>NC_091079.1:47387121-47690151 GCF_032405125.1 Capricornis sumatraensis
ACAGTCACACAAAGGACGATAGACATTACTATATTAGCTCTTGTAAAGCCCTTGCTCTGGCTGAATAAGCAAATAAGCAGCCGTTCTTCATTAGGGGGAGGGAGGCTTTGGGTCATCTTCACACTAATTTAATTTTATAAAAATCTTCAGCTAGGTCTTGGTCACTACAGAGGATGCTGTTTTTTTTTTTTTTTAAGCTTTCTTTTTTTCTGTATTGGGGGTATAGCCAATTAACAAGCAATGTGATAGTTTCAGGTGAACAGCAAAGGGACTCAGCCATACACATACATGCATCCATTCTCCCTAAATTCCCCTCCCATGGCTGCCCCATAACATTGAGTAGAGCTCCCTATGCTACACAGTAGGTCCTTGTTGGTTTTCCATTTTAAATATAGCAGTGTGTACATGTCCATCCCAAACTCCCTAACTATCCCTTCCCCTGCTCCCTCCTCCTTCCCGCCCCCCGCCCCCCCCACCTCGCCCACCCAAGGCAACCATAAGGTCCTTTAGAGAACCCTGATTTTCAAGTAACCATGCAACCCTCATTGCTTCCGTCAAAGATGGAACTTGCAGTTAGCTGAGAAGCTTGATACCTGGTTCTTGGTTTCTAAAGCTACATCCCTAATGGTTTCCATGGAAATAACAGTGGCAATGGCTCCGTGTGTCTGAGTAGGAGCTGCAGCCAGCTGAGCTCTGGAAAGGGGCTGCATTTTCCCTTGACGTCAGCCAAGTCGGTGTGGACCGACTGCACAGTGCTATAGCCTCTGGCGAGGCCTCAGAGCCGCAGTTACTCAGATGATTGAGGAAATCTGATATTTTGGCTAACAGTTCTGGTAAATAACTAATAAAACTTATACAGATACACAATTACTTAGATTGGATATCTTCTTTAAGCTCCAGTTAATTGCATCTGATATTCATACTTTGATTTAATTTAGGCTCATATATCTGATATAGCAATTGGTGCATGACTTTTATGAACATGAATTTGTTTAGACTGCTAAAAATTCTCTCATCTTTCATTTAGAGAGAAAGAAAACCTGTATACTGTGTGTCTCGAGTGTTTTCATTGGGAGCTATGTGCTCAAGCAGTTCCTGATAAATGGGGAGTATGTGTAAGAATTTTTATTAAACTTTGTAACCGTGTTTAGACTCTTAGAAATTGCGGGGAGAGTTGGCAAACTACCTAATCTCTTGATATCTTGTTTCCTGATTTATTACATAAAGTGTCAAAGTGGGGGTAATGAAGACTGGGATCTATTCTGACACAAATGGTTATAAAGCTCATAACAGAGTGTATGTTTCCTAGACTATATTAATATGTAAGTGTAACTAACATTTACTGACCAACTACTGTGCATGGTCATAAACTGGACAGTTTTAGAAAAATAAATATTCTGCTTTATTCATTGTTGACATATAGTCCCTATTTGGCTTATCAGTTTTCAAATGATTTTATACCATGTGATAGGTTCTAAATTATTCTACACATAATATAGTTTTTTATGATTTAGGAATCACTTTGTCTAATGTGCATAATATACTATGAAAATCAGTTAACAGAATACAGCACAATGAACATAAAAATGGTAGAATATGATAGACATCTCTAATTCTTTAAAATTATTATTTTGATTTAATTAAAAATTATTATTTGACAATTTTATCTTTACTGTAAAAATACTCAGGAAAGATGTTCTCATTATTTGACTTTCCACTGGCTTAGATCATAACTAAAAGAGAAATTAATGAGCTATAAAAATAAATAGAATTATATATAGGTATATTCGATTAGTGAGAAAAAGACTAAAGATTTACCAATATACTTGGAGGGGAAAAAAGAACCCTATTCTGACCTAATGGTTAAAATATGTAGATGTGAATTATAATTGAAAAGTATAAATTCACAGAGGAATAAATGTGTATGTTAATTGAAGCTGGAGAAATCACCAAAGGCAGAAGATGATCAAATTATCATCTTTAAAAACAGGAAATCAGATATTTTGAGGCATTTTAAGGTTTATTATAAAATATGGAAATTCAGACCCGGAACACAGTAAAGTTCATTGATATTTCCCATGTCACTTGATTATCTTACTCTTCATGTGATGCCAGTTTTTTTTTTTTTTCATTTCCGTGTTAGCAATTATTTTTTATATTCAAGTCACAGTACTCAGGATATTACAGCTTTTGATATTTGAATTTAATATCATTATAGGACTGAATCCATTAGTTAGCCATCTGGTTTAGGGTAGCTTGCTTGCTATTTCTTTAGGCTTTCAAATTCTTGAAAATGTTTTGTACTTACGATCATTTGCATTTTAAATGTGTGCGTGCATGTTCATGTATATACTGACATCTTGCTATAATATTGCACTCTTTTAGAGCTGAATGAAATGAAAGAATGACTTCCAAGAAGATTTAGTACATGAAATGCCAAAGTCATCTCATTACAAGTTTTGTCCCCAACTGTATCAGTTTCTTATGGCTGCTGTAACAACTTGCTGCAAACCCGGTAGCTTGCAGTCCTGGACAGAAGTCTGAAATCAGTTCCACTGGACTGAAGTCAAGTTGTTGGCAGGGCCGTGCTCCCCCTGAAGGTTCCAGGAGACACTTCCTTGCCTTGCCTCTTGTCATTGCACTCTTTGCGTTATTTGGCTCGTGGCCCCTTTCTCCATCTTCAAAGCCAGAACCCTAGCATCTTGCTTCAGGCATGTTGCCCTCTTGTCTGCCTTCATCTTATAAGATGCTACTGGTTACATTTACAATCGACTCAGGTAATCCAGGATATTCTTTCCTCCTCAAATTCTCGTTTTAACCATATCTACAAAGTCTCTTTGGCCATCTAACGACATTTACAGGTTCCAGGAATGAGAGCCAGGATGTCTTTGGGGATTATTATTCAGTTGTGCAGGAAAAATTAACTCAGCAGGCCTGGGTTGCTCCAACCCTATATATTTCAAAGGTCTTCAGACCTGACCCTATGTCTGGTCCCCAGGAGATGATCCAGTCTGAATCCTTGGGGTATCTTACTTGGTAAGTTTCTTTGTTTACCTGAGATCTTGGGGCACGTGAGATAGCTTATGCTTACAATATGATTTGTAGTAAACACCTGTTTTGACAGGCCTGAGACTGTGGACCACACACGTATTTGACTTCTTAGAGGAGGTGGGCTGCAGACTGAGCAGCTAAGACAGTCATACAGATGCTGCGTGTCACATGGTGGACTCCTAGTAAAATCCCTGGATGTCAAGTCTCAGGCGAGATGGTTGAGTTGGCAGCACTTAACATGGGTCATCACACTGTTACAGAGAGAATTAAACACTGTGTGTGTGATTTCACAGGAAGAGGACAGCTGGAAGCTTGTGCTTTGGTTTCTCCTGGACTCTGCCCTCTCAGCTCTCCCTGTGATGTTAACCTGTCCCTCTTCACTGTGTTGTTTTTGTTGTTCCGTGGCTCAGGCATGTCTGGCTCTTTGCGACCCTATAGACTGCAGCAAGCCAGGCTTCCCTGTCTTTCGCCATCTCCCAGAGTTTGCTCAAATTCATATCCATTGAGTCAGTGATGCTATCCAACTCTCTCATCCTCTGTCGTCCCTTCTCCTCCTGTCCTCAATCTTCCCCAGCATTAGGGTCTTTTCCTCTTCACTATAGTAAACTGTTGGAGAAGGCAATGGCAACCCACTCCGGTACTCTTGCCTGGAAAATCCCATGGACAGAGGAGCCTGGTGGGCTGCAGTCCATGGGGTCACTAAGAGTCGAACACGACTGAGTGACTTCACTTTCAATTTTCACTTTCATGTATTGGAGAAGGAAATGGCAAGCCACTCCAGTGTTCTTGCCTGGAGAATCCCAGGGGTCGGGGAGCCAGGTGCGCTTCTGTCTATGGGGTCACACAGAGTTGGACACGACTGAAGTGACTTAGGAGCAGCAGCAGCATAGTAAACTGTAACAGTGTGTAAAGGTCTTCTGAGTCCTGTGAGTCCTTCCAGCAGATCACGGAGCATAAGAATGGTCTTCAGGAACTCCAGAACATCAGCCTGCTACTGCTGCTGCTAAGTCACTTCAGTTGTGTCCGACTCTGTGTGACTCCAGAGACGGCAGCCCACCAGGCTCCTGCGTCCCTGGGATTCTCCAGGCAAGAACACTGGAGTGGGTTGCCATTGCCTTCTCCAGAACATCAGCCAGCCACACCTAATTAGTCCAATAACAGAATTCAGGTCGATGGTAGAGTGGCAGGAGGTGGCTGTGTGTATTGTTCAAATAGGATATGTATAATACAGAAAAGACCATCTTTGGTAAAATACTAATTTTAATCAAAAACAGAAACAGTTCTGGTATTTATGAACAAATTGCTGAGAACCATGAGAATCAAATGCTATATCATTGCTGCTTTGGAAAGAATGGAAAAGTAGTGAAGATACCATAGCTCTGTATACAAATTTGTAAGCCCAAACTTCAGATAAATACGTCAAAATACCATGCGTGGCATTTAATCCTCACAACAAAGGAATGAAACAAAGTATTGTTTTCAGTTTATGAATGCTGAACCTGAGATTCTAGATGGCAGAGCCTGAGTTCATACCAGAGTGGGACAAATTAGAATTCTGTGTCCTTCTTAGTGCGACACACTACTCAAAAAAGCATAGATTTTCAGTTAGTGCTGACTTACCCTGAGAATTGCACAGACTTTTCCACGAATTACAATGCTTACTGCCTCTGAGGGAGCGTTGCATTTTGTTGATGCATCCTTTTTTTTGCATCTCGTAATGGATTTGCCCCGTGGCTCCTTTTACATTGCTGCCTGGAGATTTATGTCTATAAATCTTTCTTTTTAACAAAATAGTGCTCTTTTTAAGGGTGGAAACCATATCTTACACATTTCTGTAAGATTCACAATGCCTTGCCCAGGGCCATCTGCATGGTGTTATTACTAAATATTTAGTTTCTTTTTTTTTTTGATCATAGTGTGAGATGGAATGATCTGTGATGTTATCTTGTAAATTATATGTGGATAACACTTAAAATCTTTACCTTGCATGTGATTTTTCTGTAATTTCTTGGCTAGTATTAGCATGTGGTAAATACTTACCTAATAAAAAGATAGTACATATATACAAATATGAAGTCCCTGATGTTGGAATTTCCATATCTGTCTTGGTGATACATTGTTTGGTGAAAGGAGGCAAGTAAAAGATAGCAGTGGTTGGTTGCTGTTAAGGAAAAAATTTATCTCTCCCAGCGGCCCTTGAATTTCTGGTTTGTCAGATATTGACAGCCTCAGGGGTACAAGTGAAGGATTTTGAAAGATAATTCAAGAATGCTTAGAATGTGTTTGAGACACAGGAAAAATCATTTGCTAGCAGGGTCCAATAACATTGACTAGGAATTCACAGACTAAATTGAGCTACTTTCAGTTTCAGCTGCTCTTGCTGTTTTCCTCATTTCACAGGTAATAGCATTTATTTTCTCTCTTCTGTTGGAAGTGCTATAGTTAACCCTCTCCACAGTGAATATGTTAGAAGAAATTCCCTCCCTTCCTTCATTCCTTCCTTCCCTTCTTCCTTCCTCCCTCACCACCTCCTTTTCTTTTATTGGGCCAGAGAAAGATGACAGAGAGAGTTACACATATATATTGTATAACATGACAATTAAAAAAAAATAAAATTGTTTACTTAAAATATGAACAGAATAAATGACTTTCTCCTTAACATCAAATATTGATAATTTCCACCATGACAAATGGTAACTAGAAAATTCTGCCTTTGAAAATATGCTTTTATGTATTTGACATGAAGGAAAATATTGATTTTGTTTAAACTTTCAGCAGAGTGTTTCACTTGAGAACATTAGTGAGAGTGTGGTAGAAAGGGAGAAGCAGAAAAACTGTGATATCTTTTTTCTTGTTACCCATCATATTCTTAACAATTTTACTTTATTTTTTTTCACACAGCTCTCTGCATTCTCACTTTCTCTCATATGGTCCCTCCAGACTTCTTAACACTTACAGAACACTTGTAAGACTAAAAATTTTCCTATCTAAACCATGCATTAAAAAAAAAGATTTTCACAGGTAAGAATAAAAACATTCTCATTAATTTTAACAAGTATTTAATATATCATAGAGTTTAGGGAATTTTTTTTTTAAACAAAGACTCTTAATTGCTAAATGTCAATCTTAGTATTTTTTATGCTTCGAACTGTTAGAGAGTGAAAGAAGTGTTTTTGCATGTTCATTTTCTAAAAGTAGAGTGACCAACAGATAATTAACGAGGAAATAAAAGTGAAAACAATCAGGTTTCTTTGTGGCTCGGTGGTAAAGAATCCTCCTGCCAATGCAGGGTATACAAGTTTGACTCCTGGTCTGGGAAGATTGCACCTGCCTTGGAGCAGCTTAGCCTGTGCTCCACAGCTTTTAAGCCTGTGCTCTAGAGTACGGGAGCTGAAACTATTGAGTCCCAGTGCCACAGCTGCTGAAGCCCAAGTGCCCTAGAGCAGATGCTCTGCAGCAAGAGGAGCTGCCATAGTGAGAAGCCCACACATCACAACTAGAGAGAAGCCCTGCTTCTGCTGCAAATAGAGAAATAGATGAAATAGAAATAGATGGGGAACTGCTGAAGCCCAAGTGCCCTAGAGCGGATGCTCTGCAGCAAGAGGAGCTGCCATAATGAGAAGCCCACACACCGCAACTAGAGAGTAGCCCCGCTTCCGTTGCAAATAGAGAAAAAGCCTGAGGAGCAGCAAAGACCTAGTGCAGCCAAAAGTAAGTAAGTAAACAAATTATTTTAAAAATACATAAAGAATGAAAAAAAAAATCTGTGAATAACTGTGCTAAAAAGAAACCTACAAAAACAAGATACCAGAAAAGCTTTTAGCAAATACTGCACATTAAAAAAAAAAAGAGAGAGAGAGAAAAGAAGAAAGGAATCAGAACCAGTAAGAAATTTTTCACTCTGTGAAAATAGCAGCCTTGGTCTTACTGTGGGTTTTCTGTTTGTTCTTGAGACTTTGTTTTTCAAGGCAGTGAAAGCAGCCTCAAGAAAGATTGCAGTTCAGTCTTAGCCTTGCTTGTAAACTTGCACCAAAGAGCCACAATATGTGGTAGTGACCTCATTTGATGGGAAAGAAATCTTTTAAGGTTTTTCTTTTTAATTTTTTGGCATTCCCTGTACCTCCTTTCCTATCATGTCAACATCTTCCTTAAAAATATTTCTACAAAGACAATTTGGAGCATACAGAGAAACAGAAAGAAGAGTGTAATGCCTTCATATATCAATAAGATTTAATAACTTATGAACATTTGCTAGTATTTTATATATTTATTCCGTGTTTTAGATTTATACAATTTTGTCAATCCCAAGGTTTTTCATAGAAGTGTAATTTACATGTAAGAAAACTTTCAATGTTAGGTGAATAACATTGAAAATAAAAATTTCAATGTCTAGGTGAATGAATCTTGAATTATAAGGTTTGACAAATATATATAGTCATGTGGCAACCAGCAGAATCATGATCTAGAAAAGTCCACACCCTAAAATTTTCTTCTGGCCATTTCCAGACAATTCCTTTCCTCCACTAAAGCTCCAGTAAACCACTGAATTCCTTTCTTCTTTTATAGTTTTATTTTTTCTAGAATGTCACATAAACTGAATCATAGGTAAATAGTATTTTATGTCTGTCTTCTTTCACTTTTCATGATACTTTAGAGATTCATCCTTTTTGTTGAATATATCAGTATTTTTTTTCTTTTTATTCATGATTAGTGTTCCATTGTATGGATATACCAAAGTTTCCCGTTCTGTAGCTGATGGACATTTTGATTATGTCCAGGCTTTTTTTTTTTTTTTTTTGCCTATTTTGCATAAAGCTGCTATAAGCATTTGGTTACACATCTTTGTGTAGACAGCTTCTTCATGTCTCTTGGCTAATTTCCCAGAAGTAAAATTTTAGGTCATATGGTGTGTATTTAATTGTATAGAAAACTGAAACTGGTTCCAAGTGGCTATACCATTTTGCATTCCCATCTGTCATGAATGAGAGTTCCAGGGGCTCCACACCCTCACCAGTACTTGATTATGTCAGTCTTAAATATAGCTGTTCTGGTGAGTGTGTAGTGGTATCTTAATTTGCATTAATCTAATTATATTGAGCATCTTTTTACATGATTACTTGCCACTTGTATGCCATGTTTTTTAAAGTACCTTCCTTAGTCTTTTAAGAAATTTAAGAAATTGAGTTGTTAGTAATCCTATTATTGAGTTTTAAGAGTTTTTTTAAAATATAATTCTGGAGGCATGTCCTTTATTGAATACAGATTTTGCAAATATTTTTTCCCAAGTCTGTGTCTTGTATTTTCATTCTCTTAACTGTCAGTTTTGAAGAGCAGAAGTTTTAAAATTATGATCAATTCCAAATTATCATTTTTTTTATAGTTGATGCTTTCTGATATAAAGAAATTAAGGCTGTCAAGATCAGCAAGGTTTTGCTCCTGTGTGTTCTTTATGAAGTTTTATAATTTTCCATTTCAGGTAAATGATACTAGGTGAATGTCCAATATCTTTTTATATTTGCATATGATAATCAAATTGTTCTAGCACTGTTGGTTGAAAAAAATGATTTCCCCATAAATTATTTTGGTATCTTTTTCAAAATCAATTTTCTAGTTACATGATGGACTACTTATGGACTTTCTCATCTCTTCCGTGGATGTTTATGACTATCCTTGGGCTTCCCAGCTATCCCGGCTTCCTGACTTCTGCTGGAGTGACTGTGAAGAGATACCCCATGTCTAAGGGCAGAGAAGCCCCAGCAAGATGGTAGGTGCTGGAGCGGCAGCTGTGTGGAGCGACTTTGAGGAGATACCCCACATCCAAGGGCAAAGGAGAAACCCCAGCAAGACTGTAGGAGGGGCAAAATTGCATTTAGAATCAAACCCCATCCACCAGAGATGCTCAGAAGGCTCAAACAAACCTTGTGTGCGCCAGGACCCACACAGACTGAGCAAGAACTGTGTTTGAATGTCTCCTGTGGAGGTACAGGTCAGCAGTGGACTGCCGCAGGGGCAAGGGCTCTGGGTACAGCAGACCTGGGTATGGCATAAGCCCTCTTGGAGGAGGTTGCCACTGGCCCCACCATAGAGCTGCCAGAACTTACACAGGACTGGGGAAACAGACTCTTGGAGGGCACAAACAGAACCTTGTGTGCACCAGGACCCAGGAGAAAGGAGCAGTGACTGCACAAGAGACTGACCCAGACTTCCCTGTGAGAGTCCAGGAGTCTCTGGCAGAGGCGTGGGTCAGTAGTGGCCTGCTGCAAGGTTGGGGGCAGTGCGTGCATGGGACCTTTTGAAGGAGGTCAACTTTATCTTCATTACCTCTACCATAGTTTGAAAGTGAAAGTTGCTCGGTAGTGTCTGACTCTTCGCAACCCCATGGATTGTAGTCTACCAGGTTCTACCATTCATGGGATTTTCCAGGCAAGAATACTGGAGTGGGTTTCCATTTCCTTCTCCAGGAGATCTCCCCTCCCCAGGGATTGAACCTGGGTCTCCTGCATTGTAGGCAGATGCTTTACCATCTGAGCCACTGGGAAAGGCTCAAACTACCATAGTTTGGCCCCAGGTATCTCCAGAGGATCTTTCCAACCCAGAGATTGAACCCGGGTCTCATGCATTGCAGGCAGGTGCTTTATCCTCTGAGCCACCACCAAATAACAGGGAGGGAACACAGCCCCACCCATCAACAGAAAATTGGATTAAAGATTTACTGAGCATGGTCCACCCATCAGAACAAGACCCAGTTTCCCCCTCAGTCAGTCTCTCCCATCAGAAAATTTCCATAAGCCTCTTATCCTTCTCCATCAGAGGGCAGACAGACTGAAAACCACAGTCACAGAAGACTAACCAATCTGATCACATGGACTCAGCCTTGTCTAACTCAATGAAACTATGAGCCATGCCTGTGTAGGGCCACCCAAGATGGACGGACGGGTTATGGTGGAGAGCTCTGACAAAACGTGGTCCACTGGAGAAGGGAATGGCAAACTACTTCAGTATTCTTGCTTTGAGAACCCCATGAACACTACAAAAAAGGCAAAAAGATAGGACTGAATGATGAACTTCCCAGGTTGGTAGGCTCAATATGCCACTGGAAGTCAGTGGAGAAATAACTCCAGAAAGAATGAAGGAACGGAGCCAAAGCAAAAACAACACCCAGTTGTGGTTGTGACTGGGGATGGCAGTAAAGTCAGATGCTCTAAAGAGCAATATTGCATAGGAACTTGGAATGTTAGGTCCATGAATCAAGGCAAATTGAAAGTGGTCAAACAGGAGATGAGTGATGTTCACAAGACTGAACATCGACATTTTAGGAATCAGCTAACTAAAATGGACTGGAATGGGTGAATTTAACTCAGATGACCATCATATCTACTACTGTGGACAAGAATCCCTTAGATAAAATGGAGTAGCCATCATAGTCAACCAAAGAGTCTGAAATACAGTACTTGGATGCAATCTCAAAAACAACAGAATGATCTCTGTTCATTTCCATGGCAAACCATTCAATATCACAGTAATCCATGTCTATGCCCCAACCAGTAATGCTGAAGAAGCTGAATTTGAATGGTTCTATGAAGACCTACAAGACCTTCTAGAACTAACACCCTAAAAAGATGTCCTTTTCATTATAGGGGACTGGAATGCAAAAGTAGGAAGTCAAGAAATACCTTGAGTAACAGTCAAATTTGGCCTTGGAATGCAGAATGAAGCAGGGCAAAGGCTAATAGAATTTTGCCAAGAGAATGCACTGGTCATAGCAAACACCCTCTTACAACAACACAAGCGGAGACTCTACACATGGACATCACCAGATGGTCAACACCGAAATCAGATTGATTATATTCTTTGCAATCTATACAGTCAGCAAAAACAAGACCAGGAACTGACTGTGGCTCAGATAATGAACTCCTTATTGCCAAATTCAGACTTAAATTGAAGAAAGCAGGGACAGCCACTAGACCATTCAGGTATGACCTAAATCAAATCCCTAATGATTATACAGTGGAAGCAAGAAATAGATTCAAAGGATTAGATCTGATAGACACAGTGCCTGAAGAACTATGGACAGAGGTTCCTGACATTGTACAGGAGGCAGGGATCAAGAGCATCCCCAAGAAAAAGAAATGCAAAAAGGCAAAATAGTTGTCTGATAAGGCCTTACAAATAGCTGTGAAAAGAAGAGAGTGAGTGAGTGAAGTCACTCAGTCGTGTCTGACTCTGCGACCATGTGGACTGTAGCCTACCAGGTTCCTCTATTCATAGAATTCTCTAGGAAAGAAGATAAGTGAAAGGCAAAGGAGAAAAGGAAAGATATACCCAGTTGAATGCAGAGATCCAAAGAATAGCAAGGAGAGACAAGAAAGCCTTCCTCAGTGATCAGTGCAAGAAAAAAAGAGGAAAACAATAGAATGGGAAAGACTGTAGATTTTTTCAAGAAAATTAGAGCTGCCAAGGGAATATTTCATGCAAGTTCAGTTCAGTTCAGTTCAGTCACTCAGTTGTGTCCGACTCTTTGCGACCCCATGAATTGCAGCACGCCAGGCCTCTCTGTTCATCACCAACTCCCGGAGTTCACTCAGACTCATGTCCGTTGAGTCAGTGATGCCATTCAGCCATCTCATCCTCTGTTGTCCCCTTCTCCTCCTGCCCCCAAACCCTCCCAGCATCAGAGTCTTTTCCAATGAGTCAACTCTTCGCATGAGGTGGCCAAGGTACTGGAGTTTCATGCAAAGATGGGCTCCAAAAAGGACAGAAATGGTGTGGACCTAATGGAAGCAGAAGATATTAAGAAGAGATGGCAAGAATACACAGAAGAACTAACAAAAAAGATCTTCTTGAACCAGATAACCATGATGGTGTGATCACTCACCTAGAGCCAGACATCCCTAAGTGGGCCTTAGGCAGCATTACTATGAACAAAGTTAGTGGAGGTGATGGAATTCCAGTTGAGCTATTTCAAATCCTAAAAGATGATGCTGTTAAAGTGCTGCATGCAATATGCCAGCAAATTTGGAACACTCAGCAGTGGCCACAGGACTGGAAAAGGTCAGTTTTCATTCCAATCCCAAAGAAAGGCAATGCCAAAGAATGTTCAAACTACTGTACAATTGCACAGTAATGAGTGCAATTACTTTGCTAGGAAAGTAATGCTCAAAATTCTCCAAGCCAGGCTTCAACAGTACGTGAACTGAGAACTTCCAGTTGTTCAAGCTGGATTTAGAAAAGGCAGAGGAACCAGAGATCAAATTGCCAACATCTGTTGGATCATCAAAAGAGCAAGGGAGTTCCAGAAAAAACATCTACTTCTGCTTTATTGACTATGCCAAAGCCTTTGACTGTGTGGATCACAATGAACTGTGGAAAATGTTTAAAGAGGTGGGAGTACCAGACCACCTGACCTGCCTCCTGAGAAATCTGTATGCAGGTCAAGAAGCAGCAGTTAGAACTGGACATGGAACAACAGACTGGTTCCAAATTGGGAAAGGAGTACATCAAAGCTGTATATTGTCACCCTGCTTATTTAACTTATGTGGAGAGTACATCATGAGAAACTCTGGGCTGGATGAAGCACAAGCTGGAATCAAGATTGCTGGGAGAAATATCAATAACCTCAGATATGCAGATGACACCACCCTTATGGCAGAAAACGAAGAACTAAAGAGCCTCTTGATGAAAGTGAAAGAGAAGAGTGAAAAATTTGGCTTAAAACTAAACATTCATAATACTAAGATCAAGGCATCTAGCCCCCTCACTTTATGGCAAATAGATGGGGAAACAATGAAAAAAGCGAGATACTTTATTTTCTTGAGCTCCAAAATCACTGCAGATGGTGATTGCAGCCATGAAATTAAAAGAAGCTTACTCCTTGGAAGAAAAGTTATAACCTAGAGAGCATATTAAAAAGCAGAGACATTATTTTGCCAACAAAGGTCCATCTAGTCAAAGCTATGGTTTTTCCAGTAATCATGTATGAATGTGAGAGTTGGACTATACAGAAAGCTGAGCACCAAAGAATTGATACTTTTGAACTGTACTGTTGGAGAAGACTCTTGAGAGTCACTTGTTCTGCCAGGAGATCTCAACCTGAATCCTAAAGGAAATCAGTCCTGAGTATTCATTGGAAGGACTGATGCTGAAGATGAAACTCCAATACTTTGGCCACCTGATGCAAAGAGCTGACTCATTTGAAAAGATCCTGATGCTGAGAAAGATTGAAGGCAGGAGGAGAAGGGAATGACCTAGAATGAGATGGTTGGATGGCATCACTGACTCAATGGACATGAGTTTGAGTAAACTGTGGGAGTTGGTGATGGACAGGGAGGCCTGATGTGCTGCAGTCCAAGGGGTCGCAAAGAGTCAGACACGCCTGAGTGACTGAACTGAAATGAACTGCAGTTGCTGGGTGTAGTTTCCTAAAAATGTCAGTTAGGTTGAAGACAGTGATTAGTATCATTCAGGCCTTTTATTAAAAATACTGATATTTTGGTCTCATTTTAAAAAATTATTGACTGAAAAGAGATGTGTCAAATATTAATGATGGCTGTAGATTTGTCTTTTTCTCCCTGTACATCCATTACTTCATATATTTTGAAGTTCTTTTGTAGGGCACATACATACTTATAATTGTAATCTCTTCCTGATATATTGAACCTTTTATCATTGTCCTTAGTAGTATTCTTTGTTTTGATATGTTTTTTTTTATTTTATATAGTCACTCCAACTTTTTTTTTGCATTGTATATCTTTTCTAGTTTTTCACTTTTTTATTGAATGTCAGATTCTTCAAATTCTATAATGCTTTGCAGTTTTCAAAAAATTTCACATACATGATTTCATATAATCCCATGTTGTGCTGTGTTGTGCTTAGTTGCTCAGTTGTGTCCGTCTCTTTGTGACCCCATGAACTGGGGTGTGCCAGGCTCCTCTGTCCGTGGGAATTCTGCAGGCAAGAATACTGGAGTGGGTTGCTATACCCTCCTCCAGGGAATCTTCCCAACCCTGGAATTGAACCCAGGTCTCCCGTGTTGCAGGTGGATTTTTAATTGCATAATAACCAACCCCTTAAAGAAGTTTTTCAGTTTTTCACTTCTAATATTTCAAGTGCATTTTTTATAGATAACACATAGTTGCATTTTACTTTTATATATAATTGGGCGATCTTTGTCTTTTAAAAGTTTCTTTTTTTTTTGGCTGTGCTGCACATGTGGCATGAGAAATTCTCAACCAGAGATCAAATCTGTGCCCCCTGCAATGGGAGTGCAAAGTCTTAAACCACTGGACGATCAGGGAAGCCGCAATCACAGTGTTTTTATTGGACTGTCTGGCCTATTCCCACTTAAAGTAATTATTGGCATAATAGATTTAGGCCCCCGCCATTTTGGCCCCCCTTTTTTTATCAGTTGGTCTTACTTGTGTTTTGTTCTCTGTTCTTTCTTTTCTGTTTGCTTCTGTGATAATCAGTTATTTTCTAGTTTTCCATTTCAGTTTTTAGATTGCTATGTCTTTCTGTATTACTTTTTTTAGTGGTTGCTCTAAGGCTTACAACATACACCTTAAAATAACCCCAGTCAATTCAGAATTAATATTTGAATTACTTCAGGTAACATATGGCAATTTTGAAACAGTATATTTTTGTTTGCTATTTTATTGTATATAGCTCATGTGTGTATGCCATATATTTATATATAAATATGAAATATAAATATACATATATATGAAGTATATATATATTTGTGTTCACCACATATTTGCTTCTGGGAGTCTTCATTCTGTTGATCTGAGCAGTTGCTATTTGATAGCACTTCCCTTCAGACTTCTCCTAGTAACTCTTTTCCCTTAGGGATAAATCCAATCCATTTTTATTCATTTGACAATGTCTTTCTTTTCTTTCAGTTTGAAGGATAGCTTTGCCAAATATAGAATTCTTGATTAACATTTTTTCTTCTGCGCTTGGAACATGTCATCTCAGTTTCTTCTGACTCCCAGAGTTTCCTGTAGGAAATTAGTCTTTAGTTTTCCTATGGCTTCCCTGTGTGCAAGGTATATTTTCTGACAGCTCTGAAGAACTGCCATTTTTCTTTGACTTTTTTGACTGTGATATTTGACTATGATGTACTGAGGATGGTTTCCTCTGTGTTTATTCTGCTGTGAGATTCACTGAGCATTTTAGTTTTAAAAATTAATGTTTTCCCAACAAATTTGGAAAGTTTTCAGACATTAAAATTTTTTTGTCTTTCCCACCTTATCTCTCTCCTTCTGACACTCCCATCACACCTACTTGGATCATCTCATATTGTTGCTAGAGTTTTGTGAGGTGTTGCTATTTTTTTAATTACATTCTTTTTGTTTGTTTGTTTGATTTGCAGCTAGGACAGTTTTTATGGATCTATCATCAAGTCCACTTATTATTTTCTCTCATTTCTTGTCCACTTTTCAGCCTATTTAGCCTTTTTTAATTTTAGTAATTTGCATTTCAACTCTATGGTATCTTTTTGAAAAAAATAATTTCCACTTTTCTGTTCAGATTTCCTATCAATTATTGCTGGCAAACTTAAAAAAACATTCTTCTAACATATTTTCTGTTAATTTTTTGAATATATTTGCAGTAACTTTTTTTTTTTAAATGTTTTTATCTGCTAAATTCAACATCTGGCCCATATTAGAATCGGATTCTGACGGCCTTTTTTTCCTGAAGATGGGAGTTCACAGTTTTCATTCTTTGCATGACTAAGTTTTGAGAAGCTAGATATTATAGATAATGAGATGAACTCTGGGTTCTGCCATGTTTAGTTGCCAGCCAGGGGTTTGTACAATTTCCTCTGAATTTTGGTCTCGCTCCTTCTGAGGCTCTGTTGCTACTAAGATTTTCCCCCTTTAAATTTCCAGTTGCTTTCCAAAATTGAACCCAATCTCTGGCATCTTTAGCTAAAATGGGCGGTTATTCTGCCTGCTGTATTTTAATAGCCATAGCTGTGGAGGTTGGGCAGAGCCATGGGTCAAATAGCCACAAACTCAAAATTCTTAACTTTTCCAGTTGCTCTTTTTAAAAATTAAATATGTGTGTTGTTTTTGCTTGTGTTTAGATGCTTTCTAAGATTTTTAAAGTCATCCTCATTTAAATTTCATGTAGTATTTTATAGTTGTTGTCTGTGGGGGCCTCATCATCATCTCACGTTTCCACCATTACTGGAAGTTGGTCCACATCTTTATAAAAATACTTTAAAATGAGTTATTCACATTATGTCATGTTTCCTCTAAATATTTTATGTGCAGCGTACAAAATGAGGACATTTTCTTAAAGTATCCACTGTAACATTATTATATTTAACAAAATTAACAGTGAGTCATTATTAGCTCTTAATTCTGGTTTATGTTTCCATTTCCCCAGTTGTCCCCAGAATGTCTCTTATGGTTAGTAAACCAGAATTCAGAAAACCCCACAGACTCCAGTCGTTATATCTTTTAAGTGCCTTATTTGGAATTTTCTTCTCCCTACTTCTTAAATGACATTGAGTCATTGAAAAAAAATAAAGCAGGTTACTTCTGTGGAGCATCCCATATTCTAGATTTGTCTGGTTTTGTTTCACTGTTCTACCTCTCTTATTTCCTATAAACTGAAAGTTAGAACCAAGGACTAGACTAGAATCAAGTTAAACTTTCTTAA
Organism: Capricornis sumatraensis; assembly: GCF_032405125.1. Classification (NCBI taxonomy): domain Eukaryota; kingdom Metazoa; phylum Chordata; class Mammalia; order Artiodactyla; family Bovidae; genus Capricornis; species Capricornis sumatraensis. The sequence continues at coordinate 47,403,841 of NC_091079.1, forward strand.
TAACATATATGCCAGTGATGTATCATTCATGATTCATACTGTGAAGGTTTAAACAGTGCCTGGTTATTCTGCTGGATTAGAGCAGGGGCCCCCAACCTCTGGGATCTAGTGCTTGATGATCTGAGGTGGAGCTGATGTAATAATAGTAGAAATAAAGTACACAATAAATGTAATGCCCTTGAATCATTCTGAAACCACCCCCATGCCCCCATCCATGGAAAAACTGTCTTCCATGAAACTGGCCCTTGGTGCCAGAAAGGTTGGGGACCACTGGATTAGTGAGTTCAGGTGGTCTTCAGTCTCCTTTCTTCCAGACTCTTTCTTCAGAAGATGACTTGATCAGCCAACTTGGGAATCGCTATCTCACATAGAGCCAATAGGTTCATATTAGAATCGTATTTCAACTCCCAATCTGTAATTCATATCATCACCAAAATGAGAGATTATTCTTAAACTCTTCCTAGTTCAGACTGAATCTGTAAAATTCAAGGACGTCTAAATTGAAATGAATAATCTCAGTGAGTCACCTAAGTATGTCTATATACTGTCAAGTATCCTCCACCTTCTATCTCCTCCATAGCTATGCTTCATAAGTCTGTAGCTTCTAAAAGATAGCCATGGTTTTGCTGATCATGCAGCATTCATTTGTTTATTTAATTAATGTAAACAGCTGCAGTGAAAAGTTTCAGGACAATTAAAAATACCCATGTAGACAATTAACGGATATACACTACTATATACAAAATAGGTAAACAAATTCAATACCTTGTAATAGCCTATAATGGAAAAGAATCTGAAAAATATATACATATACACACACACACACACACACACACACACACATATATATATATATGAATCACTTTGCTATATACCCTGAGACTATACAATATTGTAAATCAACTTTACTTCAATAAAAAAAATACCCCTGTAAGACGAGAGTTACTAATATTGATTCTGTTGACCTAGTATTCATAATGTGTTTGATGCCTGAATCAGAGAAAACTTTTTATATTATGCAGCTCAAGTCAGTTCTTATATATTAGATTATATCAGCTTGATTAAATTTTCTTCTATGTATCTCAACTGGCAGTCATTTCCATGGGCAAAATGAAGACCTTTGAATTATCTTCTTATTTGATTAGGACATGCTGTATTTTTTTAACCTCTTTCTCTCTCTTTTCTAAATCAAGATTTAGTCACGTTAATTAGGACTGGTAGACCCTACAGCCAAATTTTAAATCAAGCCAACGGTCTCATTTTTTGAAATAGCCATGGAAGTTTGTATGGGGAAATCTTCCTTTATTACCACTCACTATGGTAGAAAGGAGCAGAGCAATTACTATTGCAGAGTAATTTAATACTGTTTTATTAACACAGCCTTTCATCTTGGTAAGGAGTTCTGGGATTCATGAGGATGTCCATTTTCTGTGAAATACTATCCCATTTAAATAGATTAATCCACTATCTATCGTTATAAAAACATAAAAAAATAAAGATGAATTAAAATTCGAGTAGAGAATAAAATGTAAGAATCAATTAACTTGCATCCTTTTAAAAAATATTATACTATTATCTTTAATAATTAGATACATTTTTCCTGTTTCTTACCTGAGCTATTGTTCTTTTTTATGCCAGGTACTTGACATGTTAGACTAGAGAAGAATTAAATCTGGAATTAAAACTTAAATAATGGTCCAAAATACTTTAGAGTTTAAATCATTTGGATGAAGTAAATTGTAGAAATGGATGTTTGTTTTTATGTAGTGAATGGCTCTTTTATCAGACATTATTTGGTGTTTAGGGTATAGTTTACTTTCTCTGCCCAGCAGATTTCCTGGAGAAATGTCATTGTAGGCATTTTAGAGAACTTACATGAAAGAACATTTTTTTGCAGTGCTTTCTTTGTAAAAGTAACATACAAACATAAACTTTTCTCATAATACTTCCTTCTTTTAATTGCAGCTATTACTTCTACCAGGGAGAAGTGAAAAATTAAATCACAGAGAAATGAAAGAACTGTCTTTTAAGAGCAGATAGTCTTTAATTCAAATGAATATTCATTTTATTCTTCATATCTGAGTACTCCTTTATTCCTCCAGATCAAAAGATTTGTGTTATGTTGTTTTCTGTATGTATTTTGCATGCCTGTATTGCCATTTGTATGGAATAAACTTGCTCCATGGCATTAAAGACATTAAAAAAAAAGCCGCATCCATTTATCTTTCTGATTTTCAAATAAAACTGGACTCAGGATCCATTTAACTAACCATAATGTTTTCAGTGCTCAGAATCACATTCTTCTCAGCCTCTGATTTCCCACAGTAGAAGGAGGTAGATCTCAGCTTCAGTTTGTGTGTGTGTGTGTGTGTGTATGTGTTTGCGTGGGCGTGCATGCACTCATGTGTGTTAGTTGCTCAGTCATGTCTAACTCTTTGTGATCCTATAGAGTGTAGCCCACCAGGCTCCTCTGTCCATGGAATTCTCCAGGCAAGAATACTGGAGTGGGTAGCCATTCCCTTTGCCAAGGGATCTTCCTGATCTAGGGATTGAACCTGGGTCTCCCACATTGCAGGCAGGTTCTTTACTGTCTGAGTCACCAGGGAAGCCCCAGTTTGGGAGTCCCACTTTAATCCTTTCCTGGCTGCCTGCAGTGGATTGTCAGGAAGCAGAGTGGAGCTGACCTGACCCCACCTTGACCTGCTGTCCATCACTGAATGGGCATTTAGGCATTTTTTTCTTTCCCTCCACCCAGGAGTCCTAGCTAGCAGTGGTCACGATGAAGATGAGGCTTAAGAAAGATTTTTCTGTTGGATCAGGAGAGCCTCTCTTATTTTTTCAAGACTCCTAGACTACAAATTGCATGTTGAAATCAAGTCCCCCCCCCACCCAGCTCTGAGTTCCCCTGCTGAGTTTATGATCAGCCTCTCTGTCCAAAACTTTATTCTTCTTCTTGTTGTGTCCCTGTTCCCCTCAGGATTGGGGAGTATCAAACACAAGGGGGAGACTGAAACCAAGCATGACACTGTGGGGTCCTCCCAGGGACAAAAGCCACTTTGGGTCCCCAATTTCTTGTTTGTAAAAAAGAAAGGCTTTAATCTCCAAGGCTTTCCTCTCTGAAGATGCCTGCCTGCCATTGTCTGAAAGCTTGTGCTTCCTCTTCCCTTTTTGCTGAGTCATGAGGACCTTTGCCAAGGCTGGTAGGCTCTAGTACTTATTGTCTGGACTTCTTAGGTACACACACACAGGGACCTTTCTTAGAGTTGTTACAAGCCCCAGAAGGGCTGTGTACACAAGGCAGAGTCCTTGGGAGACCCTGTCCTCTCTAGTGGGCATCTAGTTATTTCTGAGTTCAGATCTCTACTTTCTTCATGTCTGCAGCTTTGCCCATCTTAGAGGAGAGCTTGTATTAAACCTTGTATATAGCTGTTGTGAAATGAGTTTTGAGAACAACTCTTAATTACCTGGGAAACCAACACTTCGAGAACACAAAGCTCTGGTTTTTGTGCCAATGCCCAGTATGGGGAAAAAAGTAGTTTACCTATCTTCATTCTCTTGCTTTGGAGAAGGAAATGGCAACCCACTCCAATACTCTTGCCTGAAAAATCCCATGGATGGAGAAGCCTGGTCGACTACAGTCGATGGGGTTGCAAAGAGTTGGACAGGACTGAGTGACTTCACTTTACTTTCTCTTGCTTATATATATATTTTTATTGATGTTACTCTTCTCTGATACTTTTCACTTCCTGTGTTGTCTCTCCTTCTCATCCCAGCTCACTTTCTTTCTGTCTTCCCCTTCTATTTCTTCTCCAAAGAAAGCAGTAATGGACACAGCAGGTTGACATCAGTGAGAAGGAATGGAAACGTTATCTGTCTGATGTCTCTGTTGATTCAAAGGGGAGTTATGCCCATTTTGGGCTTCCCTGGTTGCTCAGTGGTAAAGCATATGCCTGCATTGCAGGAGACCTGAGTTTGATCCTTGGATCAGGAAGATCCCCTGGAAAAGGGAATGTCTACCTACTCTAGTATTCCTGCCTAGAGAAGTCCATGGCTAGAGGAGCCTGGCTACAGTCCACGGGGTCTCAGAGTCGGACACAACTGAAGTAACCTAGCATGCATATATATGCTCATTTTCCTAGGAGCAATAAAGTTGAATGTATCCAGATGGGACCCCAAAACCACTTATTGTGAAGTACTAAATATAATAGTTGAGGAATGTATAATGCCAGTACAATGGAATGTTCTTTACTTTCCCTTTTGCAGATTCATTTTGTTTCTGTTTTTCAGCTTGTAACAAACATCACCTGAACCTTGAGGTAAAGATGAACTTTGTTTTATCTCCCTGGGTTAGGGAGGAGGCTAAAAGGAGCAGTACCTACCTTAGTGGAAATGTTTTGCCGTGGGAGGGGCAGTTACCCTCTAAATTCTTAGAACATTTGGGGAAAAAAAATCTATTGAATCACAGTGAAGGCTGGAGCAAGATTGAGATTTATCCATAAATTGGAATGGAAAAATTCCTGGCAGGGCTGCCAAGGCTGGAAAATCACAGATTTACATTTCCTTATCCACAGAAGGTCAGGGAGTTTGTTTATCCCCTGGATAATTAGTGCGCATCCTCTCAGACACCTCCCACACTTGGTGATCTTTCAGGCTACCCTTCCTGCACTGGTCTTCAACCCCCTAAATATCCCCCCTGCCCTCACCTGCCGAGGCCTCTGGGGAGTATCCCCCAGGTCACGCTGGCCTGCTGTGGGCCTCCCTTTCCACAGGCACTCAGGGAGCCCTGTTTGCCCTAACTGTAGATGTTTCAGGCATAATTTTCCCAAGGATGTGCTCTGGGGGGTCACGTCATTTCTCCGGTGGTGTGAAAAAGGTTATGGGCTGTGTGCCAAGCTGTACCCCAAACTTGGCAAGTGGTCAGCCATTCTCATGGTCAAGGGGACCTGTCCCCTGCATCACTTGGTGTAGAGGGAACTCTGTGATGATTTCTGTACAAATGATTTACATGCCTCTCGAAATAAGATATCTCGTGTCTTTTGCCTCATAATGATAGGTTTAAAGGATGGAGGAGCAGGGGAGAAGTCAAGGTGACTATTTCCGATGGTCATTACTTTGTTCATAAAACAACCTATAAATTTGCCAGTGTTATTACAGGCTAGTTGGTTTAAGCCATTGAAGCCTCTTAGGGGTGCCTGGGGTGAAGGGCAATATTTCTTCCATCTTACAGAGCATCCATGGATTAGTTCAGGAGAGGTAAATAAGAAGGATATTCAGAGTACCCCACCACAGAAGCAATTTCCCTAGACGAGGGCGAGGAGCTTATTTAAGGAGCTGTTGGTTTTTGTGAAAATCCACTCTTTATACATTAGTTATGAAAAGAGGTGTTAGACTTGAATGTTCAGGAATGAAAGAGTCTAGTTGCTTGCAGAAAAGGCTCAGGATAATTAAAGATGCAGCATTTCCACCCTTGAGTGCAAGAGAATGTTAGTGAAGCAAGTGGCAATATCATAGACAGGGCTTAATAATTTGATGGGGTTTACCAGTGCTGAGATGACAGAAGAGGGGAAATAACGTTGGCTGGAAAAGGAGGAAACAAAGACTGTCTTGGGAAGGCATTTTTAACTCATTCTACTCCCTAATGAGATTGCATGAATATCTAGAAATGGGCAGATGCTCCTAAGAGTCTTATCAGAAGCTTACACATATATGTAAACATGTATAATACAAAGAGATATAGCTAAAACTACATGTTCCAATAATTTTAAAAGGGCAAGAAAAGGGAGAAAAGAGAAAAATATCATTGAGGACAAAAAGCAAAATAACCTAACACTAGATCTAAATCTAGACATCACACGCACATTCATATACACACATGCACACACACACACACATATTCACACATCACACACACACATACATATTCATATACACACAGACACACACACATAGAAACATGCACACACATAAACACATTCACACATGCACACGTACGTACACACATAAGCACACACACATACACATATGCACACATGCATAAACACACACATGGCATTATCTCTTGCATTAATTTGGCAGGTAGTTTTGGCTGTGTTTCTTCCCCTGATAGAGTTCCATTTCTATGTTTATGAAACGAAATTCATCCTGCTGGCTCTTGACCTCACTGAGGGGTGGAGGGTTAATGAGATCTTACACTGGTCCTGACTATCAGCTTTCCAGAGTGCAGAACCAGACTCTATTTTCCATTCCAGACTATAAGACCACATGAGACAGTGGACCCGGGAAGCTGTGCTTTCCTTCTCCAGCCCTCAAACTTCACCCCGGATGTTTAGCTCTGACACTGCAGTTCCTGTCCTCAGCCATAAGTCTCTTCTGATTTCTAAGAATTAACTTGGACTTTGGAATTGTGACTGAGGTGTCATCTATTAGTTGATGGTGGATAGGTTCCTGTTATATTGAGACCAAAGAATTTACTGGCAGGCCTCTGAGAGGGCAGGCAAGAAAGAGAAAGAATGTGCTGGAAAATAGAAGATAGTAACACATCCCCCAGAGTATCCAACATGCAGAAGTGAGATAGGACCCAGGAGTAATAGCATGCAGAATAACAGGAGTCTCCAGGGAGGACTCTGAATCGCTGCAATTAGCATCAGTGTGTGTCTTAGTCACTCATCTGTGTCATATTCTTTGTGACCTCATCGACCGTAGCCTGCCAGGCTCCTCTGTCCATGGGATTCTCCAGGCAAGTGTACTGAAGTGGGTTGCCATTCCCTTTTCCAGGGGATCTTCCCGACCCAGGGATCAAACTTGGGTCTCCTGCATTGCAGGCAGGTTTTTTACCATCTGAGTTACCAGGGAAACCTGATTAGCATCAGTAGGACTAAGAAAAATGACCTTTACAAAGGAAAGGTGGCTTGTGATTTCCCATTGTTTTGCTGTGAACTCCCTTTAGCTTCTTTATCAGTTTACTTTTCCTGGGTCTGGAAGGTTCAGGGCTGGACAGCTTTCCTCCCTGCAGTGGTGCTAAAGGGTTGAGTTATGAGCCACAGACTCTAGGGAAGAACTACCTCATTTTCAAGGGGACCTCAAATAATTTAGTTCAGCAAAATACCATTCTGATCGGCTAGCTCAAAACAGTGCTGCTGAGCTGGCAATAATTCATTTGCTTCCTTGAACAGCTACCATTGAAATTGCATTTGAACACTGAAAACAAATATGCTTTCAGTGTAAGTCCAAAATCTTTTAATTCAGCCTCCAAGTTCCAGAGCAGATAGATACTGCATTGCGGCTCTCCTGTTCTTACAGAGAAGCTCTGTTGGCTGGAAGCTGGGAGGGGAGGGGCCACAGTAAAAGAGCTTGTTTTTAGCTCCACTCAGCAGATCCCTCAGCTCCAGGATATAATGAGTAAAGTGTCCTCAACTAAACTTGGGTGGACAGAGTTGACAGGGGAGAGAAGGCTAGGTTCACAGGTACTAATGAAATAAGGTTTGCTTGTCTTCATTTACGGAGAAGGCAATGGCACCCCACTCTAGTACTCTTGCCTGGAAAATCCCATGGATGGAGGAGCCTGGTAGGCTGCAGTCCATGCTAAGGGTCGGACACGACTGAGCGACTTCACTTTCACTTTTCACTTTCATGCATTGGACAAGGAAATGGCAACCCACTCCAGTGTTCTTGCCTGGAGAATCCCAGGGACGGGGGAGCCTGGTGGGCTGCCGTCTCTGGGGTCGCACAGAGTCGGACATGACTGAAGTGACTTAGCAGTAGCAGCAGTATCTTCATTTATTCATTAAAAAAATCAAGTGTTTTATCAAGCAGTATATTTTCTTCTAAGAGTCAACACTTTTTTTTGATATTCTGGAGAATTCATAAAATAGGTTCACGGTACCAGATGGAGTCTCCCCATTCCCACAGGCTCTGCCTCACTGCAACGGGTGGATGCGCCATGTCTTGGCCCCTGTTGCTGGCTGGAGACATTTATGACAGTAGTGTCAATGCATGCATACATTCACCCATGCATTCTCCATGCATTTACTGAACATTTCCAGCACATTCTGGATACTGGAAATGCAGGTAAACAAGACCCAAATCATCAACTGCAACAATAGCTTCTTCATCCTCCTCAAACCATAGTTCTCACATGTGTCTGGACCGTCTCTTGTCGTCTCTCTCCTTCTTTCATCCCTGGGGCCCCAGGCTGGCTTCAAGGCAGTGTGTGTGTTCTGGTCGGCCCCTGCTATTTCACATCACTTCTCTGTCATTTTTTGCTGCTAAATTCCACTTGCTAAGAGTGGAGCATACACAAGACATACAAGCATCTTCTCTCTTGTTAAAACTGACTTGTGATTTTGGTACTCCTATGATCCTCATTTTACACGTGGAAACCTCGAGGTAAAGTGACTTGCTAAAGGTCACTTGGCTAGTGAGAGGCAGACCTGAGATTCCGAGTCAGGTCTTGGATTCTTACCAGAGCCCTCAACCGCTTTGCCTCCTGTCCCCAGCTGGTCTGATGATGCGTGGGCTCTGGCTTGGGGAGACCAGAACCAAGCCAGCAACTGCTGGGCTCCTAATCTAGACATCAAAGCCTCATCTGAGGTACCTTATTTTACATTTTGAGCTCCTTATGAACAGATCCTTTCAGTCTTTCCATGGCAGTAGTTTGGTCTTACAGGGCGTGCGTCTCTACTTCAGGACAGTCTGCCAAAGGCATGCCTTCTCCCCCTACCCCCTTCAGCGAATTGCGTTATCTGATGCTTTTATTAGGGTGTCATCTACTTAGGGAAGTTATGATGGTTTTCTCCTAATTCTGCTTTAGTGACCCGGTGCTATTTCCCCTTTAATGGTAATAAAGAGAACCATACTCACGCAGAATCTACTGTATGAGACTGGTGGTTTTTCACAACAACACATGGCTTCTGAAAACTACGCCTCAAGTTTAAACAGAGAAGCCTAGACTATAACTCCAAAAGGAGGTTTGTCTGGGAAAAAGCTGTTGTGCAGCAGAGAGCAGTCTGAAAGAGGCTTTTTGATGAGCTTTTGTTCTAGCCTGTTTAACAGCTTAAGGTTTAGAGAAGCCTGTGTGAGTTCACTTTTTGCGTTTGAGTCCAAAGACTGAATCCATTAAAGGTCTCTCTTGAGCCTGCCGTGAATTTCAGGGCTCCTAGGAGAATGCTCCAGGCTCACTTAACTGGTTTGAAATCGCATGGCCTCAGGCTACACCGTCTTTATTCGGAGCAGAATGGGAGCCAGGGAATTAGTTCAAAAGCCACAACCACTTTTTCCCTTTACTGTCTAATTTCTGTGGTTCCGTGTTGGTTGGCTTCACACCATTTGCAAAATTTTAAGAACCATTCCAGAAGACATCGGTCATGCCGTTAGAATGAATATCTTTCTGTCACTTTCTCTTCTGTTTTCTCGTTTGCACCCTTGCCATCCATACGTATGTGGTTTGGACTTTGGAAATTTAGAGGCTTGAAAAAACACTGCAGGCTTTCTCTCCAGCCCCAGATGGAACTCGTGTTTGTTTTTGCTTGTGGTTTGGGTGGTGTGTGTGTGTGTGTGTGTGTGTGTGTGTGTGTGTGTGTGTGTGTTGGCGGGGGAATGGCGGGGGGGGGGGGAGAGAGAGAGAGAGAGAGAGAGAGAGAGAGAGAGAGATGATAGAAAACAGAGAAAGGGAGGGTTTTGATGCATGATAGCCAGACGTGCAGAGAATATCAGTGTTCTCGGCAGAAGGGCATTCACATGGTAGAAAACAGGATGAGACTATGGAGGGTGATGTCTGTGCCAACAGGATTAAATCACAGGCTCTGTGTAATAATAGCACCTGCCCCAGGAAGCACAGCAGGACCCACTGGGCTTCGGCTCCACTCTGAGCAGGTTTGGAGGCGAGCTGCTCGTACTCAAAGCCTGTTGCTGCCTTTTGATGTGAAACAAGGACTAGTCGGTTCTCAGTTGGTCAGCAAGAGCAGCAGCAGATAGAAAGGGGTGGCTTAGGCAGTGACTGATGCCGGAGTCACAGGGCTGGAGGCAGACCCTGTAGAGGAGGAAGGGGTTAAAGGGGATGGAGTTGGGGGGAGGTGGTTGGAGACCTGCTGTCTTGACTGTGGATGTAGAATGTAACACCAGGAGAGTGTCTGGGCTCCAATCCCAGCTCTGCACTGAGGATGATGGTGCGACTCTGATTGAATGACTTAACTCCTCAGCTTCTGAATCCTCATTTATCAGCAAGTGATAATAAGACTTTCCATACTGTTCATGTTCATGGGGTTCTCATGGCAAGAATACTGGAGAGGTTTGCCATTCCCTCCTCCAGTGGACCGTGTTTTGTCAGAACTCTCCACTATGACCCGTCCGTCTTGGGTGGCCCTGCATGGCATGGCTCCTAGCTTCATTGAGTTACCCAAACCCCTTTGCCACATGACAAGGCCGTGGTGGATATGAACCTGAGCAAACTCCAGGAGACAGTGAAGGAGTGGGAAGCCTGGCGTGCTGCAGTCCATAGGGTCGGAAAGAGTTGGACACTACTGAGCACAGCACAGCAGAGCAGCCTAAAATCATACTGCTGCTGCTGCTGCTGCTAAGTCACTTCAGTCGTGTCTGACTCTGTGTGACCCCGTAGATGGCAGCCCACCAGGCTCCCCAGTCCCTGGGATTCTCCAGGCAAGAACACTGGAGTGGGTTGCCATTTCCTTGTCCAATGCATGAAAGTGAAAAGTGAAAGTGAAGTCGCTCAGTCGTGTCTGACTCTTAGCGACCCCATGGACTGTAGCTTACTAGGCTCCTCTGTAGATTATAAACAAACAAACAAACAAACAAAAAAATCAAGGGGTAAATACACCAAAAGTGAGCCAAGCATATGCAAGGCTGGGCTTCCGGGAGCCCTTGATGATCAGGCTGCTGTACATGGTCTCAGGAGTTGTTTTGCTCCTTTCTCCTTGGCCTTCAGAGCTCATTGCACCCAGTGAAATGGAATCCAGGACACCAACCCTTCCAGGCAATAAAGGGGACAGAGGACAGACCTGGGTCTGAAGGAAGAAAAGGAATCTAATCCTTCCAATACAGCTTCAACAGACGAAGCGTGTAAAGGGGGCTGGGGAAGGGAGCAGCCTGCTGTCTCCATTCTCAGAGCCCCTGGGTGAGGGAGGGCCTCAAGGGAGACCCTCCCGATACTGTGAAGCTTCTCTCCCCAGAACTCTCAAGTTACTCATATAAGTAACTCAAGAGTCTTCAGATTTTGAAGACCCTGGTTTCTCTGTTACTGGCAGCATGACTCAAGCTCTACTGAGTTTAATGGGCACTTTAAGCTCCTTCATTTCCAACCGTCAAAATTGTTTTCCAACCTCTTGTTTTGTTCAGCGATTACTCTCCCACTTAAAGTTCGCTTCAGATGGAAGGACAGAGAAGTAACATTGGTTTGCTTGAGTCTGAGCCGAGGTGATGAAAAATCTGTGGCTTTGATGTGAATACTGGAATCTGGTAAGGCAGTAAGGGCTCTAGTTAGCGGTCAAACTGAACAGTTACTTCTGAAATCAAGTGAATGGAGTCTTGAAAGTGCAAAGTAGCCCCGATACACAAAATTCAGTCTTAAAGAGGTGGCTTTTCAACTGACTACGGAGCTCTGTGAGTTCATTTTCATGTCTATCCCCAGGCTCCTCTCATATTTTCTTGCCTGAATTTCTTGACTGCTTCATCTCTTCACTCACTCACCCATACATCCATCATCCATCCATCTATTCAGTGACTTGATTGCACTCCTGTTATGAGCCAATCAGGGCTTCCCAGTTGGCGCTGGTGATAAAGAACCCGCCTGCCACTGCAGGAGATAGAAAAGACGCTGATTCCATCCCTGGGTTGGGAGGATCCCCTGGAGTAGGGCATGGCAACCCACTCCAGTATTCTTGCCTGGAGAATCCCATGGATAGAGAAGTCTGGCAGGCTATAGTCCATAGGGTCACAAAGAGTCGGACACGACTGAAGCGACTTAGCGTGCACGCATGCAATGAGTCTGTCACCACCTAGATTTGGGGAATATTTGGTGAATTGTCTTGGAGCTGGCAGATCCTCACAGCTATCACCAGTCTTTACTTCTTCCATCATTTTCATTCAAGTACCAGCCCCTTTCTTGGCTAACTCCTGTACTGTTCCCTGCTAAACTTATCTCCTAGTATCAGGTTAGCAGTTTCTTTCTTGTTCCCACAACCACCCTGACATGTATAATTGCTGAATCCCATTTCGCCAAGCACCAACTTTTTTGTGTGGTGACAGAGTAGAGCTCAGCCCCTGGAGATGGGGGTGGGTGCATTGGGATAATTGTAAGGTGAAAGAATGTAGTTTTGTGTTTGACATGGGGACCAGGGAACCTGAAGATGACTGATAAGTTCCCTTAACCTCATGGAAAATCACAGTTGGAAAACCCTAAGAGGTTACCTTATCCAGTTTCCTGGACCTCAGAAATCTCTGCAATATCTCTATCGGATCATGAGCCTTTTCTGTAATATTTCTCAGGATAGAAAGTTCATTCAGCAGCACACTTTGGGATTCATCTTAACTATTACAAAGTTCTTCCATGTATTCTCACCAATATCTTCCTTTTTATTAGAATAACCTCAATACTTTGATCCTTGTTTACTCTCCCTATGGAAGCAACAAGAATATCCAATTTCTTTTCCATATTGCAACTGAATTACTGTGGATTTTTTCATTTGTAAGTAACCCAAACCCTACCTTAATTGGCCTAAGCATAATGGGGGACTTAATAAGAAAGATGTAGAGTTTTGCTATGGGACCCAAGACAGAAATGCACAAATGCGTTAGGCTTGAGGAATGATCTGGAAGCAGAGACTCAAAAGCACCAAGATTCTTTCCAGGTCTTTCATCTCTCTCGCTCCCTCTCCCTCTCTCCTCCATTTTTATAGGCAGATTCTTTACCCTCTGAGTCACCACAGAAGCCCAAATGTTCGATGCTCAAAGTCATAGTTGAACAAATAGGATTATAATATATTATTGTAGGGAAAGGATGTTTTGATCCACATTTCCTTTTAAAATAAACAAGCAAGCACATACTTCCTCATTTTGGCTAAAGAGGTTAAATGCCCCACAGTGAACTCACAAAGCAAACTCAGTTTGTTATTTTTTTTTATTTGTCATTCAAATAACAAATATTTGACTGCAGCAATATTTGTAATATTTCTCCCAAATTTTATCATCAGGTTATATATCTCCAGTTTCTCCAAACTTTCCTCAAATGATAGCTTCCATGAAGACTATTTCCCTATCTGTTTCTTTTTTTTTTAACTTTTCAAAATTTTATCCTTAAAAACATGGCTTCATTGGAACAGATGTATTTGATCAGTATGGAGTTAAGGTCATCTGGTCAAAAGTTGGAGTCCCCCTTGGAGATACCTTTCTTGGAACTTACCACTTCACCTAACCTGAAAGTTTCCATCACTCGTAGGAGTTATGATCCCAAAGAAATTTTTCTGTATAGAGAACTCAAGATGAAAGACTGAATAATGACATTGGCCAAGGACGGTCTGAATCCAAACCAAAGTGAAATCTTATTAATAATATAACTGAAAAATTTGCCCTGAGAACATTGGGCTATTACTTATACCAAGCTTTTAGAGACATATTGTCTCATTTAGTAGTTAAAATTCATGAGCTACAAATAGTAAATGCATACAGCAATTTTTTTTCTTTATATACTATTTATCTCTTATATAGCAATCCTTAAGTGGTACTTTAAAAATTACTTTATGTTTTGTAATTGGTTTAAGCTTCATTATTTCCTAAAATAACAAGATTACCTTTACCACTGCATTGTTTAATAAATCATTTATTTAGAACCAACTAAAGACATATATAAAAGGTATTATGCTAGGTACTGGGGCTTTGGACGTGAATATGACTTTTGAATCTATGAGTTTATGATCTAATAATGAACCTCTATATGCATGCACACAAATTGTAGTTAAGGGTGTGTCTCAGGCTTACCTAGGGTAGCTGCAAAAATCAGAGGACAACAAATACAATTAAAGGGCATTATGGAGGCTTCCCAGGTCACGCTAGTGGTAAAGAACCTGCCTGCCAATGCAGGAGACGTAAGAGACAAGAGTTTGATCCCAGGGTTGAGAAGTTCCCCTGGAGGAGGGCACAGCAACCCACTCCAATATTCTTGCCTGGAGAATCCCATGGACAGAGGAGCCTGATGGTCTACAGTTTATGGGGTTACAAAGAGTTGGACATGACTGAAGCAACTTAGCATGCACACACACAGAGGACAGTGAATGACCTTCCAGGCATGCTGAACTTGAGGTCCCTGTGGGCCTCTTGGTGGAGATGTTTAATAAGTATTTAGATTTTAAAGAGAAGATTTAGAGAGAGAACTCTAACCCAGAAATGTGACTCTAGGCTCTGCAAACTAGCTAAGTCATTATCCTGTTTGTTGTGCATTGGAATCCACTCCCAGGCTCTTCTCTGGAAGGCCAGTGGTTAAGACTTAGCCTTCTAGTGCAAGGGCTGCAGGTTCAATCCTTGTTTGGGGAGCTAAGATTCCACATGCCTCATGGCCAACAAATGGAAGCAGTTCAGTTCAGTTCAGTTGCTCAGTTCTGTCCGACTTTCTGCGACCCCATGGACTACAGAAGCCAGGCTTCCTTGTCCATCATCAACTCTTGGAGTTTACTCAAACTCATGTCCATCGAGTTGGTGATGCCATTCAACCATCTCATCCTTTGTCGACCCCTTCTCCTCCTGCCTTCAATCTTTCCCAGCATCAGAGTCTTTTCCAATGAGTCAGCTCTTCGCATGAGGTGGCCAAAGTATTGGAGTTTCAGCATTGACATCAGTCCTTCCAATGATTATTCAGGACTCACTTCCTTTAGGATGAACTGGTTGGATCTCCTTGCAGTCAGTCCAAGGGACTCTCAAGAGTCTTCTCTAGCACTACAGTTCAAAAACATCAATTCTTCGGCACATAGCTTCCTTTATAGTCCAATTCCCACATCCACACATGACTACTGGAAGAACCATAGCTTTGACTAGATGGACCTTTGTCAGCAAACTAACGTCTCTGCTTTTTAATATGCTATCTAGGTTGATCATGGCTTTTCCTGCAAGGAGCAAGCGTCCTTTAATTTCATAGTCACCATCTGCAGTGATTTTGGAGCCCCAGAAAATAAAGTCTGTCACTGCTTCCAATGTGTCCCCATCTATTTTCCATGAGGTGATGGTACTGGACCTAGACAGTATATTAAAAAGCAGAGACACTACTTTGCCAACAAAGTTCCATCTAGTCAAAGCTATGGTTTTTCCAGTAGTCAAGTATGGATGTGAGAGTTGGACTATAAAGAAAGCTGAGCACTGAAGTATTGATGCTTTTGAACTGTGGTGTTACGGAAGACTCTTGAGAGTCCCTTGGACAGCAAGAAGATTTAGCCAGTCCATCCTAAAGGAAATCAGTCCTGAATATTCATTGGAAGGACTGATGATGAGCTGAAACCCCAGTACTTTGGCCATGTGATGAGAAGAACTGACTCATTAGAAAAGACCCTGATGCTGGCAAAGATTGAAGGCAGGAGGAGAAGGGGACGGCATAGGGTGAGATGGTTGGATGGCATCACTGACTCAATGGACATGAGTTTGAGTAAACTCTGGGAGTTGGTGATGGACAGGGAGGCCTGGCGTGCTGTGGTCCATGGGGTCACAAAGAGTCAGACACGACTGAGGGACTGAACCGAACTGAACTAATGGCACTGAATGCCATGATCTTAATTTTCTGAATGTTGCATTTTAAGCCAACTTTTTCACTCTCCTCTTTGACTTTCATCAAGAGGCTCTTTAGTTCTTCACTTTCTGCCATAAAGGTGGTGTCATCTGCATATCTGAGGTTATTGACATTTATCCCGGCAATCTTGATTCCAGCTTGTGCTTCTTCCAGCTCAGCGTTTCTCATGATGTCCTCTGCATATAAGTTAAATAAGCAGGGTGACAATATACAGCCTTGACATACTCCTTTCCCAATTTGGAACCAGTCTGTTGTTCCATGTCCAGTTCTAACTGTTGCTTCTTGACCTGCATACAGATTTCTCAGGAGGAAGGTAAGGTGGTCTGGTATTCCCATCTCTTGAATAATTTTCCACAGTTTGTTGTGATCCACACAGTCCAAAGCTTTGGGGTAGTCAATAAAGCAGAAATAGATGTTTTTCTGGAACTCTCTTGCTTTTTTGAAGATCCAAAGGATATTGGCAATTTGATCCTAGTCAACGAAATAGTAGCCATCCTAGTCGACAAAGGGTCCGAAATGCAGTACTTGGATGCAGTCTCAAAAAGGACAGAATGATCTCTGTTCGTTTCCAAGGCAAACCATTTAGTATAATAGTGATCCAAGTTTATGCCCCAACCACTAATGCTGAAGAAGCTGAGGTTGAATGGTTCTGTGAAGACCTATGAGACCTTCTAGAATTAGCACCCAAAAAAGAAGTAGAAGCAATGCTGTAACAAATTTAGTAAAGATTTTAAAAAAGGTCCACATCAAAAGAAAAAAGTCTTAAAAAAAAGAATCTCCTTCAGGACTTCCCTGATTGGTCTAAACACTGGAAACCTGTAATCAATGTGATATCTTGCCTTTTGCTGGTACCAGCATACCCAGAAGTTTCTTATTTTACCAGGAAATCACTCATCTCACCATGCATTCATTGCCTCCCAGGAAAAAACACTGGACGTAGCTCATACTGAGGTAACAGACTTGGAGACCAGTTAGTCAGAGTGGTTAGCTGCACTGGGTCTGATTTGTATCAGGAGTTGGATAAGAAAGTCTCCACTCTGAAGTCTCTCCTAGAGACACTGCAGCATGAACAAGCAGTAAAAACTGTGTTTTAAAAATTTATTATCAAAAACCTTAGAAACTTAATAAAAAATTCTGGGAAATCACAAGCTTCTGGTGATGTGTGAGTCATGGGGAAGGAACGCTTGAACCCCTGACCAGAGCTTGACCATCTAATGATAAACAGTTATGTTTGCCTCCTGTCCACTGAGCTCTCAGACCCACAGTCAGTTGCCAAGCCTAAGTTAAATGACCTCGTAGGCAACTCTCATCTCATAGATAATTCTCATCTCTCCTTCTCTTCCTTTTAATTCCTTTCAGTGAAGACCTCAGCTTGAGCTTTCACACTAGATTCCTTCCTACCTTCCAAACCATTCTACACCTGACATGGCATTGATCTTAAATCACTGAACACAGTCCAGGCTGGCATTCAGGTTCCTTCACAGTGCACCCCCAGGCTGGCCTCCCAACTCCCTTCGTTCAACAAGTGTTACAACTAGAAGCTGGACTTTTTCTAAATACACGTTGCCTTTTCCTTCCCTTGCATTTTTGCTCCTACTGTCTTTTCTGCTGTGCCTTTTCTCCATCTTTGTCCGTACCCTTCCTCCTCCCCCACTGAGCCCTTACCTGTCTTTAGCAATCATCCTGAAAACTGCTTTTCTTAGGATGGACACCCTTATCACCCGACCTGGAAACCCATCCTTTTAAAAGAAACTTTCTTATACAGTGATGTATGTAAAAATGTTTTCTCTACTCAAATATAAGCTCTTGTAGGACAGGAAACTGTTATTTTGTTTTATTCTTGTACCTAGTACTGTGCCTTCCACCCAGTGAAAGTGAAAGTGAAGTCGCTCAGTTGTGTCCGACTCTTTGCGACCCCGTGGACTGTAGCCTACCAGGCTTCTCTGTCCATGGGATTCTCTAGGCAAGAGTACTGGAGTGGGTTACCATTTCCTTCTCCAGGGGGTCTTCCCGACCCAGGGATCGAACCTGGGTCTCCCGCATCGGAGGCAGACGCTTTAACCTCTGAGCCACCCCTAGTAGGTACTTATTAAGTGACCGTTGAATAAATAACTGAGGCCATAGATCTTGAACCTCTTTGATTTAAAGTTTTGCCATTTTAGCATTTCTTGGAGCATCCCTCCTCTTAGGAACTAAGTTTGGCCAGAGGGGTTATGCTGATGAAGGTTCTGTTACAAGTGAGTCTTAACCTTTGTTTGGGGTACTGAAATTCAGTCATTTGTTGGAAGATTTATTGACACTGCGCCAGCCTCTGAGGTTACGGATCTATAGAAGACACACTCTGCCCCAGAGGACGCCAGGATTAAAAGTGCTGTAATAAAAGCATGTTTGAAATGCTGAGGGAATCCTGAGGAGGGAGCACTAACCTTGCTTGGAGAAGTAGGTAACGTATCAACAGTTCGCGTAACACTTCATTTGTTTGGCAGTGCAGGTGTTTCCTTAGCATTCCCTTTACAGAATTTATTAAGTACCCAAATGCTATGTTTGCACCTGTGCCTAACTGAAATTAGTTAATTTTTCCACAGTTGATAGACATTTCCACAGTCTTCAAGAATCATTGTGTCGCATTATTCTAAGCACTTCGTAGACAATGTCTCATTTAATACTCATGACAGTCTTAGGGAATACGTATTGTTTTACATGGTTTTTCCAGTAGTCATGTATGGATGTGAGAGTTGGACCATAAAGAAGGCTGAGTAATAACGGATGCTTTTGAACTGTGGTGCTGGAGAAGACACTTGAGAGTCCCTTGGACTGCACGGAGGTCAAATCAGTCAACCTAAAGGAAATCAGTACTGAATATTCATTGGTAGGACTGATGCTGAAGCTAAAGCTACTGTGGCCACCTGATGCAAAGAACTGACTCACAGGAAAAGACCCTGATGCTGGGAAAGATTGAAGGCAAGAGGAGAAGGGGTCAATAGAGGGTCCAATGGTTGGATCAATCGACTCAATGGATGTGAGTTTGAGCAAACTCCAGGAGATGGTTGAGGACAGGGAAGCCTAGCGTGCTGAGTCCATGAGGTCACAGAGTTGGACATGACTTAGTGACTGAACAACAAAGTCATAGGGAAGTAAATTAGTTTTTTATATTAATTGTCAGGACTGGGACTTAACATAGTTCTGATTCACAGTGCAGAGTACTAACCACTGTCTGATCATGACAAGGTACAGGAGGCCTGCATGGTTCTGATTCCATACCCCACTTTCTTAACATTACAAGTTAATAATTTTGAAAGACAAATTTGAAAAAAATTATGTAAAAATCATGACCAAACTTTGGCATTTAACTGTTTTAAAATTGATGAAAGCAAACCTAAATGGATAGCCAATCTTTAGGAGAAAAAATAGTTTATTTATTTATTTATTTTAAAGCACTTCAAGTACTATTTAAAGCACAAAACAATCAGTAAACTAAGCCTTATCCATAGAATTCTGAGGTTTGTGAAAACATGAGATTCTTACAAATATGGGAGGAGAGAAGGAAGGAAAATGGCCATCACTTTTATTGTTTTAGCCACTTCTTGGACTGTTTAACATTTATCTTCTTAAGAACTGCTTAGGAATAGTATTTCTGCTTTTGCAAAAGCTTCAAAATCACTATTTCATGCTCTCCTCCTTAAATACAGGCTTGTGGGAAGTAAGTCTTCAGTTATTAACATCAAGTCTCCGCAATTTGTGCTCCAACAGCTCAGATCCCTCCCACCTCCCATTTTTCCTCCTCTGAGGATCAATTTCCTAAACAGGGCTTGTTTATTCTTATATCTATTTTTTATTTTTGGGGTACAGATTTATTTTAGAATCTCCAACACTATATCTACTTAATACAGAACAGGTTTGTGTATGGAATTTATACCCAAGGAGCTTTAAGTAGTGTAAAGGAGCTTCTGAGACATTAGGGAACATACATATCTGCTTCTGGTTCTTGGCAGAGAGCTTCTAAAGCCGATGTAAATTCCTACTTGATAAAAGCATTTGGAGCATCTTTTGTTGTAGTGAGGTGGCTCCGGATGGCTCCAGGGTGGGGGCTGGTCACCAGAAAGATGAAGCCATGATTAGAAGCTTTGCATTTTTTTAAAAGTTATTTTTAATTGAAGGATAGTTGCTTTACAATAGTGTGTTGGTTTCTGCCGTTTATCAACATGAGTCAGCCATAGGTATACATATGTCCCCTCCCTGTCGAACCTCCCTCCCACTTCTGACCCCCTCCCACCCCTCTAGGTTGTCAGAGAATCCTGGTTTGAGTTCCCTGAGTCAGACAGCAAATCCCCACTGTCTATTTTACATGTGGCAGTGTGTATGTTTCCATGCTACTCTCTCCATTCATCCCACCCTCTCCTCCCCACTGCCCCCATGTCCATAAGTCGGTTCTTTATGTCTGCGTCTCCATTGCTGCCGTCCCGCAAATAGATTCATCAGTACCATCTTTCTACTGCTGCTGCTGCTAAGTCACTTTGGTTGTGTCTGACTCTGTGCAACCCCATAGACGGCAGCCCACCAGGCTCCCCCGTCCCTGGGATCCTCCAGGCAAGAACACTGGAGTGGGTTGCCATTTCCTTCTCCAGGGCATGAAAGTGGAAAGTGAAAATTGAAAGTGAAGTTGCTCAGTCATGTCCGACTCTTTGTGACCCCACGGACTGCAGCCCACCAGGCTCCTCCTGTCCATGGGATCCTCCAGGCAAGAGTACTGGAGTGAGGTGCCATTGCCTTCTCTGTACCATCTTTCTAGATTCCATATATATTTATTAAAATACAGTATTTGCTTTTTTCTCTTTCTGACTTACTTCACTCTGTATAATAGACTCTCAGTTCATCTACCTCATTGACCTTGACTCAAGTGTGTTCCTTTTTATGGCCAAGTAATATTCCCTTGTGTATATTTACTAAAGCTTCTTTATCCATCCATCTGTCAATGGACATCTAGGTTGTTTTCCTATCCTGGCTATTGTAAATAGTGCTGCAGTGAACACTGGGGTCCATGTGACTTTTTCAGTTATGGTTTTCTCAGGATATATGCTCAGTGGTGGGATTGTTGGGTCATATGGTAGTGTCATGCCTAGTTTTGTAAGGAATCTTCCATAGTGACTGTATCAATTTATATTCCCACCAGCAGTACGAGAGGGTTCCTTTTTCTCCACACCCTCTCCAGCATTTGTTGTTTTTAGATTTTTTGATGATGGCCATTCTGACTGTTGTGAGGTGATATCTCATTGTAGTTTTGATTTGCATTTCTCTAATAATGAGTGATATTTGGCATGTTTTTATGTGTTTATTAACTATCTGTATGTAGAAGCTTGGAATTTTTAACTCCACCCCCTCCCCACATTCTTCAGAGAGGGGAGAGGGGCTGGAAATGAAGTGAATAATTGATCACACCTATATGAAGAAGCTTCAATTGTATGGAGCTCAGAGTGCTTCCATGTTAGTGAACACATACCCATATGGGGAGGGTGATGGGCTCAAACTCCATGGGACAGAAGCTCCTGCATTGGATTCCCCCAAGACCCTGTCCTGCGGATCTCTTCATCTGGCTGTTCACAATCCTTTAATAAATTGGTAGATGTAAGTAAGTGTTTTCCTGAATTCTTCAAGAGGCTTTAGCAGAGTATCAGATCCAAGGGGAGGCGGTAATGGGAACCTCTGATTTGTAGCCATGTCAGACAGAGATTGTGGATAACCTGGATGCTTACCCTTTGTCATTATCTGAAGTAGGGGGTCAGTCTTTTGAGGCTGAGCCCTTAACATGTGGAATCTGATGCTGTCTTTAGTAGACAGTGTCAGAATTAACTAGCTGGTGTCACAGAGAATTACTTGGTGTGGGAAAATCCCACGCATATTCGGTGACCAGAAGTATAGAAGTGTAGTGAGTGTGAGAACAAAGGAGAAACCCAGGAGGATTACTGGAGATTTTTCCCTACACAGAGCTGTAGTTCATAAGCATTCTGGATACCAAACATGAAAGATCAAGAGTAGTAGGGTGCTAGGCATAAAGCTTGTGTAAGTGTCTCTATTCCAGATCCCAGAAATAAACCCATGCATAGATGGCCAACTGATCTTCAACAAAGATGCCAAGAACTCACATGAGGAAAAGACAGTCTCTTCAACAAATGGTATGGAAAAACTGGATATTCATGTGCAAAGAAGAAAATAAACCCTGATCACATACACACCACTCACAAAATTCATTTGAAATTGATGTCAAGACCTGAAGCTGTAAAACTACTAGAAGAAAACATAGGGATTAAGTTCCTTAACATTGATCTTGGCAACTGGTCTCGGATATATACCAAAAGCACAGGCAACAGCAGCAAAGATGGGACTGAACCATTTCAAAAGCTTCTTCACAGCAAAGGAAACAATCAATTGTGTGAAAAGGCAATCTACAGAATGGGAGAAAATATTTGCAAACCATCTATCTGATAAGGGGTTAGTATCTAAAGTAAATAAGGGACTTATGTAACTCAATGCCCAAAATTAATCTGATTAAAAAATGGGCATAGGACTTAAGTAGACATTTGTTCAAAGAAAACATATGAATGGCCAACAGGTGCATGAAAAGATTGTCAACATCACTAATCATCTGGGAAACGCAAATCAAAACCACCCTAATGAGATATTACTTCATATCTGCTCAAATGACTATCATCAAAAAGACAGGAACTATGTGTTGGTGGGGAAGAAAAGGGAACCCTTATGCACTGTTTGTGGGAATGTAAATTGGTGCAACTGCTGTGGAACAGTATGGAAATTCCTCAAAAAATTAAGAACAGAACCACCATGTGATCCAACAATCCTACTTCTGGGTGGATATCCAAAGGAAAAGCAGGTTATTGAAGAGATTTCTGTACTTCAAGCTCATTGCAGCATTATTCACAATAGCCTGGACATGGAAACATCCAAGTGTACATTGACAAATGAATGGGTAAAGAAAAAGTTATATAAATAAATAAATAAGTGAAGATTCAGCCATAAAGAAGAGGGAAACCTTGTCTTTTGTGACAACACAGATAGACCTCAAGGGCATTATATTAAGTAGAAGTCAAAGAAAGTCAAATATTGTGTGATGTCACGTGTGGAATCTAAAAAAGCTGAGCTCAGACGTAGGGAGTAGAATGGTGCTTACTAGGGGTTGTGGGGCAGAGGAAATGAGATGCTGGTCAAAGGTGCACATTCTAGTTGTAAGACAGTAAGGTCTGGGCATCTAATATACAGCCTGGTGACTATAATTAATAGTCCTGCACTGTGTACTTGAAAGTTGTTAATAATAGATCTTAAATGTTATTACTGCAAAAAAGGTACTATGAGGAGGTGGAGGTGTTAGCCGATCTTATTGTAATAATTGTTTTGTGATATACGTGTGTCAGGTCACTCTCAGCAGTCTCAGTATCATGCCCATCAATTTTAAAAGAGATATATGTTTAACCTATTTCACCTAATTGTTAGGAGAGACTATATTTTAATATCTTAAGCTCCTGGTTTTTTTCCCCTGGCTTTTATCTACTTTATTTTGTCCTATCATAGCATTCCCTTCTATCAACTTTCCTATTTACAAGGCCATTTTTATTCTCATCTCATTCCATCCTGATGCTCTCAAATCCTCTCCGCCAGTTCTTTCTCTTCCATGATGTCTATTTCAAGATTCCTGAGAGATTGACAAGTCCTCGAAATACCACTCGCCCATCTGCTTTCTTTCCCTTCTTTCATAGTTGGACCTAAATTTCACTCAAACACATCTTCCTAAATGCTTCATGACTATGACAAACCTGACATGCTTATAACTGGCTCTTGTCTAAGTTTTGTGCACCTGCCAACTTTAGGAAAAGTGCTGAAGTTTCTGTGTGTGTGTCCTTGTGTGTCTGTGCTGACACTAAAGTGTTAGCTGTGCTTCCCTCTAGTTGCTGAGATACAGGTAATTATTTCTCCCTCCACTCCCTCCTCTTCTTCCTTCTTTGTTTCCATTTCTTTTACTCCTCCGCCTTAATTTTCCTCTTTTAAAAAAATTCTTCTCCTCCTTTCTTTTCGTCATCTCCTTCCTCCACTAATTTATACCTCATCTCTGGTTACAATTCTACCAGTGTACTTCTAATAATGTTTTCATCT
The DNA here is from genome assembly GCF_032405125.1 of Capricornis sumatraensis. Taxonomy (NCBI): domain Eukaryota; kingdom Metazoa; phylum Chordata; class Mammalia; order Artiodactyla; family Bovidae; genus Capricornis; species Capricornis sumatraensis. The sequence continues at coordinate 47,427,779 of NC_091079.1, forward strand.
TCACCATCTGAGGGGAGCAGTTCATGTTTTGTTAGTATCCCAGTACTATGAACCCTGTAGCTGTTAGAAGTTGATTTTTTAAAAATTCTCATTTTCGTCTTTGATTTTTTCTAGCTTTATTGAGGTATACCTACAAAAACTGTATATATAAGGTATAAATATATGGTGAGAGATCTAGAGACGAGAGATCTCTTCAAGAAAATTAGAGATACCAAGGGAATATTTCGTGCAGAGATGGGCACAATAAAGGACAGAAATGGTATGGAGCTAACAGAAGCAGAAGATATTAAGAAGACATGGCAAAAATACACAGAAGAACTATACAAAAAAGATCTTCACGACCCAGGTAATCACGATGGTGTGATTACTCACCAAGAGCCAGATATCCTGGAATGTGAAGTCAAGTGGGCCTTAGGCAGCATCACTACAAACAAAGCTAGTGGAGGTGATGGAATTCCAGTTGAGCTATGCCAAATCCTAAAAGATCATGCTATGAAAGTGCTGCACTCAATATGCGAGCAAATTTGGAACACTCACTCAGCAGTGGCCACAGGACTGGAAAAAGTCAGTTTTCATTCCAATCCCAAAGAAAGGCAATGCCAAAGAATGTTCAAACTATCACCCCAAAGCACTCATCTCACATGCTAGCAGAGTAATGCTCAAAATTCTCCAAGTGAAGCTTCAACAGTATGTGAACCATGAACTTCCAGATGTTCAAGCTGGATTTAGAAAAGGCAGAGGAATCAGAGATCAAATTGCCAACATCTGTCAGATCATTGAAAAAGCAAGAGAGTTCCAGAAAAACATCTACTTCTGCTCTATTGACTATGTCAATCACAACAAACTATGGAAAATTCTTCAAGAGATGGGAATACCAGACCACCTGATCTGCCTCCTAAGAAATCTGTGTGCAGGTCAGGAAGCAACAGTTAGAACTGGACATGGAACAAGAGACTGGTTCCAAATAGGGAAAGGAATACATCAAGGCTGTATATTGTCACCCTGCTTCTTTAACTTATATGCAGAGTACATCAAATGAGATGCCGGGCTGGATGAAGCACAAGCTGGAATGAAGATTGCCAGGAGAAATATCAATAACCTCAGATATGCAGATGACACTACTCTTATGGCAAAAAGTGAAGAACTAAAGAGTCTCTTCATGAAAATGAAAGAAGAGAGTGAAAAAATTGGCTTGAAACTCAACTTTCAGAAAACAAAGATCACGGCATCCAGTCTCTTACTTCATGGCAAAGAGATGGGGGAACAATGGAAACAGTATCAGACTTTATTTTTGGGGGTTTCCAAATCACTGCAGATGGTGACTGCAGCCATGAAATTAAAAGATACTTGCTCCTTGGAAGAAAAGCTATGACCAACCTAGATAGCATATTAAAAAGCAGAGACATTACCTTACCAACAGAGGTCTGTTTAGTCAAAGCTATGGTTTTTCCAGTAGTCATGTATGGATGTGAAATTTGGACTTATAAAGAGAGCTGAGTACCACCAAAAGAATTAATGCTTTTGAACTGTGGTGTTGGAAAAGACTCCTGAGAGTCCCTTGGACTGCCAGGAGACCAACCAGTCAATCCTAAAGGAAAGCAGTCCTGAATATTCATTGGAAGGACTAATGCTGAAGCTGAAACTCCAATACTTTGGCCACCTGATGCAAGGAATTGACTTATTGGAAAATATGCTGATCCTGTGAAAGATTGAAGGCTGAAGAAGGGGGTGACAGAGGATGAGACGGTTGGATGGCATCACAATCTCTAAGGACATGAGTTTGAGCAAGCTCTAGGAGTTGATGATGGACAGGGAAACCTGGTGTGCTGCAGTCCATGGGGTCACAAAGAGTCAAACACAACTGAGTGACTGAACTGAACTGAAGTACATGGTGAGAGTAGGCATCCTTGTATTGTTCCTGATTTAAGAGGAAAAGTGTTTAACCTTTCATCGTCGAGTATGATGTTAGCTTTCTTTCTCTTTGCTGTCTTTTTTTTGTGAATGATAATTTTTTGTGTTATGATTTGATTCCCTATGTTTATATTTTGAGTTTTTACTGTCTGTTTTTGCTATGTAGTTATTATGAATGTTATCACTCAGTGGTGTCTGACTCTTTGAGTGACTAACACTCATAATGACTTGCAAAGCATATATTATGAGCCTTCATAAAATATTTTTCAGATATAACGGTCTGTTTTAAGCTGATAACAACTTAAGTTTGCCTGCATACAAAAACTCTACTCTTTCACATTTTCCCCCAAATTTTGTGTTTTTGATATCACAGTATACCTCTTTTTATATTGTGTATCTGTTATCAGATTACTGTATAGTTATTTTTAATACTTTTGTCCTTTAACCTTTAAACTAGAGTTAAGTGATTATCTGATTATCACACTGCTATATTGCAGTACTAGAGCAATCTGAATTTGATTAAGTATTTAGCTTTACCAGTTTTATATTTTGATGTTTTTTAATGTTACTAGGTATTGTCCTTTCATTTCAGCTTGAAGAGCTCCTTTCAGCGTTTTAATAAAGGCATTACAAGAAATGTTGTAACGTGTTGATGAATTTCCTTACTTTTGTCTGAGGAAATATTAATCTCTCATTTCTTTTTTTTCCAACTTTATTCATTAGTTTTTATTCATCTTCAAACTCATTATTTCTTTTAAAATGTTTGATTGAAAAACATTTTAAATTTTTGTTGTTTTATTGAAGTATAGTTGATGTACAGTTCAGTTCAGTCGCTCAGTTGTGTCTGACTCTTTGTGACCCCATGGACTGCAGCATGCCAGGCTTCCCTGTCCATCACCAACTCACAGAGCTTGCTCAAACTCAAGTCCATTGAGTCGATGATGCCATCCACCATCTCATCCTCTGTCATCCCTTTCTCCTCCCACTTTCAATCTTTCCCAGCATCAGGGTCTTTGCCAATGAGGTCTTTTCACCTGCATCAGGTGGCCAAAGATTTGGAGCTGTAGCTTCAGCATCAGTTCTTCCAATGAGTATTCAGTACTGATTTCCTTTAGGATTGACTGGTTTGAACTCCTTGCAGTCCAAGGGACTCTCAAGTGTCTTCTCCAACACCACAGTTCAAAAGCATCAATTCTTCGGTGCTCAGCTTTCTTTATAGTCCAACTCTCACATCCATTCATGACTACTGGAAAAACCATAGTTTTGACTAGATGGACCTTTGTTGGCAAACTAATGTCTCTGCTTTTTAATATGCTGTCTATGTTGGTCATAGCTTTTCTTCCAAGGAGAAAACATCTTTTAATTTCATGGCTGCAGTCACCATCTACAGTGATTTTGGAGCCCAAGAAAATAAAGTCTATCACTGTTTCCATTGTTCCTCCATCTATTTGCCATGAACTGATGGGACTGGATGCCATGATCTTCATTTTTTTTTTTTTCATTTTTTGAATGTTGAATTTTAAGCCAACTTTTTCACTCTCTTCTTTCATTTTCATCAAGAAGCTCTTTAGTTCCTGTTAGCTTTCTGCCATAAGGGTGATGTCATCTGCATATCTGAGGTTATTGATATTTCTCCTGGCAATCTTGATTCCAGGTTGTGCTTCATCCAACCTGGCATTTCGTTTGATGTACTACCATCAGTTCAGTCGCTCAGTCATGTCCAACTCTTTGTGACCCCATGAATTGCAGCATGCCAGGTCTCCCTGTCCATCACCAACTCCCGGAGTTTACTCAGACTCACGTCCATCCTGTCAGTGATGCCATCCAGTCATTTCATCCTCTGTCATCCCCTTCTCCTCCTGCCCCTAATCCTTCCCAGCATCAGAGTCTTTTCCAATGAGTCAACACTTCGCATGAGGTGGCCAAAGTATTGGAGTTTCAGCTTCAACATCAATCCTTCCAATGAACACCCAGGACTGATCTCCTTTAGAATGGACTGGTTGAATCTCCTTGCAGTCCAAGGGACTCTCAAGAGTCTTCTCCAACACCACAGTTCAAAAGCATCAATTCTTCAGCATTCAGCTTTCTTCATAGTCCAACTCTCACATCCATACATGACCACTGGAAAAACCATAGCCTTGACTAGATGGACATTTGTTGGCAAAGTAATGTCTCTGCTTTTGAATATGCTATCTAGGTTAGTCATAACTTTCCTTCCAAAGAGTAAGTGTCTTTTAATTTCATGGCTGCAATCACCAACTGCAGTGATTTTGGGGCCCCTCAAAATAAAGTCTGACACTGTTTCCGCTGTTTCCCCATCTATTTCGCATGAAGTGATGGGACCAGATGCCATGATCTTCGTTTTCTGAATGTTGAGCTTTAAGCCAACTTTTTCACTCTCCACTTTCACTTTCATCAAGAGGCTCTTATGCATATAAGTTAAATAAGCAAAGTGACAGTATACAGCCTTGATGTATTCCTTTCCCAATTGGGAACCAATCTCTTGTTCCATGACCAGTTCTAACTGTTGTTTCTTGACCTGTACACAGATTTCTCAGGAGGCAGGTAATGTGGTCTGGTGTTCCCATCTCTTTCAGAATTTTCCAGTTTGTTGTGATCTACATAGCCAAAGGCTTTAATGTAGTCACTGAAGCATAAGTAGATGTTCTTCTGGAATTCTGTTGTTTTTTTCTATGATCCGATGGATTTGGCAATTTGATCTCTGATTCTTCTGCCTTTTCTAAATCCAGCTTGAACATCTGGAAGTTCTCGGTTCATGTACTGTTGAAGCTTGGCTTGGAGAATTTTGAGCATTACTCTACTAGCATGTGAGATGAGTGCAATTGTGCGGTAGTTTGAACATTCTTTGGCAATGCCTTTCTTTGGCATTGCCTTTCTTTGGGATTGGAATGAAAACTGAACTTTTCCAGTCCTGTGGCCACTGCTGAGTTTTCCAAACTTGCTGGCATATTGAGTGCAGCACTTTCACAGCATCATCTTTTAGGATTTGGGATAGCTCAACTGGAATTCCATCACCTCCACTAGGTTTGTTTATAGTGATGCTTCCTGAGGCCCTCTTGACTTTGCAGTGCAGGATGTCTGGCTCTAGGTGAGTGATCACGCATTCATGGTTATCTGGGTCATTAACGTCTTTTTGTATAGTTCTTCTATATATTCCTGCCATCTCTCAATATCTTCTGCTTCTGTTAGGTTCATACCATTTCTGTCCTTTATTGTGTCCATCTTTGCATGAAAATTTCCCTTAATATCTTAAATTTTCTTAAAGACATCTCTAGTCTTCCCCATTCTATTGTTTTCCTCTACTTCCTTGCATTGACCAATGAGGAAGGCTTTCTTATCTTTCCTTGCTATTCTTTGGAACTCTGCATTCAGGTGGATATATCTTTCCTTTTCTCCATTGCCTTTTGCTTCACTTCTTTTCTCAGCTATTTGTAAGGCATCCTCAGACAACCATTTTGCCTTTTTGCTTTTCTTTTTCTTGGGGATGATTTACAATGTTGTGTTATTACTGCTTAGTTACTGCATAGCAGAGTGACTAATTTATACATATATATATATATATATATATATATATACACATTATTTTTCATTATGGTTTTTCACAAGATATTGAATATAGTTCACTTGCTATACAGTAGGGCCTTCTTGTATATCCATTGTATATATACCAGTTTATATCTGCTAATCCCAAACTCCCAATCCAGTTCCTCTCCTAACCTCTCCCCTCTGGCAACCACCAGTATATTCTCTCTGTGATTCTATATTGTTTTTTTTTTTTTCCCATAGATTCTCCCTTCATTTCTGAAGGATAGCTTTACCAAGATAAAATATTCTTGTTTGACATTTTTTTTCTTTTAGCACTTTGAATATAGCATCCCATTCTCTTCTGGCCTGCAAGATTTCTCTTGAAAAATCTTCTTTTAGTCTTCTGGAATTCCCGTACTCTTGCTACTTTAAAAATTCTCTTTATCTCTTATTTTAAACAATTTTATTATAATATGTCTTTTCTTTTATTCTACTGTCTTAAAGATTATTCTGAGTTAAAATTTTGAGGTGACCAACTAGCTTCAGAAAGTCAGATGTCTAAATCTCTCACCAAATTTGGGATACTCTTAGCTATTATTTCTTTAAATAAACTTTGTTCTTTCTCCCTCTATTCTTTGTCTGGAACTCTGATAATGGGTAGTTTTTTTTCTTTCAATGATATTCTATAATTCCCACAGAATTTCTTTACTCTTTTAAATTCTGAGTTCTCAGAAAACTGTCAGGAGCCTGGTTCCATGAGAGTTGGCTGGCTCAGGGATCAAGGGCCTGGGTTGGCTAAAGTCCATGGGGAGACAGGTGTCAGGGAGCTGCCTGGGGTCATGGAAGCCCCCCAGAGCTGGGGAGGGAACTGGCATTCACTGAAACCACTTGGGGTTGCTGGAGCCAGCAGATACTAGGGTGAGTCAAGGGCCTGGATTTGTCAGAGCCGCTGGGGCCTTGGTACCATAGAAGCTGTCAGGAATGTTGGAGCCACTTGTAGTCCTGGGGCAGCAGGGACTCACTGGGGTCCAATGACGTGGAAGTCACTTTGGGGCAGGGGAGCTGCCTGGGGCTGCTGGAACCAGTGGATACTGGGGTGAACCAGGGCCCAGGTTTGATGGAGCCGACTGGATCCGCCTAGGGCCATGGGAATCAGTCTGGTGCCGGCCATTGGTCTGCTCAGTGGTATAGACCATCTCATGTCTTCTCGTTGCTGGATTCAGGGTGAAGGTGCAGTTTCTCTGTGAGACATGGTTGGCATTCTCATGGCAGAGGGCAAGTGTACAAGGGGCTGTGCTGGTGGATTCAAAACTTCTGCATCAATTCACACAGGCAGGCCTGGTGAGGAGGCAAAGGCACATATCTGCCTCCTGCAGGGAGACATCACAGGGCAAAAGTGTGTAATCTGCTCCCAGATGAGTTGCGTGTGTTCAGGCATGTCCAACTCTGTGCAACCCGATGGACTGTAGCTCTCCAGGCTCCTCTACCCATGGGATTCTCCTGGCAAGAATACTGCAGTGGGTTGTCATGCCCTCCTCTAGGTGATCTTCCTGACCCGGGGATCAAACCCACGTCTTTTGCATCTCCTGCATTGGCAGGCAGGTTTTGTTTTGTTTTGTTTTGTTTTACCACTTGTGCCATCTGGTAAGCCTTCACATGGCAGGAGGAAATAATTTGAGTAATAGTAAGAGGTCCGTGTTAATAATCAGCTGGACCTTAATTTTCTCATACTGGGCTTTGGGGGTACTTGTGAGAATCATGAGAAGGAAAGAAGTCTTCAACTGTAGGTGCGGCAAAGACAAGAATTTGGAAGTGTCTCATGTCCATCTATTCCTTATTATATCATTTTACCCCTGAAATTAAAAGTGAATTCAATATTTAAGTGCAAATATAATTAGAAATGCAAAGACTATTACAATATTAAAAATGCAAAGGGAATGCAAATATAAATTATGTCATTTACCTTTTTGACATATTTTGTCTGCAGAGACTTGGGCTGACATAATTTCATCTTGTTTAGTTTGCAGATAAAAAGATAATCCCTGATACCATGTGAATTACATTGTGGAAAGCTCTACTGAACCGCTGTATGGGGGAAAAATATAGCTGGGCTTCTTACTCACATTATTGTCTAGTATTAAAGAAAATGGAAAAAAAAAAAAAAAACCCTACAGTTTGACCTACCCCGGTCTTTCACCTCGATTGAGTTAGCAATTTACCCCTCAGCATATTTTTCTCTGGATTGCTTCTTAACCATCGAAAGATGAAGGGCGCAGTCAGACTTCTGAAGGATGCTATCAGCAGCCCCTTCTTCATAGTAACCATGCTCTGTAACCAACTTCCCACTGACTCTGATTGCAAAGTCCAAGATATTAAGGTCTGAAAATTGAGGTTTTGAATTGAAAGGAAAACACCTCAATTTTAACTATACTGCTGCGCTTTGGCTTTTTAACATAGTTCTCTAAGAATCTTTTCCAGGAGTGTTTTCAGATTTGAGGTTACTTCTGCCTTAGTTCTTTCAGTAAAAGAAATAAGAATGCAAAGCTGACAGTGCTGTGAAGAATGATGTGAACATGAATGCATTTGTGTAAGTGTAATCATTTCCACTGTATGTCTTTTATCACCATTATGAAAATAATAATATCAGATTACATGTTTGTGTTGATTATCAAGTTTAGGAATTAAGTCACTGGGTGACATGTTACCTTCCTTAGCTGAAGACCAAACTCAAATCCTGCTCTCATTTAAGAGGCCTTTTCCAGTTACTCTAGTGTTCTATGAGCTCTCTAAACTGTGACTTTACTTTCTATCCTTCTCACAAAATCTGTTATGTATTCCACTAGATTGTACAATTCACAGGGCCAGGCCAGGCCTGACCTGTTCACCCTATCTCAGCTTCCAGCACAGGTTTGGCAAGGTGGTTGGTTCTAAATCTCTATTCATTAAAGGAATGATGATGCTGACTTGCAGAGTCATCATTGCATCATTGCATCTAATTACACTGTGAGTGTTGCTCTTTTCATAGGAATATGAGGTCTTTGTAGTCAAGGGTCATGTTGTACTTTTGTTTACATTCCACAGCACCTTGTGAAGTGCTGGCTGGGCACACAGGGGCACTTACGTGGTGCCCCTTTTTGTTGAAATGGTTTTCCAAGTTCAGTTATATTCGAGTCCTCCATGGTACCACCTCCTCAAGATAAAGTTTAGTCTTTTAATATAATATGGCTATGGGTACCTGCAGCCAAGGATGGTGTGGTATTCTCATGTGCCTTTTGAGTGCCTCATGGCACCTCACATCTGAGGGATAGATTATTCAGATAAATTGAACACTTAATTTTAACCATAACTTAGTCCTGCCAGCCATGTAGACAAAAATCTCTAGCTACTTAGAACCCTAATGAAATATCATATAGGACAAAGAAAAGTGGGAAGATTGATTAGTTAAGTGAGTAAAAATGACAGTGCTTCAAGAATATCCCATTGGCATCATGGACTCTTTTAAAGTAGAAAGAAGTCTGTAAGGCCTTTGTAAGAGATCTAGGCCATCACCCAACAGATCATGGACTCTGATGTCAGATGACCTTGGTTCCTGCCCTATCTCCTCCATGTCCTGTTCATTTGATCTCAGTTCAGTTCAGTCGCCTAGTCACATCTGACTCTTTGTGACCCCATGGACTGTGGCACACCAGGCTTCCCTGTCCATCACCAACTCCCAGAGTTTACTCAAACTCATGTTCATCGAGTCAGTGATGCCATCCAACCATCTCACCCTCTGTTGTCCCCTTCTCTTCCTGCCTTCAATCTTTCCCAGCATCAGGGTCTTTTCCAATGAGTCAGTTCTTCACATCAGGTGGCTAAAGTATTGGAGTTTTAGCTTCAGCAATTAGTCCTTCCAATGAATATTCAGGACTGATTTCCTTTAGGATTGACTGGTTTGATCTCCTTGCAATCCATGGGACTCTCAAGAGTCTTCTCCAACACCACAGTTCAGAAGCATCAGTTCTTTGGTGTTCAGCTTTTTTTTTTTTGCTTTTTATATTTTTAAATTTTTAAGTGATTTTAATTGGAGGCTAATTACTTTACAATATTGTGGTGGTTTTTGCCAAACGTTGACATGAATCAGCCATGGGTGTACATGTGTTCCCCATCCTGACTCCCCTTCCACCTCCCTCCCCATCCCATCCCTCAGGGTCATCCCAGTGCACCAGCCCTGAGCACCCTGTCTCATGCATCAAACCTGGACTGGCAATCTATTTCACATATGATAGTATACATGTTTCAGTGCTATTTGCATCCCACCCTCGCCTTCTCCCACAGAATCCAAAAGTCTGTTCTTTACATCTGTGTCTCTTTTGCTGTCTCACATATAGGGTTATCGTTACCATCTTTCTAAGTTCCATATATATGCATTAATATACTGCATTGATGTTTTTCTTTTTGACTTACTTCACTCTGTATAATAGGCTCCAGTTTCATACACCTCATTAGAACTGATTCAAATGCATTCTTTTTAATAGCTGAGTAATATTCCATTGTGTATATGTACCACAGCTTTCTTATCCATTCGTCTGCCGATGTACAGCTAGGTTGCTTCCATGTCCTGGCTATTGTAAACAGTGCTGTGATGAACATTGGGGTACACATGTCACTTTCAATTCTGGTTTCCTTGGTGTGTATGCTCAGTAGTGGGATGGCTGGGTCATACAGCAGTTCTATTTCCAGTTTTTAAAGGAATCTCCACATTGTTCTCCATAGTGGCTGTACTAGTTTGCACTCCTACCAACAGTGTAAGAGGGTTCCTTTTTCTCTGCACCCACTCCAGCATTTGTTGTTTGTAGACTTTAGACTTTTGGATAGCAGCCATTCTGACCGGCATGAGATGGTACCTCATTGTTTTGATTTGCATTTCTCTGATAATGAGTGATATTGAGCATCTTTTCCTATGTTTGTTAGCCATCCGTATGTCTTCTTTGGAGAAATGTCTGTTTAGTTCTTTGGCCCATTCTTTGATTGGGTTGCTTATTTTTCTGGAATTGAGCTGCAGGTGTTGCTTGTAAATTTTTGAGATTAATTCTTTGTCAGTTGCTTCATTTGCTACTATTTTCTCCCATTCTGAAGGCTGTCTTTTCACCTTGCTTATAGTTTCCTTCGTTGTGCAAAAGGTTTTAAGTTTAACTAGGCCCCATTTGTTTATTTTTGCTTTTATTTCCATTATTCTGGGAGGTGGGTCATAGAGGATCCTACTATGATTTACGTCAGAGAGTGTTTTGCCTATGTTTTCCTCTAGGAGTTTTATAGTTTCTGGTCTTACATTTAGATATTTAATCCATTTTGAGTTTATTTTTGTGTATGGTGTTAGAAAATGTTCTAGTTTCATTCTTTTACAAGCAGTTGAGCAGTTTTCCCAGCACCAATTGTTAAAGAGATTGTTTTTTCTCCACTATATATTCTTGCCTCTTTTGTCAAAGATAAGGTGTCCATAGGTGCATGGATTTATCTCTGGGCTTTCTATTTTGTTCCATTGATCTATGTTTCTGTCTTTGTGCCAGTACCCTACTGTCTTGATGACTGTGGCTTTGTAGTATAGACTGAAGTCAGGCAGGTTGATTCCTCCAGTTCCATTCTTCTTTTTCAAGATTGCTTTGGCTATTCGAGGTTTTTTTTATATTTCCATACAAATTGTGAAATTATTTGTTCTAGTTCTCTGAAAAATACCGTTGGTAGCTTGATAGGGATTACATTGAATCTATAGATGGCTTTGAGCAGTGTACTCATTTTCACTATATTGATTCTTCCAATCCAAGAACACGGTATATTTCTCCATCTATTTGTGTCCTCTTTGATTTCTTTCACCAGTGTTTTATAGGTTTCTATATATAGGTTTTTCATTTCTTTAGGTAGATTTACCCCTAAGTGTTTTATCTTTTCTTTGCAATGGTGAGTGGAATTGTTTCCTTAATTTCTCTTTCTGTTTTCTTATTTTTAGTGTATAGTAATGCAAGGGATTTCTGTGTGTTGATTTTATATCCTGCAACTTTACTATATTCATTGATTAGCTCTAGTAATTTTCTGCTGGCATCTTTAGGGTTTTCTATGTAGAGGATCATGTCATCTGCAAACAGTGAGAGTTTTATTCTTCTTTTCCAATCTGGATTCCTTTTATTTCTTTTTCTTCTCTGATTGCTGTGGCTAAAACTTCCAAAACTATGTTGAATAGTAGTGGTGAGAGTGGGCATCTTTGTCTTGTTCTTGACTTTAGGGGAAATGCTTTCAATTTTTCACCACTGAGGATAATGTTTGCTGTGGGTTTATCATATATGGCTTTTATTATGTTGAGGTATGTTCCTTCTATACCTGCTTTCTGGAGGGTTTTTTTTTTTATCATAAATGGATGTTGAATTTTGTCAAAGGCTTTTTCTGCATCTATTGAGATAATCATATGATTTTTATATTTCAATTTGTTAATGTGGTGTATCACATTGATTGATTTGCGAATATTGAAGAATCCTTGCATCCCTGGGATAAAGCCCACTTGGTCATGATGTATGATCTTTTAAATATGTTGTTGGATTCTATTTGCTAGAGTTTTGTTAAGGATTTTTGCATCTACGTTCATCAGTGATATTGGCCTATAGTTTTCTTTTTTGGTGACATCTTTGTCAGGTTTTGGTATTAAGGTGATGGTGGCCTCATAGAATGAGTTTGAAAGTTTACCTTCCTCTGTAATTTTCTGGAAGAGTTTGCAAAGGATAGGTGTTAGCTCTTCTCTAACTTTTTGGTAGAATTCAGCTGTGAAGCCATCTGGTCCTGGGCTTTTGTTTGTTGGAAGATTTCTGGTTACAGTTTTGATTTCTGTGTTTGTGATGGGTCTGTTAAGATTTTCTATTTCTTCCTGGTTCAGTTTTGGAAAGTTATACTTTTCTAAGAATTCATCCATTTCTTCCAAGTTGTCCATTTTATTGGCATATAGTTGCTGATAGTAGTCTTTTATGATCCTTTTGCATTTCTGTGTTGTCTGTTGTGCTTTCTCCATTTTCATTTCTAATTTTGTTGATTTGATTCTTCTCCCTTTTTTTCTTGATGAGTCTGGCTAATGGTTTGTCTATTTTATTTATCTTCTCCAAGAACCAGCTTTTAGCTTTATTGATTTGACTATGGTTCAGCTTTCTTTATAGTCCAATTCTCACATGTCTGTTTGCTTCAAATTCATCATCTCTAAAATGTGATAGTAACTGTGTCTACCTCACAGAGTTGTTGTGAGGCTTACAAGAGATAAATATAGGGAAAATGCTTAACATAGTACTAGGGAGAGTAAACATCTATCAGATTAAGTTATTATCTGCTGTTGCTGTTATTGTTATGTATTGAACACACATCAGGAGGCTGCAGTGAATAAGGCATGGCATTAGGAGTTCATTTATATGGCTACCAGTCATTTTTTAGAATGACCATTTACTAAACATTTAGATACTATGTAAAATATTAAATTCATTATCTCAATACTTAAAAGAACTATTTTACAAGTGTGGAAATTGAGACTTAGGCAGGTCATGTAGCTGATCCCCAGTCATCCATCAGGCCTTCCCTGGTGGTTTAGATGGAAAAGAATCTGCCTGCAGTGAAGGAGACCAGGGTTCAGTCCCTGCATAGGGAAGATCCCCTGGAGAAGGGAATGGCAACCCACTCGAGTATTCTTGCCTGGAGAATTCCATGGATAGAGGTGCCTGGGGGGTGACAGTCCATGGGGTCACAAAGAGTCAGATACAGCTGAGTGACTAACACTTTCACTTTCAGTCACCCAGTAAGTACTTAGAAGACTCAAGAATCAAACACAGCTCTCTCCCAGCTGAATTCCTCAGTTTATACCCTTTCTATGGGAAATACCCCCAAAGTGGTGTAATAAGGGATCAACAACAATACTACTGAGAGGTAGGCATCCTTAGGAAAGGGAGTTCTTTCCAGGGCAGCAGCTATTGTGGAAAATTCCATGAGGAAAGTTACACTGGATGAGCAGAATTGTAAGAGAAATCCAGATAGAATTTTAACTTAAACTATATGAACTTGCCATGTTTGTATGTCAATAAAAGTCATAAGTTGTTAATTTTACATAACTTCATCTAGAATAATTTGTGGCAGTGTTGATGACTTGGGCCAAATTTAAAAAATAAGGAGTTTCAGTCCTCTTCCAGGCTCCCTGTTTCAACAAGGGGTCTTGAATGTTTAAGAGAAGACAGTCAGGCATGTGACCAGATTAGGGTCCAGGGGTTCTGGGAAAAGGAGCATTAATCTTTAATGGGATGAAACTCAAGGATAAATGACTAATGCCATGATTGTCACTGTGTGGGTATTTTGTCATTTTAACATCTTTTTATTTTTAAGTAATTTATGTAAGCAGTAAACAAATGATTTAATTAAAACTGTAAGGAACAGGAAGGGCAATGGAGATGTTTCCGCAGAGCTACTTAAGGTTTTCATGAAACATTATAGCATGAATCTGAAAATGCAGCATTCGTTGTTTCCAGAAGGAGCGTGTGTCAGACACAAGTAACACAGCAGACATCCCCTCCTTCAAATTTGCCAAGCAGCTTTCCTTGACATCAGAGTATAGGAATTTTGCTATGCATGTTAAAAGGATGACTTTGCACTTTTCTGATGGAAAACAGAGACCAAAGAGGGACCTTTCAGTTCAGTCAGTTCAGTCACTCAGTCGTGTCCGACTCTTTGCGACCCCATGAATCGCAGCACGCCAAGCTTCCCTGTCCATCACCAACTCCCAGAGTTCACTCAGACTCACGTCCATCGAGTCAGTGAGGCCATCCAGCCATCTCATTCTCGGTCATCCCCTTCCCCTCCTGCCCCCAATCCCTCCCAGCATCAGAGTCTTTTCCAATGAGTCAACTCTTCCCATGAGGTAGCCAAAGTACTGGAGTTTCAGCTTTAGCATCATTCCTTCCAAAGAAATCCCAGGGTTGATCTCCTTCAGAATGGACTGGTTGGATCTCCTTGCAGTCCAAGGGACTCTTAAAGACTATAAATATGTCCGCTTCTGGAATGCTCTTCTCTGTTCTGCTGACCTTTGTGATAATTTATCTTGAGAGATAACACATCTGAATGGCCCCCCTGTTCTGGACAGGTGCAGCCTGTGTTTCAGGGAGAAACCTTCTGAAGGAAAGGAGGGTGGTATTATTCACAAGGGATCCCAAGTACAAGGCTCTTCCCACCCTGCCTCTGACAGGCTCCCAGGACTCTCAAACTCTCCTAAAGAACCTGTATTCTATTTCTAGAAACTTCTGGAGATGAGGAAAAGAGAGTGCTCTCTACTGATGTTATTAAATACTAGACAATAGACCAGATCCCTTATGTGCTTTATTTCCTTTAACCACTCAACAGCACTATTCTTATTACTACTGTTTTATTATTATTATTTTACATACATGAATCTGAGGCTTGGTGGGGGGGAAGAGGCCTAAGGTTGGGGGCTCAGTGATAGACAGTCCACCTGCCAGTGCAGGAGATGCTGGTTCAATCCTTGGGTCAGGAGTATCTCCTGGAGAAGGAAATGGCAATCCACTCCAATATTCTTGTCTGGAGAATTCCATGGACAGAGGAGCCTGATGGGCTACAGTCCATGAGGTCGCAAAGAGTCAGACACGACTGTGACTAAACAACAAAAGGTCTCGTCATTTAATCCGAGCCCTGTTTCTTACTAACCCTAAAGCCTATTTGCTCTTCTGTGCATCATGGCATCCTGTAGTCAGACATCTCTCTCAGTTCATCGGTCACAGTGTTTAATAATTTTGCTATCAGCCTCGTCCCCATAAAGCAGTGATTCTCAACTGGGGATGGTTTTGTCATTAGAGGACTTTTGGGTGGTCACCACCGGTGGGGGCGCTGTTGGCATCTAGTTGTTAAATGCAGGAATGCTGCTGTGTGTTCCCCAAGGCACAGGACAAAGGATCACCCAACTCACACAGTCAGGGAGTGCCAAGGTCGAGCTGCCCTGTCCTAAATCTTACGTGCTTCCTAATCCCCCAACGCATCCCCATGTTTCCTTGTTCTGGAAATTTTTTGTCTAGCTGCTGACAACCCACTTTGATTTCTGGACAATTAGAAAAACTGAATAATTAATGTAATCTTCCCTTTATCAACCTTTCATTAATACCCGCCTGTAAAGGTGATTAGCCAGACACTGCACAGTGCTTAGATCTTGTTGCCTTCTATTGTAAACTTGTAACCATAGGCAGACTTTTTTTTTCCTAAAGCAGGAAGAGAAGCCCCCAGGGTTGCTAAACTTCTGTGCCATCAGTAGCAATGTTTTCAGGTGGGAGGGGAATGTTTTCAGGTGAAGAAGGAGGGCCCAGGGAGGGAGGTCAGTGTCATGACCGCCCCCCCCCCCCCACTCTCCCTGCCCTCCCCAGAGGCAAGGAAAGTCATCACCTTCTCCCAGTTCAAGGCACTGTAGCCACAGAAGGAGGCTGGATTTCAGAACAGCACCTTGCAGGAAAGAATTTGTCCTGGAGGCTGTGCAAGGCTGAAACGCACCACTCATGTAATGTCAATACATACACGCTTCAATGTTTCCTTTGCACCTTGTTTTTGGTTTAGCTGATGAACACTCCTGCAAATGATCTGAACTGTCTCTTCTTTCACTTTGTTTTGCCAGTGTAAACACAGCTACAGCCCACAGTCATTCAGTTATCCTCTCTGCATTTGCAACCTCCTTAATCATTATGTGTTCTTTAAAGAAAAAGCTGATACTTTCTGTTCTTTGCAAAAGAGCTTTAGTTGGGATAGACAGTCACAGTCCTTTTAGGAAAAATAGCTCTATAGGTTTCCACAGGACTCGAGGCAAGCATAATTTACGGAAAGACAAACTTCCCAAATCCTTAATTCTTTTTTTAATTTTAATTTTTACTTTATTTTACTTTACAATACTGTATTGGTTTTGCCATACATTGACATAAATCCACCACTGGTGAAATTCCCTAACTTTAAGAATACAATCCGAAGCATCTCCTAATTGCATTATCTCCGAGTGGCCACAAGAGGGCGTGTGAGGCACACAGTCCTCTTTGTAGCTGTCCTTCCAGAAACCACTTCCTTTACCACAGAGCAGTCTCATCTGTAGCTTCCTGCGCTGGAGCGGGTAGAACGATCTTACACATCTTTTTTAAACATGCTGTCTACACAGAAGAGGGAGAAAGGGAAGGTTTGGAAATTTGCATGAGGTCCCCTGTCCTGGGTTTCCAAGCAGTGTCTGGAGCAGCTCAGCCCATCCTCTCACGCAGGCTTGGCGCCCTGTTTGATTTAGTTGGAACCCTCACCTCTGCCAGAAAAGGCCCGGGCTCCCAGGCTGAGACTTGGGCTTTGAGTAGAATAAGTCCTTTCAAGCTTGAGAGATTTTTCCACATGGTTCCTTTCTGTCAAAAAGGAGCATGTGGATGGTTTAGTTTGCCGTTGGTGTTTTGAAAAGAAATCGGCACTCTCTTTTTTCTTCAAAATAGCAAAGAGTGAGGGAAGACAGAAGCCCAGTTTACGGCTCCCCACTCCTTAAATCTATAGATTACATTAGGGCTAACTCTTGGTAGTGTTGGTTCTATGAATTTTGGCAACTATATAAAGACATAAAGAATCCGGCAGCAATGCAGGAGACCCAGGTTTGATCCCTGGGTCGGGAAAATCCCCTGGAGAAGGGAATGGTTATCCACTCCAGTATTCTTGCCTGGGAAATCCATGGACAGAGGAGCCTGGTAGGCTACAGTTCGTGGGGTGAGTGACTGACACACACACATCCACCATTATAATATCGTATGGAATAGTTTTACCCCCTTGGAACTCCTTACACTCCCATCTATTCATCATTTCCTACCTCTCACCCAGCCCCTGGCAATCACTGATCTTTTTACTGTCTCCATATAACTGAGCAAACCGTATGGGACCTTCCTGAGACATACTGTTCCCTGCCCCACACCATGTCCGTTGTCTGCCTGCCTCTTGTTTGTAGAATAACTTTAGCTCCCTAGGCCTCCAAGTTCCAAAGAATAAATTTAATTGTAGATGTGAGAAAATGCAGAAACAGAGGAAAACAGTCAAGTTAGATAAAATAATAATGGTTTAGCCATTAGAGCTGTAGATAATATTCTGAGTCATGTCCTTTGAGCTGCTTTGCAGATACTGAAGCCCCTACCAGGCGGAGGAAGTTAGCATTATGCTGCCCACAAGCTCATAGACCCCAGACCAGCTGGAACCAGAAGGCCTGATGATGTTGACTCCTGATTGCCTCACCGTCAGCCAATCAGGAGAATGTCCATGAATCGATAACACACCTCACACCTTTCTCCCTCTCTGTGTCTTTAAAAATCTTTCCCTGGAAGCCATCAGAGAGTTTGGGTTTGGGGCGTTAGCTACCTGGATTCCTTGCTGGGAGCCCTGCAATAGACACTGCACTTTCTTTAACCACAACCTGGTGTCAGCAGATTGGTTTTACTGTGCACGGGTGACTGGACCCAAGTTTGGCTCGGTCACCTGCATAGTTTTGCCTTTTCCAGACTGTCATCTGGTTAGAACTGTACTGTCTATGCACTGTAGTATGCAGCTTGCTCAGACTGGCTTCTTCCTCTTAGTGATATGCATTTCAGGTCCTTCCACATTTTCATCTACTCATCTTGTTATTCACCCTCACCTCTTTGTGTTCACCTATCGAAGGGCATCTTGGTTGCTTCCAGGTTTTGGCAAGTATGAATAAGCTTCTAGAAAACATTCATGTGCAGTTTTTTTTTTGGCATCTGTGTGTGTGTGTGTGTGTGTATGTGAGTTTTCAGTTCAGGCTGAGGCAATGAGATATAAAGAAATACTAACCACTTGAAATCTAGGACTGTTTTGTGTCTCTTGCATCTTGTATTGAAGTTGGTATCAAGCAGCTAAGATCATAGTGCCTTTAATAGAAGCATTCCTTGAAACGTGTGCAATTTTTTTTTTTTTCCCTAGATTGATGTTGGCTGGATGCTGTCTCTACTGACTAGGAGGCTGGGGTGAAACTGAAGTGTTTCTCTTTTGATCGCTCTTCTCCTTTGCCTCCACCTGAGCTTCTTTCCGGCCTGCAGATCCAGGTAAGGCTTTTTATTATTGAGATGAGTGTCACTCCAGTGTTGTAATGTGGGTCATTCTCCATCTAGCTTTTTCTATCTCCAGCCCACACTTAACCAAGTCCAGCTCCCACCGTGGTCTATACATTTATGTCTATTTCAAATTATATCTGTATCTATTCTATTTCCCTTCCTAGATTAAAAACTGTCATCTTCTTTTCCTACTTCCAGAATATTATTTGGTGCCTGTAAGAGATTTTTGTAAGCATTTACTTTCAGCGCAAGACATTATCAGTGTGGTTTCAGTTAAAAACGATTTGACCAATCAGATTCTATATCCCATAGCAGGAAAGAGGCAGACTCCTAAGAGGCTCTGAGAGTAACAATAGCTAACATATTTTAATATTTAGTATGTATCAAGTGCAATGCAAGCACTTTCACATAAATTATCTCACTTTTGCTTATAAAACTCCCCATTTATTATTATCACTCCCATTTGATAAACAAGGAGACTACACCTTGGTGAAATTAAATCACTTGCTTGAGGACCTTTGCAAATGAATCAAGTTTCAAAATTGCACATCAGGGCCTGTGGTGAACAAAAAACCAAATACATTTTAATTTAACTTATCTGTCATAGTGAATTGTGTAGTATGAGTCCTCATCAGTATCAACGTGTATGTCTGTGTCTGTCTCCCCCGAGACTGTAAGCTCAGTGAGAACAAGGATCCTTTTGTTCTGTGTGTCTCCAGTATTCAGCAAATTCCTGACCCAGTTTAGGTATTCCAGTTAGTGATGACCTCAGTTCTCCTATGGGGCAACTGGTTCATCTCCTGATGCAGTCATGATATAAGAATAAGGTGTTTTGGAAGCTGGACAGGAGCAGTCTTCATCATCACCATTTCCTGGAACGATGGTCCCATAGCCTCATCTTTTATTCTCCAGATTAATTTCTGGCATAGATCTTTGATGGAGAAAAAGTACCGTAACATATAAGAGAAAAGATAACTGGGTCCAACAAAGCACATATTCTAATTAATTTTACTGTCTTATCAAGTATCTAGAAATTTACTCTAGAAAGCCTGACCAGTTTTAATGCCTGGTGATTGGCAAGATGACATTTTGTGCCCCTCCGTGGCTCATCAGTTAGAACTCAGGAAGGAAGAGTGTATGTCCCCGCTGTGCCTCTGAACCCAGATGGCTCTTAGAGATCTGAGTGCTGTCAGAAAGGGCAGTGGAAACAAAAACAGACTGTGTTATCCTCCTCTTTTTATGACCATTTGCTTTTGCCCTTGATTTCCAATTGCTTAGAGGTTCAAGTTTCAACTTTTTTTTAAGCTGGCATTCAAGAAATTCAATTTTGTGACCCTATGTTATACAGTCATCTCTGTATAATAGTCTGCAGTAGGGACTTGAGTCCGTGGAAATGGATTCTGCTGTCTCTTTCATATGTCTGGGTCACTAGAGTCTTCACTTTGCTCATACAGCATGATTTGCTCAGTTCTCTATCCATATTTTCTCTCATTCCTCAGAACTGGGGTTAAACATGGCTTTCTGCTTTCTTCTGATGGATTTAATGTATACTGTGGTTGTGATAGTTTAGTCAGGTGGCTAAGGGTTCAAATTCTGAGGTCAGATGTAGATTGACACAAGGCTTCATCATTTGCTATTTGGGTCATTTTGAGGGAGTTACTAACTTCTCTAAGCCTGGTCTCCTCATCTGCAAAATGTGAATAGATAAAATTACTGTACAGAATTGTTACAAAAGTTAGTAAACTTTTGCATGTAGAATGTTTTGAATAATCCAATCCTAGACACTTAATAAGTACTTTGAATTCAATTTAATTTGAGAACAACATGAAGTGAAAGGAAGAAATAATAGCTTTGACATATGGTCCTTTAGTTGAGTTTGCGTAATGTTTGAATTCATCCCTGCAGAGAATGCAAGAGGAGGACTGCTGTTAGTGGTGGTGATGGAGTGAGGATTTTGTGTTCAATTTTAGAAGTGTGAAGTTGATAAAAGTTTAGGACGTCAAGAAGAAGCAAGAAGGCAGTAGGGTTCATAGGTCTGGCAATCAGAGAGAGACCTGGGCTGGAGATATCAGTTTCCAGTTTCCCTTTGTTTGGGAGATAACCTCTGTCATAAGTATGTATGGGATCATCTAGAAAGAGAGTATAGAGTGTAAAAAGGAGAGGACCCAGGAGCAAAGTTGAAAGATCTTATGCAGGTTTGCTTACAGGCTGTTTAGAAGATGATTAGCTTAGGGTGGAAGTAGAAGAATGTGTAGGAAGATGGTAGCGATGGTACTGCTGAATCCCTAGAGCGGGAGGATGTTTTAAGGAGGTTGGCATTATTCGGTGTTGTCAAACGGTTCTGGGGAACTGAATAAGCTGGGCATTAAAGTAATAATAACCATTGTGTTATCTCCAGGAGGCCATTGTTGACATTTATGGGAGCCACTGGAGAGCTGTTGGGAGTGGATTAGGAGAGGTTGGGAAATAAAGAAACCAAGACATTGGGTAAAGAAAACAATGAAATGAAATATGTCTGTGTCAGAGAAAAGTAGAGAAAGGGTCAGTATTCAGAATGGAATCTGGGCTCTGCTGATTTTTGTTAAAGGGAGAGATTTAAGCATGTTTAAAAGACGACAGAAGGGTGTAGGTCTATTATGGGTTGAATGGTCCTCCCAAAACTTGTGTGTTGAAGTTCTAACTCCCAATATCTCAGAATGTTACCTTATTTGGAGATAGGCTCATTGAAAATGTAATTAGTTAAGTGAAGATGAGGTCACACTGGAGTAAGATGGCCATAATCCAAGATCAAACCAGTCAACCCTAAAGGAAATTAACCCTGAATATTCACTGGAAGGGCTGAAGCTCCAGTACTTTGGCCACCTGATGTGAAGAGCTGAGTCATATTTTGGCCACGTGATGCAAAGAAGCCAACTCATCTTTTCTGCTGGGAAAGACTGAGGGCAGGAGAAGAAGTGAGTGGCAGAGGAAGAGATGGTTAGATAGCATCACCAACTCTATGAACACGAGTTTGAGCAAACTTTAGGAGATAGTGAAGGACAGGGGAGCCTGGTGTGCTGCAGTCCATGGGGTTGCAAAGAGTCAGACATGACTTAGTGACTGAACAACAATCCAATATGACTGTTGTCCTTATACAAAGTGGAAATTTGGAGAGATGTACACAGGGGAACACCATGTGAAGATGGAGACAGAAATCAGAGTAATGCTTCTGCAAGTGAAAGAATGCCGAGGCTGCTGGCAAACCACTAGAAGTCAGGTGAGAGGCATGGAATGTAATTCAAAGCCTTTAGATGGAATCAACTTGGCCGACCTTTTCTGATTTTTGATTTCCAGAGTTGTGAGACAACAAATTTCTATGTTACCCAGTCTGCAGTGCTTTGCAAAGGCAACCCTAGCAAACTAAAAAAAAGATTTCAGGAAAAAGGACAGATATACAAAAGATAGTTGATCCTGTAAGTTCCTCAGAAGATAAGTGGGAATGGGATTCAAGTTGATCAGAAAGTCAGTCGAATGTGTGAGAGGTGAGTCAGCCTGTGGGCTTGCTTTTGAAAAGGTGATGGATTTCCCATTTTACAGCTTCTGTTTTCTTTGTAAAGGAGGAGGAGAGATTATCTAATAAAAGTAAAGGAATTAATGTGAGAGCTCTGAGGACCTTTGTGAGGCCAGCCATTGCATTTCATCTAATTGGCCGATCCCTGTGTTGTGTGACTCTCTTCAGCAATGCTCAGCTATAGGATGAGTCATGCATAAGTGCAGAGTGGGGCCAACCTTGGGTTGGGCCAGAAGGAAACATCATCAAAATGAGATTCAGTGGGAGCTGAGCCAACAGAAGTAAAGTGTTTGGTTTAAAGAACGGAGTTGGTGATTTGAAGAAAGTAAAGGTGTCGTGATGAGTTTGAAGAATGTCTGCAGTGGGAGAAATAGCAGACATCAGTGGAGGAGAGATTTGAGGGTGGAACAGGTGGTTGATGACAAAGTTCAAGACATGACTTGCGGTGGCTGGACTGGGGCAGAGAAAGGGCACAAGACAAAGAAATGAGAGAGCCTGCATCACAGTGTGGGATAGATTTAGTTACTTATTCAACAGAGAATAATCGAGGGCCTGCTCTTGACTGGGAACTGCTCTAGTACTAGGAATAAAACCGTAAAGAAAGTAGACATAAATTTCTCCCTTGCAGAGCTTCCAGTGGGAAGAGCCAAACAATAAAATATGCAATATGTCAGACTGTGAGAGTGCACTGGAAAAGCTAAAGCTGGGGTACAGGATGGGTGTTTTGTGTGTGGGTGTATTGCCATTTTAAGAAAGGTGGTCAGAGATGAACTTCTTGATAAGACGGTATTTGAGCAGAGACCCAGAGCAGGTAAAGAAACAAGCTCTGTGTCTGTCTGGAAGAACATTTCAGACAAGGAGAACGGCCGAGTGAAAAGAGCTGACTCCATAATTGCTTAAGATCTCCCACCAAGTCCTTCTGTATAAATGAGTCTCCTTCAGAGTGTTTCTCAGCATTTCTGTGGGTGTCCTCACAGATGGCCTGTGCTCTGTTGGACACAGCTGGCTGCCCTGTGGCGGTGTCACAAGTCCCACTGGCCTTGGGAGGGGGTCCTTCCGGTCTTGGGTCCAGAGGGCCGTGTCCTTGCTCTGCGCCATGCAGCTGCAGGACTTGAAGACAGCTGACTCACAGCAGACTCCCCATCAGCACCTCCTCTGCATGGCCGCCATCGCCACCTCTGAATGCAGACCACCGGGACTTCCGTTTCCCACAGGCTGGCAGTTAGGGTGGGTGGTACCCACTGTGGGGAACAAGATATCCCTCCAGAGAGAGATGCCCCCAGCCAAGTCTCATCTCATTTCTGCTCCAGAGCAGTCACATGGCATGCTGGTTGTCGTTGCTTTTTCTGGGAGAGAACAGTTGTGATTTTGTTACGGTTTCAAGGAAAAAAGTCAAGGTGGCTCAGAGGAAAGAATCTGCCTGCCAATGCAGGAGACATGGGTTCAATCCCTGGATTGGGGAAGATGCCCTAAGGAGGAAATGACAACCACTGCCGTATTCTTGCCTGGAAAAATCCCGTGGACAGAGGAACCTGACGGGCTACAGTCCACGGGGTCACAAAGAGTCAGACACTCTCACACACACGCAATCTGATGGTGGATTATTTCTCATAGTCTAGATTGTTTGGTCATATTCACTGTTACCTCTACCTGTGGGGGGAAAGTCAAATGCGTTTAGCTCTCTTTGAAGGACAGTTGTCAGTTTCATGGGTGATGGAGGTTTTATTGTGTATTCCATATCATTCCCTGGTGGCTCAGATGGGAAAGAATCTGCCTGCAATGCAGAAGACTTGGGTTTGATCCCTGGGTTGGGAAGATCCCCTGGAGAACAGAACAGCTACCCATTCCAGTGTTCTGGCCTGGAGAATTCCATGGACAGAGGAGCCTGGCGGGCTACAGTCCATGAGGTGGCAAAGAGCTGGACACAACTGAGCGACTTTCACTTTCCATGTCATTAAAGGGCTGGGGCTAAGCTGGAGCATCGAGTTGAGAGGGCAGTGCCAGGTTATGTATATTGATGTTTATGAATTAATGGTTTTATAAAAACTCATCACAGAAACTCAGTGTTTAAAGAACTCTCGTGATGGGTAATTCTGTAAAATGATTAGACATCCCTGAATTTATTTGCTAGGTAAATCTCTTCATACTTTAGCTTACAATAAATCACATCTTCATGTATATTTATACACACATGAGTACTCATGTGGGTCCATTTGACAAAGTTTAGCAGGAAACTTTCTCAAAGAATAAATTGCTGTTACTACAAATAGTATGGAACTGGGGAATGAGTTGAAAAAAAAATTTTTTTTAATTTCAAGAGGAAAAACATAAAGGCCTGCTCACTTTCTGGAGGATGAAAAATCTGAAGAATTTTATGTGTGTTAGAGGTTAAATATTGGAAAAAATATTTTATTTACCCTAATATTTACATCTAAGCCAACCTTTTTGTAAATGATCAGGAAGTTAGACTAACTTGAGTCTGAATTGTGTAGACTGACTTACAGAACTCAAGCTGAAATGTCCTCCCAGAGAGGTAGTTGTTAAGGAATGGACTTTGGGGATGTCCAATGACGTGTGGCAGTGAAATTGAGCAGTGGCAGTCTTCTCCCATTAACCGTGTTGCTGACTTTGGTCTAGGTCTTTCTGTTCTCAGAGTCCTTGGTGCTTAGCTGCACAAGAAATATAACTCTTTTCTTATACCTTCTGTGATCCTGCAATCCATGCTAATCTGTCTCTGCTCCTGTGACTTACTTGTTTGGGGATGTGAGGACCACAAAGCCCAATAAGTCTTCTCCCTCCAAAATCTGCCATCCAAAGATATTTTTGATGCTCACACAATTCCCTGATGTTACAACATCAGAGGCGTCCTCTAAACAATTCTGCCCTCTCAACTTCAATAGTACCATTTCTGCTTTTCATCTGACTTAGTAGCTAATAAATCAAGAAGAGAGAGAAAGAAAGCCTCCTTTATTGTAGATTCTTTTATTTTGGTTTTTCAGGGGTTATTTACTAAAGTACAGTCTTCACCATGTTCTTACTTTTATGATTTCACCTTTTCTTTACACTGAAATTTGTGAATTTCCTCCATTTACTTCTCTTTTGAAAAGTGTTCTGCTGTTTCATGGAAAATGTTATTAAAAAGTACTTTAATTCTTTGACAAATACCTTCTGTCTGCTCACCTTGATTTGTAAGCTTTTGAGAGAATTTACATGTTTCTCCAAAATTAGGTAAGTACAGCATTAAAAAAAATATAGCAGAACCCTTGAGAAGGTGTGTTTTCTCATGGACTTTGAATGTGAAGTGGTTTGATCATTTCCCCAAGGATTGGGGCTTATGTAAGTAAGGATGCGTTAGTGTCCTCAAGAGAAAATCCTTACGCACAGTGGTTTAACAACGAGGAACTTGATGATTTCTTGAAATAGGAAGAAAGTGAAAGTGGCTCAGTCTTGTCCAACTCTTTGGTACCTCATGTACAGTTCATGGAATTCTCCAGGCCAGAATACTGGAGTTGGTAGCCTTTCCCTTCTCCAGGGGATCTTCCCAACTTAGGAGTCAAAACCAGGTCTCCTGCACTGCAGGCAGATGCTTTACCAGCTGAGCCACAAGGGAAGCCCAAGAATACTGGAGTGGGTAGCCTATCCCTTCTCCAGAAGATCTTCCTGACCCAGGAATTGAA
This sequence comes from Capricornis sumatraensis, assembly GCF_032405125.1. Taxonomy (NCBI): domain Eukaryota; kingdom Metazoa; phylum Chordata; class Mammalia; order Artiodactyla; family Bovidae; genus Capricornis; species Capricornis sumatraensis. The sequence goes on from NC_091079.1 coordinate 47,453,581, forward strand.
CTGGGGTATCCTGCATTGCAGGTGGATTCTTTACCAACTGAGCTATCAGAGAAGCCCTGATACAGGCTTCCTGAAATAGGAAGGACTCCTGCCTATTCAAGGGAGTTAGGGACTCCTGCAAAACTTGTGAGTCTCCTATGGGTTCTGTCTTCCTCTGGGCATTTGTTTTATTCAAAGACAGTGGCAGCGGCTCCTGATATGACGATGGGTGTTCATCATATGATGAGTCATATGACTGATATGGTTCCTGATATGGTGATGTCCAGGGGACGAAGAAAGGATTGTCTCTTCTTGTGTTTCCTCCTTGGGACCAAGATACATCTCCCCTAAAGCTCTCAGTTTTTTATCCACTGAAGTTGGCTAGGGTTGGGTCACATGCCCATCCTGAAACCAGTCATTGGTAAGAGGGATTTGAATTCCATGACTGAGTGAGACTAATCATTTGCGTTCCTTGACCTTGCTTCAGGCTCCTCACTTCATGTATACTCAGTCAGGCTAGTCGTTTGGGGTGGCCACATTAATTACAGAGACGCACCTCATGTCAGCTAACACAGTACTCTTATCTGAGACGGCTGTCCATTTCAATGTCTAGCATCAGATTCCTGAAAGGCTGAGCTGCACTGTGGACAGGCAACACTGGTACCAAGCAGAATTCAGGCCAGGAGGAGGGGATGTGAAGCTTCACTGGGCTACTATCATCTCCTAGGGTCACTTCCTCAGACACATTTGATAATGGAGGCCCATTGTCCTGAGCAGAAAGTGATCCAGTGATGAGAGCAACACTCTCTTGTTTTTAATTCAGCCTGAGTGAGGGTGTCCCACACAGCAGCTTTCTGGAATGCTGATAGGAAGCTCTGTTAGGACTTAACTCCTGTAAGGTAATTATTTATAAGAGGATCTCTTTGTTTAAGACCAAAAGAACTGAACAGATATTTTTTTCTCATGAAACTAGTTCCTCCTTCATCTTTTTCATCCTAATTCTCTTATATGCCTGAGCCACAGGCAGGACCATCATCCTTACTCTGCCCTATTCCTCAACCGCAGTTTCAATTCATCAGTGAGGTCACAGTTCTCCTTCTAAATGAATCAGAATTTCTCTACTTTCCTTCAGTGGCATTTCCCGACAGTGTCTGGCAGAATCTTGCAACACGTAAACTGCACATCACTTCTTCTGATCTTTTAATGAGTTCCTGTTGCATTTTAAGAATAATACCCACAAGCTTTCCTGGTGGCTCAGTGGTAAAGAACCTGCCTGCCAATGCAGGAGGCACGGGTTCCATCCTTGATCCAGGAAGACCCCATGTGCCGTGGAGCAGCTAAGCCCATATGCCACACCTATCGAGCTTGTGTTCTACAGCTCGGGAGCTGTAACTACTGAGCCCATGTGCAGAAACTACTGAAGCCCACGTGCTCTAGAGCCTGCCCACGCTCCACAACAAGGGAAGCCACAGCATTGAGAAGCCCACCTCACAGAGAGTAGCCCTCACTCACCCCAGCTAGAGAAGAGCACACATAGCAATGAAGACCCAGCAGAGCCCAAAGAATAACATCTGCACTCGTGGCCATGGCTTATCATGTCGCTCACACTGTGGTCCCCGCTCGTCTCTCCAGTCTCGGCTGGTCCCATCTTGCCTTCACTCCAGCCATGCGAGGCTGCTCTGCTACTTGAACATCCATAAGGTGTTTCCCTCCTAGGGCTTCACTCACTGTTTCTTAGGCTTTTGCCATCTTTTCCTCTGTTCTCTGTACAACAGGCTCCTGAGCTGGCCTCGCCCTAGACCTTACTGGCTTTCTCCACCCACTCTGTTTACACAGACCTCCTTGCTTGGAGGCATGGGAAGGTTGTCATTTTAACCCGTTGTTTGCCCTCATAAGCCTTTCCTCAGTTTGTAATTTCGTCCTTCTTTGTCTGCTTCCCTGTTTATTATCTGCTTCCCTCCATGGACCTTATGCTCCACGAGGGCAGGTCTGTGTTGTCTCACTCACCCCAAGACACTGTTCCCAAGAGCAGGGCCTGGCTCCCAGTAGGTCCTCTGTGGATGGAAGTGAAATAAATGAACAAAAACGGGAAGGATGTGATTCCTTTGAATACAGGTAATGTCTCTGTATTCCTAGCACCTGGCAGAGAATCTGGGCTTTCCTGGTGGCTCAGTGGTAAAGAATCTGCCTGCCAAGTAGGACATGCCAGTTTGATCCCTGGGTCAGGAAGATCTCCTGGAAAAGGAAATGGCAACCCATTCCAGTATTCTTGCTTGGGAAATCCCATGGACAGAGGAGCCTGGCAGGCTACAGTCCATGAGCTCACAAAGAGTCAGACATGACTTTGCAACTAAACAACAATCACACAGTAACAATATGTTCTCAGTGCATATTTTTTATTGGATGAATGAGGATCTCTTATTAAGAGAATAAAAATGTGCATTTGCTTGTAGGATCAGGAAGCACAAGGATGGACTTCTCATTGTTTGGAGAAATTCAACAGCATCATTAGAAAACATTCAACAGGGTTTGTGATATTTTCAGGTATGTTTAGTACCATTCTTGCAAAATAGTGCATCACTGTTTCCTGAATGAGAAAAGATAACATATGAAGATTCAGGAAGTCAGCAAGAAAATAATCACAAAGAGGGACAGTGGGAGAATCATCTTCAAATTGAACTTGATTTTATAGGACATCCCAGTAAACTCATGGAAGGTTGAAATCAACTGTTGGTGAACCTCTGTGACGATATGTGTTCAAAGACAGGCCTTGTCTTTGTTAAGGCCTTACTTTGGACCACCCCGTGGTTAGTTGAATTTTTTTATCCAGACAGATAAATGCTTGCATTTCCAGAGTATTTACTATATGCCAAGCACCATTTTAATACATAAACCCTTTTAAGACTTCCACAACCCTCTCATGGGCCCTATGATTATGAAGCACAGAGATGTTAGGCAATTTTTCAAAGATCACACAGCTAGCAAGTGGCAGAGCTATGATTTTCATAGAGCAAAAGACTCCATTTAGAATCACTGCAACCAGGACACCGAAGATGAACATAAATTAGTTATAAATGTGAGCAATTACTGTCTTTCATATTGATCATAGTTTATTGGGTCTCCCAGAAAGTGGACTTTCAACAGTTTAAAACATAATTTTCAACATGCATAATGCATAAACAAATGAAAGTATAAAATACAAAATGAAATGATGATTTCTGTTATAAAAATTCATGGTGTAGTTTCTTGGAATAGAATCCTAGTGGTGCTATTTGGGAGCTGGTCACTAAGTGATTAACTGATAAAGTGGAGAGAGATGAAGAGGAGAGATGAAGAGGAGAGATGAAGAGACTGATGCCCTTAGGAGACCTGGCTCAGACTGAGGGCATCAGAGTCTGCTCAGCTCTGCTTGGCTCTGTGGCCTTTTTTTTTCTCTTGGGGTCTCAGATTCTTTAGAAAATTGAGGACTCTGGGCTAGATGACACCTGGGTCCAGCCAACTCTAGCCTTGACTAATTCCATACAAAGGTACCGATGTTATTTAGACAGAAAAGCTGGTTAAGAGCACGTATGGTGCACTGGGAATTAATTTGAGAGAACAAAGGCTCAGAATTCAATAATTATTTTAAGCTGCCTTTTCAAATTCAAGAAGCCCAGACACTTATATGATTTTGCAATATAGCAGCAAATGGACCAAAGCACAGATTCTCCTGTGTGAAAGGTAGATTTTACATACAGCTTACATTTTTGATTAATTGATTCATTATCTGACTGACATTCATTGGACAACTTCTGCAGAGCGCCTGATGCTTTGGATTTTTTTAAAAGAAGTGGATTGGAGGACAGTGCTTTGGTTGTTCTGGACAAAGCCCTTGATGCTTGGATAATGTTTTACGATCAGTTGTGGGCCCGCATTTGCCTTATATGAACTGTCCAGGAACCCCATCTCCTGCTGGTGTCCGGTCCTCTTTATCACCTTTGCGCAAGCCCTTGGCTCCTTCCTCAGTTGCACCATCTGCACTCCTACCTCTGGGCCTTCAAATAGCTCCTTTCCCTACTTGTGTCCTTCTTAGCAGAGAAATCCCCTCATCCTTCAGGACTTAAGTGTCAGTTCCTCCAGGAAGCGTTCCCTGATCCCAGGACCAGGCCACGTCCTCTGGCTGTAGCTGTCCTTCACAGGCCTCACTGAGATCACAGTTAATAATGCATATCGTTGTTTAATAACCGGTCTTCCCACTGGAATAGAAAGTGTATGAGAGGACTGCCTGCAGGTCGCTCTTCTCCCAGGTGTCTCCAGGGTATTGAATATTGTTATTCAATAATACTGAACAATAATATTGAAATTATTATTAAATATCAATAATGTTCAATATCATTAATAGTAGTATTGAATGTTATTGTTCAATAATAGCATTCAATATTATTATTCAATAATATTATTAATATTGATTATTAATTATAATAGTTAACTTCTCTTTTCTTCTAGAGAGCATTTAAAGGGTCTCAGCACAAATACCGACTAAACAATGGTTAATAAAATTGACACACGATAAAAAGAAACAATCACATTAAAAAATGAAATTTCAGTCCATGCCATAGAATATCCATACCTGATACAACAGTTTTTCATCGAATTTATATTACTGTGTATACCAAAGGTAAACAAAACTGACTAACTGGTCAGCCAGTTCTTCCCTTTTTCTCTTTGGGTATTTCTCTGCCTGACTCAGAAAACCTTTTCCTGTCAGCTCTTACTTTTCTTTGCAAGACCCCAGGCTGGAGGTTGGCACCTGAGGTGACTACAAGATGTCAGAGCCCCTGAGAGTTTGGGCCCTTAAATGCATAAAGCTGACCTTCTGTCCCATCCCCTGTGCGCTGCCCATAGGATCTGACCAGAATAAGACACAGACTTCTAGTGTAGTGAGCCAAAGGCAAGATGAGTTCCTTTAAGTAAAATTTGATGTAATTGAATTGTGAATGTGTTCAGTTGCTTCAGTTGTGTTTGATTCTTTGTAACCACATGGACTATAGCCTGCCAGGCTCTTCTGTCCCTGGAATTATCCAGGCAAGAATACTGGAGTGGGTTGCCATTCCCTCCTCCAGGGTATCTTCCCAAGTCAGGGATGGAACCCGAGTCTCCTGTGTTTTCTGCAGTGCAGGCGGATTTTTACTGCTGAGCCACCTGCCCATTTTGAATTCTGTAGCATGACTTTTAATATGAGGTTTAGTACATATGCAAAGATGGGCTCGATAAAGGACAGAAATGGTGTGGACCTAACAGAAGCAGAAGATATTAAGAAGAGGTGGCAAGAATACACAGAAGAACTGTACAAAAAAGATCTTCACGACCCAGATAATCACAATGGTGTGATTACCCACCTAGAGCCGGACATCCTGGAATGTGAAGTCAAGTGGGCCTTAGAAAGCATCACTACGAACAAAGCTAGTGGAGGTGATGGAATTCCAGTGGAGCTATTTCAAATCCTGAAAGATGATGCTCTGAAAGTGCTGCACTCAATATGCCAGCAAATTTGGAAAACTCAGCAGTGGCCACAGGACTGGAAGAGGTCAGTTTTCATTCTAGTCCCTAAGAAAGGCAATGCCAAAGAATGCTCAAACTACCGCACAATTGCACTCATCTCACACGCTAGTAAACTAATGCTCAAAATTCTCCAAGCCAGGCTTCAGCATTACGTGAACCGTGAACTTCCTGATGTTCAAGCTGGTTTTAGGAAAGGCAGAGGAACCAGAGATCAAATTGCCAACATCCGCTGGATCATGGAAAAAGCAAGAGAGTTCCAGAAACACATCTATTTCTGCTTTATTGACTATGCCCAAGCCTTTGACTGTGTGGATCACAAGAAACTGTGGAAAATTCTGAAAGAGACGGGAATACCAGACCACCTGACCTGCCTCTTGAGAAATCTGTATGCAGGTCAGGAAGCAACAGTTAGAACTGGACATGGAACAACAGACTGGTTCCAAATAGGAAAAGGAGTACGTCAAGGCTGTATGTTGTCACCCTGCTTATTTAACTTCTATGCAGAGTATATCATGAGAAACACTGGGCTGGAAGAATCACAAGCTGGAATCAAGATTGCTGGGAGAAATATCAATAACCTCAGATATGCAAATGACACCACCCTTATGGCAGAAAGTGAAGAGGAACTAAAAAGCCTCTTGATGAAAGTAAAAGTGGAGAGTGAAAAAGTTGGCTTAAAGCTCAACATAAAGAAAACGAAGATCATGGCATCCAGTCCCATCACTTCATGGGAAATAGATGGGGAAACAGTAGAAACAGTGTCAGACTTTATTTTTTGGGGCTCCAAAATCACTGCAGATGGTGACTGCAGCCATGAAATTAAAAGAAGCTTACTTCTTGGAAGAAAAGTTATGATCAACCTAGATAGCATGTTAAAGAGCAGAGACATTACTTTGCCAACAAAGGTCTGTCTAGTCAAGGCTATGGTTTTTCCAGTGTTCATGGATGGATGTGAGAGTTGGACTGTGAAGAAGGCTGAGCACTGAAGAATTGATGCTTTTGAACTGTAGTGTTGGAGAAGACTCTTGAGAGTCCCTTGGACTGCAAGGAGATCCAACCAGTCCATTCTGAAGGAGATCAGCCCTGGGATTTCTTTGGAAGGAATGATGCTGAAGCTGAAACTCCAGTACTTTGGCCACCTCATGCGAAGGGTTAACTCATTGGAAAAGACTCTGATGCTGGGACGGATTGGGGTCATGAGGAGAAAGAGATGACAGAGGATGAGATGACTGGATGGCATCACTGACAGGATGGACGTGAGTCTGAGTGAACTCCGGGAGTTGGTGATGGACAAGGAGGCCTGGTGTGCTGCAATTCATGGGGTCGCAAAGAGTCGGACACGACTGAGCGACTTAACTGAACTCAACTGAACTTAGTACATATCTGTGGCAAAGGTCAGGGATCACTACATAAAGATACAAATCAATGAAAAACTTCATGCTTTTCCAGGGCATCATGAATATACAAATTATACATCCTTATAGAAGGGAAGAAAGCAGCCATCTTCCTTCTGTCAAAATGAAAGAATGCATTCCAAATGCTGTGACGGTTACATGAGCAGATTCTATAAATGAAAACAGAGTTCAGATTCCATCACCACTACCCCCATAACCCCAGAGAAACCACTGAACCATTAGGCTGTTTCTGCATTAGGGAAGGGAGTGGAGTCGTAAAGATGTGTGTGTATTAGCTGCTCAGTCATGTCCGACTCTTTGCGACCGCATAGACTGTAGCCTGCTAGGCTTCTCTGTCCATGGAAGTCTCCAGGCAAGAATACTGGAGTAGGTGACCATTCTGTTCTCCAGAGCATCGTCCCAACCCAGGGATTGAACCCAGGCCTCCTGCCTTGTAAGCAGATTGTTTACCATCTGAGCCACCAGGGAAGCCCTGTTGGGAAGGTGCTTGAGATAAATGAGTTGGGAAGGGTCCATCACTGAGCCGAGCGTCTAGTCAGTGCTTACCATTGTTATTTTGTGTGGATTAGGATGGAAGCAGTTCAGTTCAGTCACTCAGTTGTGTCCAACTCTTTGCAGCCCCATGGACTGCAACAAACCGGGCTTCCCCGTCCATCACCAACTCCTGGAGCCTACTCAAACACATGTCCGTTGAGTCAGTGATGCCATCCAACCAACTCATCCTCTGTTGTCCCCTTCTCCTCCCACCTTCAATCATTCCCAGCATCAGGGTCTTTTCAAATGAGTCAGTTCTTCACATCAGGTGGCCAGAGTATTGGAGTTTCAGCTTCAACATCAGTCCTTCCAATGAACACCCAGGACTGATCTCCTTTAGGATGGACTGGTTGGATCTCCTTGCAGTCCAAGGGACTCTCAAGAGTCTTCTCCAACACCACAGTTCAGAAGCTCAGCTTTCTTTATACTCGGCTATTGAGGCCTTCCTTGAGTTTCAGAGGCTGTCCCTCTTGCCAGAATCATGGCAAGATGGAGGCTCTGTAGCCATCAGGCAACGGCTGCGTTTGTAGGGGAAACAGGACAAAGAGGAAAGGAAACTTTGTCTTTCCATAGGCAGGCCTTGCGTAACATTTCCTTCTTGAGTTCTTGAATCCCAGTGAGAGGAGTGAGTATATGTTTGGGAAGAAGAACTCATGAATTAATATTATTTTTCCCAGTAGAGAAGCTCACAGAAACTTTGAAGTGTTTATTAAAGGGTTGATAATGAGGAGAAAACTTTTTGAAAATCATATTAAAAAGTACCTCCCAAACTGCTTCAATAATTTAACCTTGGACTCACAAGATTCTTCTAGAATAGAAAAAAACACATTTTTCTCTCCCATCCACCGTCCCTGGTGTATTACAGCCCTGCTATAGCAATGATGGCCTCTTTCTAGGAGTTGGTGGTGGAATGATAGTCCTTTTGTGACCAATCGAATAATTACTGAAGTTGAAATTTGTAATCCTGATATCGAATATTTCATAATGACATCAATTTAAACTTAATACTGCTCTTATCTTTTGACAAAAATAAGGTTTAAATATGTCTTTTCTCCTAGAGGGGGTGAAATAAGGAAAGACTTTATTATACAAGATAATTAAAATTCTTCCTGAGGTTAAAAGTGATTTAAAAAGAATCACAACATGAGATAATTAGGCCTTATTAGACACTTTATCTGCTTCACTGAAGTCACTTTTTCCAGGATGATAAAATGTGCCTTTGTCTTTTTTTAGAAAGCCAGATACCAAATTTGGGGAAAAAAATGATCTTTCCTCCTCCTCTTAGACTCAGCACATGACTGTGTGAATGGATTTGGGGAAATAATTTAATGACAGGGTTACAGTTTCCAAAAGCTAGACCTTTATAGAATGTGATGGTTTTCAAGTACTTATTCATTTTTCTAGTGAAATTACATTTTACCCTCTATTTTTAGTTGGCTAAAAGAAAATGATATGAATTTGTGTTTTCTGACTCCCCTCCCCTGCCTCTCCCCCCCGCAAAAGGCAGAATAATAACAGATTAGTTTTGGGATGTTTAACAAAATTCTTTTGTTGCTTGACAGATTCGTTTATGCTTTCTTGTGACATAACAGGTAAGGCAAAGAGTCAGTGTTTGTATTTTTAAAGACTAATGAACACATAGTATAGGTTATTACAATAACCATGCAGTAGTGGATGGTATTTTTTTTTTAGATGAAAAGTGGTCCAGGCCTTTAAAGTGCATGATGTTTCTGTAAGAGGAAGCAGGTACCCCAGGAGCATGGGAGTTTTGCCAGAGTTCTAAACCATATCCCTACATGAGGCCTAATCCTGCTTCTCTATTCTGCTTTTAGGCCCGATAACGGGGATCCTGTGACTTTGTTAATGGCTCTCTGGGTTTCCAGTGGATTTTAACAATGTGCAGTGCAACTAACAATAAGTGAACTAAATTGTTCTTGTTTGTGCCCACAAATTTATATCCAGCTTATTTTCTTTTTTATCCCTTGATCAGTGGTTGAAAAGAAATTGTTCAACTTTGTCTTTAAGAAAACGTTTCAGTTCTATTTACAGTGACTTGCTATACAGGCTTTATCAAACTGCTCTTTCCTTCTGAATGACCCTTTCCTTCAAGGAAAGGCTAATGTATAGATCAACACATCAAGGGCCAAAGTATAATGTACAGGTCTCTTTGATGGAAAGATAAGTACATAGAATTGTCAGGTGAATGTCTATTTTAAGGTAAAATGTCTAGAAGGGAAATGATTTGATGGACAAATAGCTTCTGTGATAGTTTCACAGGATCTATTGTAAACAATATAAAGGAGATGATGGCTTTAAAAAGAAACTTAAACAGTAAAATAAGAATGGAATTAAGCCAGCTTGTGAGCATCAGAATTGTCCATAAAGTAAGGCTTTAAATGTTTCGTGTAGGTATACTGTTGCTTTTCTGGCTGAGTGCTACCTACCTTCTTCCTCACTATCAAGCTGGTGGGACCTATTAGGAAGGCTAAGACACCTTTAGGGTGCTAGTAATGGGTGTGAAAGTGTAAATGTTAGTCGCTCAGTCGTGTCTGACTCTTTGCTGCCCCATGGACTGTAGCCCACCAGGCTCCTCTCTCCATGGGATTCTCCAGGCAAGAATACTGGAGTGGGCTGCCATTCTTCCCTCCAGGGGATCTTCCCGACCCAGGGATTGAACCCAGGTCTCCTGCATTGCAGGCAGATTCTTTACCTTCTGAGCCACTAGCAATGGGTAAGAGTGAATAAAAAAGTGCACACAACATGTATGTACCTTAACAAGTCACTAAGAACGTAATGCACATGTAGCAATCCCCCCCAGGTAAAGAAACAGAACACTACCAGCACAGTTGATTTTTGTACATTGATTTTGAATCAGGTTAACTTCCTGCTGCTGCTGCTGCTAAGTCACTTCAGTCGTGTCCAACTCTGTGTGACCCCATAGACGGCAGGCCACCAGGCTCCGCCTTCCCTGGGATTCTCCAGGCAAGAACACTGGAGTGGGTTGCCATTTCCTTCTCCAGTGCATGCAAGTGAAAAGTGAAAGTGAAGTCGCTCAGTCAAGTCCGACTCTTCGAGACCCCCATGGACTTCAGCCCACCAGGCTCCTCCATCCATGGGATTTTCCAGGCAAGAATACTGGAGTGGGTTGCCATTGCCTTCTCTGGGTTAACTTGCTACATCTTCATTAATCTAACTATCAGTGGAATCTTTTGGATTTTGCTACAGATACATATCAGGGCCTCCCAGGTGGCTCAGTGGTAGAAGAATCCACCTACCAATGTGGATCAACAAAGAAAAATTGCAGGCCGATCTCACTGTGAACAGAGTTTCAAATATTCTAAATAAAATATTAATAAATTGCATCCAGCTATGCAGAGAAATAATACAATATTTCTGGAAGATCCCTGGATTGGGAAGATCCCCCGGAGAAGAAAATGACAACCCACTCCAGTATTCTTGCCTGGAAAGTCCCATGGATAGAGGAGCCTGGCAGGCTACAGTCTATGGGGTTGCAAGGAGTTAGACACAGCTTAGGGACTGAGCATGCACGTGTACATACATATCATATGTGAATAGTGAACGTTTTGTTTCTTTCTAATCCATTTACCTTTCATTCTGTTTTCATCTTACTGCCCTGGCTAAGACCTCCAGCATAATGTTGAGTAGAAATAACAATGGCATTCTTGTCCTGGTCCCCAATCTGAGAGAGAAATGTTTAATGTTTCATCATTAAATACACCACTTGATTATTTTTTCGGTTGTTTGCTAATATTTATTTTGACAAGATGTTGATTTTATCAGATGCCTTTTCTGCCTCTGTGCAAATCATCATAATATTGAGTAAATGTACTAAATGACATTGATTTCTAACGTTAAAACAACTTTGAATTCCTAGGGCAAGTCAAAATTGGTCCTCTTGTATTATTTCTCTGCATAGCTGGATGCAATTTGTTAATATTTTATTTAGAATATTTGAAACTCTGTTCATAGTGAGATTGGCCTGCAATTTTTGCTTGCTGAGTTTTGGGACCAAGGTTATCTTGACCTTGTGAAAATTACTTGAAAAGTGACTCCTTTTCTGGTCTCTGGAAGATTTTTTTTTATAAGATTAGAGTTATTTCTTATATTTAGAACAACTTGTTGGTGAAGCCATTTAGGCCTGGAGTTTTCTTTTTGGGGATGTTTGACATTCTATTTGTTTTTATGTCAGCTTTTTAAGTTATGCTTTCCTAATAATTTGTCAATTTTATCTAAATTTTAAAAAATTTTTGTGCAAGGTTATTGCCATTTTTAAATGAAATTTTCTTTTAAATCCTATTTCCCCCGCTTAGTTCCACAAGTTTGTACATATACTATTTTAGTTATCCATAAGTTCAAATAATTTCTGATTATCTTTATGATTTCTTCTTTGACCCATTTGTTCTATATGGGGGATTTTAGAATATCTTTTGCTTGTCAATTGCTAGCATAATTACACTGTGATCAGAGAATATACTCTGAGATTGTAATTCTTATGGTGGAGTATATTGTTCTGTTTAAAGCTGTTTCATGTGTTTTTGAAAAGAAAGTATATTCTGCAGTTTTTGAGGTTGGCTGTTCTGTATCACCCACTGATTCAGGTTTATTTATTTAAATTTTTGTTTATTCATTTAGAGTGCACTGGTTCTTTGTTGTTCTGTGCAAGCTTTCTCTAGTTGTGGAGAGCAGGGCCTACCCTTGGTTGAGATGCGTGGGCTTCTCATTGCGGCGGCTTCTCTCGTTGCCGGGCACAGGCTCTATCTAGGCACGTGAGTTTTAGTAGTTGCAGCTTCCGGGCCCTGGAGTGCAGACTCAGCAGTTGTGGTGCACAGGCCCAGTTGCTCTACAGCATGTGGGATCTTCCCAGACTAGGGATCAAACCTGTGTCCCCTGCAGTGGCAGACAGACTCTTATCCACTGAGCCACTAGAGAGGTCCTGATTCAGGTGTATTAACTGTGTTCAAATCTGCGACATCCTTACTGATTTCTGTCTGCTTCTTCTGAGAGGTATATTAAGATTCCTTAATTTTAATCATGTTTTAAACTTTCATCATGAATTAATTTTTCTGTGTATTTCTGTTACTTTTTGTTTTGTTTTGGGGTTATGCTATTAGATGACTATATTTTAGAATTAGTATATTTTCCTGGTAAATTGAATATTTTATCATTATAAAGGAGCTTCTTTAGCTTCGCTAGTGGCTTTTTCTTTCTTTTATTTTGTGTGGTATTTGTATGCTACCTCATTTCTTTTGGTTAATGTTCGCATGGCATATCTTGTTATATCCTTAGACCTTCTGTTTTCTTATGTTTTAGATATCTCTTTAAAACACCATATATTTTATATCTAGGCTAACAGGCTCTGTCTTTTAATTGAAAGTTTTAATCCAGTTACATTTTATGTGCATCTTAATACAGTTGATTTTAAATCTGCTATTTGCTTTTGATTGTTCTGCCTTTTCTCTGATCTTATTCCCTTTCTTTCATTTGACTTGAGTATTTTTTCAAATCATTTAATTTCTTCTACCAATCCCTTATTAATTTGGAAGTCTATACTTATTTGCTATTCTTTTAGTGATTGCTCCTAGAAATTAGTGAGGTTTTGTGATATCAAGTTTTAATGTTAATAAAACTTTTACTTTTCTCCTAAATAATAAAAGAATCTTAGATTACTTTGACTCTATTTATTATTTGTGTAATTTTGCCATATTTTTGCATATTTCTTTCTTCCTTACAATATGTGATTTCTCATATCCTTTTCCATTATGGTTTATTACAAGATATTGAATATAGTTCCCCATGCTATACAGTAGGATCCTATTGTTTATCTATTTTATATATGGTAGTTTGTATATGCAAACCTGAATCTACTAATTTATCCTTCCCATACCCCCTTTCCCCTTTGGTTACCATAGATCTGTTTTCTATGTCTGTGAGTCTGGTTTTTTTTTTCCTCTTTTAATAAATAAGTTGATTCATATCTTATTTTAGATTTTATATATAAGTGGTATCATACGGTATTTGTCTTTGATTTACTTCACTTAATATAATAATCTCTAGGCCCATCCATGTTGCTGCAAATGACATTATTTCTTTTTTATGGCTGAGTAACGTTCCACTGTATATATATGTACATATATATACCACATCTTCTTTGCTCATTCATCTGTTGATGGATATTTAGTTTGCCTCCATGTCACAATATACTTTAAATTCCATTAACATTATACGTTATTGTTGTTTTATACAGTTAAAAAGAGTACTAACTAAATATTAAAACAGTGTTATGTTCTGAATCTTAGGTTACCGTGGCTTTGTTGCCTCTCTGGTATTTTTCCCTCTTATGTTTCCTTTTCCTTCTCTAGCAATCCTGCGGTTGTATTTCTTACCTTGCACTTCACTGTTGATTTTGATGCTTCCCCTGGTTTTCATTCATCAGAATTTATGTTGTGTTTACATTTCTCATCTTTATATTTTTCAGTTTTTTGTTTCTCTCCTCTGCTTGTGTTTTGGCCACGTGTGAAAGCAGGTGACTTGGACTTGCCAAGTTAGATTTACATCTTAGCTGTCTGATTACTTAGGCTACTGAGTTTCCTGTCATCTAGCTGTTCTGTGACTTTCTTGAAGGGGACTCTCCTCCTTGGAAGAAAACAATCCCCGATATCGAGATGTCACCAAGGTCCTCATTTTACAACTTGTACCCCTACTGCTATATGACTGGATCAAAAGAGACACCTGTTATGGGATTGTGAGTGCTAACAAAATAGTCTTTTTTTAGTTTTTGTTTTAAATACTGTTTAAAACAAGCATATGAATAATCGAAGCAAAACTACAAAAATCACTTTGTGTTATATACACAAGCACTGAACTAGAATATATGGGGTTGTCTTTTGGAATGATACGAAGCAGCTATGAGTGGAGATTCTAATGAAAGCTTATCATTCTGGATCATTAACATCTGTGAGGAGCTTGGACAAGGATGTTGTTACTCATAAATTGAAAGTGAAAGTGAAGTCGCTCAGTCATATCAGACTCTTTGCAACCCCATGGATTGTAGCCTACCAGGCTTCTCCGTCCATGGGATTTTCTAGGCAAGAGTACCAGAGTGGGTTGCCATTTCCTTCTCCAAGGTATCGTCCCGGCCCAGGGATCAAACCCAGGTCTCCTTCATTGCTGACAGATACTTTACCCTCTGAGCCACCAGGGAAGCCTCCAGGAATTTTTAAATAAAAATGTTTTCATTGTTTTTGGCTTCCCTTCTGTGGGTTTTTTTTTGTTGTTGTTGTTGATGTTGTTGTTTACATTTTGAGTAACATAATATAAAGCATCAGAGAAGGCAATGGCAACCCACTCCAGTACTCTCCCCTGGAAAATCCCATGGACGGAGGAGCCTGGTGGGCTGCAGTCCATGGGGTCGCTAAGAGTCAGACACGACTGAGCGACTTCACTTTCACTTTTCACTTTCATGCATTAGAGAGGGCAATGGCAACCCACTCCAGTGTTCTTGCCTGGAGAATCCCAGGGACAGGGGAGCCTGGTGGGTTGCCATCTATGGGGTCCCACAGGGTCGAACATGACTGAAGCAACTTAGCAGCAGCAGCAGCAACAACATAAAGCATGCTGCAAAATGTAAACAAACAAACAAAAAAACCCACAGAAAGGGAGCCAAAAACAATGAAAACATTTTTATTTAAAAATTCTTGGGGAGTTCCCTGGTGGCCTGGTGGTGAGGATTCAGAGCTTTCCATGCTGTGGCTTTGGTTCAAACCCTGGTCAGAGAACTGAGATTCTGGAAGTTGTGTGGTGCAGTTAAAAGAAGAAAACATTCCTGCCTCGCTCACATAATACAATTTGTCTTCATCTTGTCTCTCTCAGAATCAGTTACTTTGAGCCACAAGGAGAATTGAGCTTTTTTTCCTCTCATTTAAATTTGCATGCTCACTGTTGAGCAAGCTGAACAATGATTTAGATGAGAATGGTTTTTCTTACCGTTTTATGAAATTCAGGCCATTCTGACTCATTTGACGTGTGTGTGTGTGCGACTTTAGTCATTTCCAACTCTGTGTGACCATAGGGACCATAGCCCATCAGGGTCCTCTGTCCATGGGATTCTCCAGGCAAGAATACCTGAGTGGATTGCCACGCGCTCCTCCAGGGGATCTTCCCGAGCCAGTGATTGAACTCATGTCTTCTGCATTGCAGGCTGATTCTTTACCACGAGTGCCACTGAAAGTTTTTTCTCTCTTTTAAATTTGTATGCTCACTGTCAAACAAGTTGAACAGTGATTCAGATGAGAATGATCCTTCTTATCATTTTATGAAATTCAGCCCATTCTGACTCATTGGGCAATTGCCTGAAAAGAAGATATTTAACAGGAGCCCTCACCAAACTGTTTGAAAAAGCCTTTAAAAAGTGAAAATTGAGGGGAAAGAAGAAAATGTCCTCAAAGAACTCTATTACATTTTGATATCATCAATAATTACAGCTATGATGTGTCAATAGCTTTCTCCTTTAGAGGAGGGAGGGCTTATTGACTCTTGGAAAAAAGTAAATAAGAAGGCTATGATTGACACTTATGACTGCAGGCACCTACCTACTATTGCATAGAGTAATAAAATAAATTTTGTGGTTTTTTTAAACCACAAAATGATACACAGGTGCTCATAACAATCACCAATACCATAAATGGCAATGAGAATGACATAAAACATTGACAAGAAAAATACTCCCAGCAATGGCTGGGGAATATCAAAGTTTCCTACTGACGTTAATAAACCTGATTTTGGAAACACAGTTGAGAACATCTGGTTAAGGGTAAATTGAGAAGGAAACAGATGTAGTATCACTGTGGAGGGGCTGGGCTGTGAGAGGAAGGGAGTAATGTATTTCTCACACAGATTATAAAGCAGGTGCAGCGACATGATCTAGTTGTGATAGGAAAACGTGAACTCTCCAGACATCTGCTGAAAGACTTACTCTGCCGAAAGCACGGTTTTGATAAACTCTTCAGTTGCCTTGATGAGACTTTGTTCTCCAAGAAGACAGAAGTTGTAACATGCAAAACTTTGGAACCAATTCTTGTCAGGAAAGAGGAACTCACTGATGATGTAGAAGTAATACAAGACATCTCAGATTTCATAACAAAGAAAAAAAATAATTCCAAGAATAACCAGACATATAAGTTAGTGTTGAGGGAAATCAAAATAAAACAAAATCAGAGGAAAGTGTAGTTGCTGGTGGGTGCTTATAGAGAATAATGTGACTTAAAATAGGTAAAAGGCCCCCCAAATAGAATATCAGAAAACAGAATACATTTTCCCTGTGCTTTGGAAGTTATATGTGTATAAATAAATCAGTGTGACTGCAAAGAAGTCTCTTTGCTGAGCTCCAGTTTTATAAGGAATCCTCTGAGGGAGGATTTCGGAGAAGGCAATGGCACCCCACTCCAGTACTCTTGCCTGGAAAATCCCATGGACGGAGAAGCCTGGAAGGCTGCAGTCCATGGGGTTGCTGAGGGTCCGATACAACTGAGCAACTTCACTTTCACTTTTCACTTTCATTCATTGGAGAAGGAAATGACAACCCACTCCAGTGTTCTTACCTGGAGAATCCCAGGGACTGGGGAGCCTGGTGGGCTGCCATCTATGGGGTCGCACAGAGTCGGATGACTGAAGTGACTTAGCAGCAGCAGCAAAAGAGGATTTACTGTTGAAATGAGGTTTACACGACAAAAAGCAGATGGAACAATAGAAAAATAATAGGCTTTCTACAGGCTTATGAGGGCTTCCCTGGTAGTTCAGCTGGTAAAGAATCTGACTGCAATGTGGGAGACCTGGGTTCAACCCCTGGGTTGGGAAGATTCCGTGGAGGAGTGTATGACAACCCACTCCAGGATTCTTGCCTGGAGAATCCTCATGGACAGAGGAGCCTGGTGGGCTACAGTCCATGGGGTTGCAAAGAGTTGGACACGACTGAGCGACTAAGCACAGTATAGCACAGCATAGGCTTATGATGAATGCTTGGGCTTCCCAGGTGGTGCTAGTTGTCAAGAACCCACCTGCCAATGCAGGAGACATAAGAGATGCAGGTTTGATCCCTGGGTTGGAAAGATCCCCTGGAGGAGGCCATGACAACCCACTCCAGTATTCTTGCCTGGAGAATCCCATGAACAGAGGAGTTTGGGGGGCTATCCTCCACAGTGTCACAAGGAGTTGTACATGCTGAAATGACTAGCACATACCCATGATGAATGCTTAAAGAAACAGAAAGACATGTAGCTGGGCTGAGACTCCCTTGTTTGGTTTATAAAAATGCTGGAACTTTTGGGGGTACTTTTTCATTACTTTGCACACTCTCTGGTTAAGATGTTGACTGCTGACCAAGAAGTGCCCTCTTTGGCCACTGGTAGTGAGGACAGCTGGCATAGGGTAGAGATAGGTTGTGCCCACCTTAGAGAAGGTTGAGTGGTCTGTGGACCATAGCTTAATTGTCATGTAACTTTTGATTCCTCAAGCAGTGTGCTCATACTAACAAGGACCTTTGTTGAAACATCCCTGATTCTTGTCTCAGTTGTCCAGTATTGTCTCAGAACTCTTCAGTCTGTCTCTTTCTCTCTTCTCTTTACTTTTTTCTCAAATTCCCTCACTCTATTCTATCTAAATGAGGGCAAATTATTTTTAGACTTGGGAGTATTTTTTCTCCTTAAATCCTATTGACTCTACCAGCTTGCCACAAATGTTTCCTAAATCAAGGAAACAAATGGAGGAAAAATAAGGAGAAAGTACTATTTTTTGTTTCAAAATAATCTTGCCTCATTATTTAAAAAAAAATCCCAACTTTTATTTTCAGATAATTGTAGATTCACATGCAGTTATAGGAAGTGATACAGAGATCCCATTTACCCTTGACCTAGTTTTCTCCAGTGGTAACATCTTGAAAATGAACATACAATATCACAATCAAGTCTGATAACACTGATCAATCCATCAGTTTTCATTTCTTTTGCCCCATTTTGCTTGTACTTGCATGTGTGTGTATGTTTCATTATGTAAATATCACACGTGCATGTTGGTGGGTACCACCACCATCGTCATGATCCACAGTAGTTCCATCACCACAGACTCCCTCATGGTACCCCTTTAATAACCATACCTACCTCCCTCCAGTACCCCCTCCCCAACTTCTAGAAACCATTAATCTGGTCTCCATTTATTCAAAAATGTTATATAAATGAAATCACTTAGTATGTAATCTTGGGGGATTCTTTTCTTTCTCTCAGAAATTCAGTATGTTGTGAGGAATAAGAAAAAAAGAGATAACCTCTATTTTGGGGATCATGGAAAGAAAGAAATGCACATTCTATTTGGCATGTTTTCTTTATTGCGAGTAATATTCAAAGTGGAAAGGCTAGAATGGACCATATGCTGCCAAATGTATATGACCATTTCCAATCTCTATTCTAAGCTCCAGACCCAGATTTACACTTCCTTCTGGAAAGTTCCACATGGATCCCTTGAAGAAAATTCAAATGCAACATGTTCAAAATCAAATGTGTCATATGCCATCCTTTCTTCAAAAAAAAAAAAAAATCCTCTGTTCCACCTGTACTTCTTGCCTTAATTACAGGCACCATAGTCCTAAAATCACCAATCTTCATGTTGTAGTCAGCATCTCTGACTGACTCTTGCCATCTATTCCGCTCCTTACCTTACTGTCATTAGCACCTTAATTTTGACCCACTGTAAATTCCCATCATGTCTTTCTTAGACATGTAAGACCCACAATCTCTCTCCTCTAAACTGTGGCAAAGCATCTTTACTGCTCTCCTTCAGTCCCTCTTTCTTCACTATCTTACCAACCCCATTGTCAAGATGAAATTTCTAAAAGAAGATCGCTCATATTACTCCTCTGATATTGATTGTATTTAGTACAGTCTATAAATGTGATACACTGTATTTCTTCTGTTTTGCACAGAGGAAGATCCTGGAGTAGATGTCTTTCAATGCTCACATTCTCTAAGCCCACATGAGAAACACATTTGAAGTCCTGCCCTGTCTCACACTATGAAGCAGTAACTAGGAGGGATTAGCAAACAGAGAAACAGGTCATTTATTCTAATGCATGGGGAAGAGACTTACTCCAGTGGTAAAGTGTTACCCATAAAAATACTATAATGATTCATTCACTAGTGTACAGGCTAGGTTACTGTGAAACAATTTTGTTGATTAGGGTAGGCTATTATAAAGTAATTATACTGCTGCTGCAAATGCTGTTATTAATGGATGAATTGTTACTTATTGTTGTTCAGTTGTTAAGTCATGTCCGACTCTTTGCGACCCCATGGACTGTAGCCCACCAGGCTTCTCCTTCCATGGGATCCTCCAGGCAAGAATACTGGCATAGATTGCCATTTTCTCCTCCAGGGATCTTCCTGACCCAGGGATTGAACTCACATCTCCTGCATTGCAGGCGATTTTATTTTGTTGGGCTCCAAAATCTGAGTTCTCTTTCACATTATCTTTTAATGTCTAATGTCTAGTGTTAGTAATACATATAGCATATAATGTTTTGTATCATATAAGGCAATATTAATTTAGATACTGACAGATGATTCATCTTGCAAAAAGATGACACAAACTTACCATATCAATAAATATGGTACAGTACCATAAATGTATTTTCTCTTCCTTGTGATCTTCTTAATAATGTTTTCTCTTCTCTAGCTTACTTTATTATAAAAATACATTCCATAATACATATATTGCATGTAATACAAAATGTGTATCAGTCAACAGTTCATATTATTGGTAAGGCTTCCAGTCAATAGTAGATTACTGGTAATTATGTTTGTGGAGAGTCAAAAGTTATAATCAGATTTTCAACTTCAGGGGGCTAGTGCCCTTGACCCCTGAATAGTTCAAGGGTCAACTGTAATATAAGCTTAAACATTTCTTAAGGGAGTAGATCTTCTCTTAAGTGTTCCTCAGTTCAGTTCAGTTGCTCAGTCATGTCTGACTCTTTGCAACCCCATGGACTGCAGAGAGTCAGTCTTCCCTGCCCATCTCCTGGAGCCTACTCAAACTCATGACCATTGAGTCAGTGATGCCATCAAACCGTCTTATCCTCTGTCGTTCCCTTCTCCTCCCGCCTTCAGTTTTTCCCAGTATCAGGGCCTTTACCAATGAGTTGATTCTTTACGTCAGGTAGCCAAAGTATTGGAGATTCAGCTTTAGCATCAGTCCTTCCCATGAATATTCAGGACTGATTTCCTTTAGGATTTACTGGTTGGATCTCCTTGTAGTCCAAGGGAATCTCAAGAGTCTTCTCCAGCACCACAGTTCAAAAGCATCAATTCTTCAGTGCTCAGCTTTCTTTATAGTCCAAGTCTCACATCCACACATGACTACTGGAAAAACCATAGCTTTGACTAGATGAACCTTTGCTGGCAAAGTAATGTCTCTGCTTTTTAATATGCTGTCTAGGTTGGTCATGGCTTTTCTTTCAAGGAGTAAGCGTCTTTTAATTTCATGGCTGCAGTCACCATCTGCAGTGATTTTGGAGCCCCCAAAAAATAAAGTCAGCCACTCTTTCCACTGTTTCCCATCTATTTGCCATGAAGTGATGGGACCAAATGCCATGGTCTTCATTTTTTAATGTTGAGTTTTAAGCCAACTTTTTCACTCTCCTCTTTTACTTTCATCAAGAAGCTCTTTAGTTCTTCACTTTCTGCCATAAGGGTGGTGTCATCTGCTTATCTGAGGTTATTGATATTTCTCCTGGCAATCTTGATTCCAGCTTGTGCTTCATTCAGCCTGGCATTTTGCATGATGTACTCTGCATATAAGTTAAATAAGCAGGGTGACAATATGCAGCCTTGACATACTTCTTTTCCTATTTGGAACCAGTCTGTTGTTCCATGTCCAGTTCTAATTGTTGCTTCCTGATCTACATACAGATTTCTCAAGAGGCAGGTCAGATGGTCTGGTATTCCCATCTCTTTCAGAATTTTCCACAGTTTATTGTGATCCACACAGTCAAAGGGTTTGGCATAGTCAATAGAGCAGAAGTAGATGTTTCTCTGGAACTCTGTTGCTTTTTCGATGATCTGACGGATGTTGGCAATTTGATCTCTGGTTCCTCTGCCTTTTCGAAAACCAGCTTGAACATCTGGAAGTTCACGGTTCATGTATTGCTGAAGCCTTGCTTGGAGAATTTTGAGAAGTTCCTTTAAGCAAAAGGGAAGTTTATTCTACTATGTAACAGAAAAAAATCCAGAGATAGAGTTGGTTCCAAATTTTGCTTGACCAAGGGCTCAAGTAAAGGCCATAAGGATATTTCTCTCTTTCTACTTCTCAGTGCAGGCTTCTCCCGTGTTGCCTTTATATTCAGAATTATCTACTTGTTTGACAGCAACAATATATCTATAAAAGGTTCATCTTGTAGGGTTGATGTATTAGGATTCTCCAGAGAAATGATTCACATATATATGAACTGGCTCACATGAGGCAGGCAAGTCCCAAGATGTGCAGGGTGTGTTTGCAAGCTGGAGTACAGCTAATGGTTTCATTCCAGTCCACAGGCCAGCAAGCTTGTGACTCAGTAAGAGCTAGCATTAAGGTTTAAAGGCAGGGGAAAAGCTGTTATTCGAGATCAAAGGGGCAGCCTGGCAGGAAGGATTCTCTTTTATTAGAGGAAGATAAACCCTTTTGTTCCATTCGGGCCTTTAACTGATTGGATGAGGCCCCCTATCTTAGGGAGCATTCTGCTTTACTCAGTCTACCAATCAAATGTGAATTTTATCCAGAAATATTCTCATTGGCACACACAAATAATGTTAGGTCAGATATCTGGGCACCCCTCATTCCTGTCAAATTGATACATAGCATTAACTATTGTGGTTGACTTTCTTAAAGGTCCCTAGAATTGTCTCATTTGGTCTGATTCACCTGACTTTGGTAGTGTGTCCATCCTTGACCTGTTTTTGACCTGAAGCCATGGAGTATAACGTACTGTTTTTCTAAGCCTCTGTTACATGATACACCTTGGCTGTGGGGATGGTGTCAGCAAGGCAAGAGGAGCATGAAGGCTGAGAGTACAGAGAGGTGATATTCTAAGGACCAAAGCAGAACACAACTAATGGGCTTCCCTGGTGGCTCAGTGGTAAAGAATCCGCCTGCCAAGGCAGGAGACGTGGAATTGAATCCTGAGCTGGGAAGATCCCCTGGAGGAGGAAATGGCAACCCATTCCAGTATTCTTGCCTGGAGAATCCCACGGACAGTGGAGCCTGGTGGGCTACAGTCCATCTGGTCACAAAAGAGTTGGACACAACTGAGTGGCCAAACAACAACAACAGAACACAACCAACACAGAAAATCAGGTGATTGTTGGAACAAAGCAAGGAAAAAAAGGTGTGTTTATTGATATATAATTAATTTAAAATATAATGATGGTGAGTACTTTTTCAGCACTCTAAAAACCAAAAGCATCAAATTACCCTCTGTGGCCTCCAGAATGGTGATTTGTAAGGGGCAAGCATAAAATAATGGGGCCAGATTTTTAACAAAGATAAAAGAATTTGCATATTCAAATAAGAATAACATTTCTAGGTCATTACCTTGGGGATTTATACACACAATGGTAACCACTGCACTAATTGAATGTCTGCTCTTTCAGGAATTTTAGGAATGTAGCTGAGAGTAAGCATTACTCTAAATGCTGCCCACCAAGTTCTTAAAATCAGCCTTTCTGGGCATAACAAGAATGTTCTTGGGAGTGAGAAGCAAAGCTGATACACTGATTTTCAAATGATATAAAGCAAATTTTGGTGGCTGGGAGTTAAAGAAGGAGATATGAAGAAAAGGTGAAGAGAGGAAGCAACGTTAGTAGGAAAGTTGGTTGGGAATGGGAAGTAACCCACAACATTTCTAATATTTATGTTTAAGTCCCTGAATACTCTGTCAAGGCTGCCCTGATGGCTCAGCAGGGAAAGAATTGGCCTGCTAGTGCAGGAGACACAGAAAACTCGGATTGGATTCCTGGGTTGGGAAGATCCCCTTGAGGAGGAAATGACAACCCATTGCAATATTCTTGCCTGAAAAATTCCATGGTTAGAGGGTCCTGGGGAGCTACAGTCCATGGGGTCACAAAGAGTTGGACACGACTGAATGACTACACATGCACAAGTACTCTGACAGTGTCTTCTAGGCATAAATGCCTTGGAAGATTGGGAAAAATCAGAGAAAACAGATTGTGCTCTCAGTGAGGTGACACAATTTGAAAAAAGAGGGAGATAGAGGAGGCAGAATGTGAAAAAGATCAAGATTTATCAGAAACAAGAATTGAGGAGAGAGGACTGTAGAGTTAAAGACCCTGTGTGACTCAAAGCATCCCAGGGACTGGAGTTTTCAGAGATCACAGCTTGAAAGGAAAGGGTGATCACTACTGACACTTGGGTTAAAAATGCATCCTTGCTAATTTCCCAACAGTCCCCTATTAATATTTGATTTGTGAATGAAAAAACTTGGATTCTGAGAGATCAAGTGACTTGTTGAAATCACACAGCTTATAGACTGGCACAGCTGGAACTTAATTCCAGGTTTGATTCTAAAGCCCAAGCTCTTATTTTCCTTTATGCTGCACTACTTGTCCTTATTTTCATCTATGTTCACAACTTTTTTATATGTGCTCACTATTTAGATTTGACTTGAGTTATTTGATATGTGTAGCAAGATATATAATTGACACTGAACTGAAACACATATTTGCATGGTCAGGACATTCTTTTCCCAAAGGAGGATAAACACAGAAAGTCAATTAAAATCTAATGGTCATAAGCCTTCCCAGGTGGTGCTAGTGTAAAGAATATGCCTGCCAGTGCAGGAGATGCAGGAGACTCATGTTTAATCCCTGGTATGGGAAGATCCCCTGGAGTGGGAAATGGCAACCCACTCCCATATTTTGCTTGGAAAATCCCACAGAAAAAGTCTGGCAGGCTACAGTCTGTGGGGTTGCAAAAAGTCAGACATGACTGAGCACACATGCAGCATAAGCATCATGGCAGCCCAAGAAGTCCTTCATTTTTGTCTCTTCTCCCTCAACAATAAAAATTCATCTTCTGTCCATGGACAAAAGTGCCTGTGAGGGAGCCAGGCACTGTGGATCCAGCACTGTATGCCAAGGAGTCTGGGAGAAGTCTTACCTACCAGCACATCAAGTAATAGACCTGGGTCCCACCTGCAGACACCTCAGTAGCCTGTTAGCTAGCTCCAACCCCTGTTGGCCCATGCTTTGGTGTTGAGGTCCTTTAATGGACTGGAACCTGATGGTCTGGTGGTCTGGAGCTGACAATAAGAAAGTAAAGGAGGGAAAGAGGCTGATATTCCTTGGTTTACGCAGAAAGCCAATAAAGTCCCTGCACGGGGCTTGCTCTGTTCACAAAGGCCTCAGGCGCCCTCTCAATGGGGTGAAGGTGCAGAGCGCCTTCTCAGGAGGGTCTTAGAGTCTTCACTTTTCGGGCAGGAAAGTGAACTCAGAGAGCCTCTGCGCTCCAGGGGATCAGCCTGAAAAAGAGAGAGAGAGGGAGAGAGAGAGAGAGAGAGAAAGACAGACACGGGGACCAGAGCTCTGATGGAGCAAAGGTGTTTTAATCAACATGGTGTGGGCATATATACTGTTTTACAAGGTAGTTATTCTCAGCAAAGATAAAGATTAAAATTCCAGACTTACAAAACATAGGCAATCCATATTAAAGAGAGAGAGAGTTGTAAACAATCACTTTTACCATATGGTTCACAAGAAGGAAGAGGGTACTTATCACCATATAGAAACACTAATGAAGGAAATGCTTGGATTCCTCAGTCCTGGGAGAGGTTTGCCTCTCCTCTTAATTCCTGAGTATTCAGGACTTAATAAGGAAGAGAAAATTCCTGACAGATCCAAAACAGCACACAGGAAGCCTCCTGTTAAATGCTTCCTGACAATTCCCCTTATTTTATTATATTTGTAAAAAAGGTCTTGACCAAATGAGTTTGGTTAGTATTAACCAACCTTATAGAAAGGCGATGGTAAACAACAAATATAATTATCAAGACAATCACCAAAGTTACAGTTCCAGACCTGATACTGTGGGTAATACTTTGAAACCATCTTCGTGGGTCTAGCCCGGATAACTTGTTCAGCTAAAGTTTCCAAATTAGGGGAAGAGGGCAGATTTTAGAAAAAGTTTTAAAGATTTTCTTTGGCAGTAATTGTACATTCAGAGAGGCATTATCATGTATATTTTGTAAATGAAATTTGATTTCTTCCCAGTTGTAGGCAGTATGATTGAATTGAACAGGAATTCATGGGGTCTCAAAGAGTTGGACACGACTGAGTGACTGAACTGAACACAAAATTGAGTAGCTTAAAGAAACAGAAGAGTTAAGACAAGTATATAGTTTGCAATTAATATAAGTTACAGACCATAAAAGTCTTATTAAATTGTAAATTTTCTATAGCTATAACAAAAGGAAGTGGGACACAGGCCTGTATAAAATATGGCTGATTATAGTGAAAGAAATAGTTACTATGGCCACAACTGGCCCCTATGAAATGTCCGGTCCAAGTTCCAAGTTTTTCCGTGCTCTGGTGCTCACAGCAAGTTTCTAAATGTCCCATTGTTCAGGCCTACTCTGTTTATCATGGACGATCTTAGGTCGAGGTGGGGCTAATCCACCGTCAAGCCACTCAAGAAGTCTTTTGTCATAGTCATGTTCCATTATAGTGTCAGTGACCTTCCATATCACACACAGTGTTGTTAATATCATCTGAGCAATCAGATAACCACATACCATGGGGTCCCCAATCAACAATTGTATGATTAGCCACAAACATTGATTTTCTTGATTTGCTTTGACATTTGTCCGAACGAATGGGAGGATAAGTAAAGTTTTTATAAGTAAACCCTTTGCATAATGTTCTTTGTTCTTTCCCTAAATATTTCCCTAACTCTTTCCCTAAAGTCTCAGTAGTATAAACATGGTTTACAGACAAAGAAAGGGCAGTAAATAATCCAAGCAATGTCTGAAAGTCTTCTTTTGGAGGCAGGACGAAAGCCCAAGTTTAACGGCTGACATTTATGCACAATTTTGCTGGGCCCATGCACAAGGGAAGGACTTCATAGCCTAAAGAAATGTTAATTAGTTTTCTTTCCTGTCCAGGGTGTGAGGGCCCTTTCACGTACTAGGAAGAAGGCATATGTATAGAGTCATTTGTTGAAATGATTGATTCTCTCTGTCCATTTGACCACCTGGAATAGAGGGGGGTTGGGTATTAGTCTGAGCTCGAGTTGGGGGAGGTACAGACCAAAAGATTGACCATTGTCAGGAGAATGTATTTAGGACTCGGAGGCAATCCCTGTTGAGAGACCAAATTTTCAGCTTGATTAGTAAGGGTTTTTATTTGTCCCCAAGTGGGGAGATCATCAGGATGATGCCGCCGAGGGCGGTGCTTTCTGGAGATCTTTAGAGCAGACATAGCCCATATTGGAATTTCTTCTTCTGGGGTTCTTGTTGTTTCATCTCCATTTTGAATGCCGGGGGCCCCCTTGGGTTGAATCTTAAGAAGAGGTTCAAAAATATAAAACAAATAAAGCTGTATTAACAATAGTTACAGGTTTAGAAAGTATGTTGGAATCTAGTAAAGTCTGCTTTAGATAAGGAAGACAGTAGTATACCTGTGTATTCCCCCTTTTAAAATTTTTTATTTGTAACTTTGATGTGTGATGTGTTTGTTTGACTATGTCTTGTGTCTGTGGATTATAAGGAATACCTGTAATATGTATAATAGGAAAAGATTGTAAAAATTGTTTTAAGTGTCTAGAAATATAGGCAGGATATAACATGTTGTGGAGCTTTACTATGAAGAGGAGTGGCCCAGATAAAAGAGGAATTTGTGTCTATACAGACGTGTAGGAAAGAAAATGGAGAGAGTTCAGGGCAATGAGTTACATCCATTTGTCATAGTTCATTAGGTTGTAAACCACGAGGATTAATACCTTGTGTGATGGGTCAAAGATGTAGGGGTCTACAAGTAGAGCAATTACTAACAATTTCTTTAGCCTGGCGGTATGGGTATGGGATTTTCTATAGCTGGTGTAGGGAGCCAGCATTGTTATGCAACAGAGCATGCTGTTCTTTTGGAGTAGCAAAGGAAACCAGTTTATCAGCTTGTTCATTATCATAAGTCACGGGGCCTGGAAGACAAGAATGTGTTGGAATATGTGTAATATAAATGGGAGAATTGTGGTTTTTAACAACAGATTGTAGTTTGAAAAAGAGTTGTTGAATAATAGGTTGATTGGAGTTTATGGTGGAGGTTTTTATATTTTTTAATACAAAAACAGAATATATAGAGTCAGAGACTATATTGATGGGGTAAGGATGTAGGCAAATAAATAAGAGCATATAATTTATTTTGTTGAGCAGAATGAAATTTAGTATAAAAGACTATATTCTTTAAGAGATCAGAATGAAGCTTTGGCGTTTTCAGTCTCATCTATATAAAAAACCTTGGCCTGTGGTATAGGCTGTGAGCTGATAATATGAGAAATAATAAATTCAGTATTTTTGAAGAAATTCCACAGCTTACCAGAAGGATAATGAAATGAAATTTCTCCAAAATATTTCAGAAAAGCTATTTGGAAATCGGTAAAAGTTTGTAAAGCGTTCTCAAATTGAGATTTATTGATAGGTATTACAATTTTATGAGGATTGCAGCCAATTAGAGTTTCAGTCCTATTTTTTCTATTGATAATGATTAGAGCAATTAAATCAAGGTAGGGTGTAAATGACTTTATTTTTCTAAAATAGATCCATTTTACTAGGTGTTCTGTTGGGCAAGAAGTCCTGTGGGAGAATGAGGAGAGGGGAGTATAAACAATTCTAGAGGTAAATCTAGTTTGATGTGAGTAAGAAATTGTTTTTGTGATTTATTTTGCACCAAATAGAGTTTCTTTCTTCCCTCTTGAGAAAGTGAACGAGGGCTATTTAAATCAGGATCGCCTTTTAAAGTATTAAATAGGTTATTCAGTTGATAATTAGCCATGTCTAAAGAAGGTCTAATCTAATTAATATCACCTAAGAGCTTTTGAAAATCATTTAAGGTTGACAATTTATCAGTACGAATCTGAGTTAGTTGGGAAGTAATGTGTTGTCTGTTAACAACGAACCCCAAGTAATGGTGAGGTGTAGAGATTTGAATTTTTTCAGGGGCAATGATTAATCTAGAGTTTTTAAAGCATAGTTGAGCTATATCAAACGTGTTCAGTTTTTAAGATAGATGGAGCTGAAAGCGATATACCATCCATATAGTGAATAACAAGAAAGTTAGGAAACTGCTTTCTCACAGGCTCAAGGGCTTTGGCTACGTAGCACTGACACATGGTGGGAGAATCCATCATCTCTTGTGGCAGTCCAGTCTATTGGTACCGTTTATGAGGTCTAATATGATTAGGATAAGGGAGAGAGAAAGTGAATCTCTCTCGGTCTAAAGGGTGTAAAGGTATATTAAAAAGGCAATCTTGTAAATCAATAAAATAATATGTCCATTTTAAGGAATAGTGGTAGGTGATAGGATTTTTGGTTGTAATCTACCCATAGGTTTCATGGATGCATTAACTTTTCTAAGGTCTCTTAGGAGACGCCATTTGTTAGATTTTTTTTTTTAATGACAAAAATAGGAGAGTTTCAAGGAGGACAAGATTCTTCAATATGCTTTAATTTTAGTTGTATATAAGTTTCTTAGCTGCCTATAATTTCTCTTTCGTGAGGGGCCACTGCTCTGTCTAAATAGGCTTGTCATAATTTCAGGTTATTTTAATAATTGAGAAGGGAAAGGACTGCCCTCGTGGCTCAGACAGTAAAGCATCTGCCTACAATGCGGGAGACCCGGGTTCAATCCCTGGGTCGGGAAGATCTCCTGGAGAAGGAAATGGCACCCCACTCCAGTATTCTTGCCTGGAAAATCCCATGGATGGAAGAGCCTGGTAGGCTACAGTCCATGGGGTCGCAAAGAGTCCGGACATGACTGAGCGACTTTACTTTCACTTTCACTTTCACTTTAATAATTGTGTTGTTTGTTAAATGAGCAGTGGCCCCCAGGAAAAATGTGGAATGTATATCTGAGTTTGTCATATCTTATATCTTTTTATTAAAAGCATATATCTTACTTTTTCTTAGCAACTATGAAGTGTCTTATATATTAGCATTTTATATATTGGTGAATATATTTATTATATCATATTATAATATATATTTATTATATATAAAAATATATTTATATATACCAATATATTATACATTATATAATATATTTATTAATAGTTTAAAATCTCTTTAGTTTTTCTGTAAGAAAAACTTTTTATAAGAGGAAGTTAATGATTAGTAATTAATGGTTTAAAATCTTATTTTATTTGGAAATGACCTAGCTATTTAATAAACTTTTATCATTTAGTTTAGTACGACTCTAGAAATTTAAGTTATCTCAATCCTAAGAGACTATTTTAGATTATAATAACAGATTATTCTAATAAAATATAATTATTTTAATAGAGTTTATCTAAAAGTTTTTATCTCATTATATATATATATATATATATATAGAGAGAGAGAGAGAGTTACCTTTTTGTTGACAAATTTAGTTTACCTTAAACCTAGGCATAATAAAAGTATTATATAATGTTGATGACTTAAGACATGTCTTAATTAGATTAGCAAACAATTATATTTAAATTTTATTTATATTTAAATAAACATTATATATATTTAATATTTTTCAGTTCACATGAGTTTGAATTTAAATAGAGCTCATTAACTTCATATTCTCTAAAAACAAAGCTGGTATATCAATGGCAACACTGCCAGATGTTGAGGGTTTCAGGTAAAAGATGGAATTTGCCCCAGGTTTTTGTTGAAGGGGACCTGGGGGGTCCCTGCTTGGAGTTTTCTGGAATAGGTTTTCTTTCAGTGTCAAATTTAGACTTATAATCTTTGGCCCAATGTATTCCTCTATGGTAGCGAGGGCAGATTTTTGGAGGGTTTTTTATTTTTATATATTTTTTCTTTTTTTTTTGTTTTAGCTTTCTTAGGGCCATCCCTTTTTAAATGGTTCTTATTTCCACATGTAAAGCATTCTTTTTTTCCCTTTCTTAAGGCAGCAGCTACTGTTTCAGCTACCATTTGCATCTTTTGAGTTTATAATCCTAGATTACAACAAGCCTTCAAATAATCAATAATAGTCCCTTTCTCACGAATTGGAGCTATAGCCTTTTGACATTCCTGATTTGCATTATCATAAGCAAGTAATTTCTCTTGTTGCCTTTTGGCTTCTTCTCGAATTACAGTACGGGAAATAGCAATTCTAATCTAGATAAAAAATCAGCATATGTTTCAGTAGATCCCTGAACTTTAAATAAGTGATGAAGTAAAGTAGAAAAATGATGGGCTTTCCAGCCTTTGACCCATGTGTTAGTACTTACCGGCCTCAGTAGGCCTTCGAGGTCACTCTGTCCGATCTGCGAAGTGTACCAGGCTCCTATTCGGGCGCCACTTGTTGAGGTCTTTTAATGGACCAGAACCTGGTGGTCCGGAGTTGATGATAAGAAAGTAAAGGAGAGAAAGAGGCTGATATTCCTTGGTTTATGCAGAAAGCCAATAAAGCCCCTGCATGGGGCTTGCTCTGTTTACGAAGGCCTCAGGCGCCCTCTCGATGGGGTGAAGGTGCAGAGCTCCTTCTTGGGAGGGTCTTAGAAGCCCGGGCAGGAAAGTGAACTCAGAGAGCCTCTGCGCTCCAGGGGATCAGCCTGAAAAAGAGAAAGAGGGAGAGAGAGAGAGAAAGAGAGACACAGGGACCAGAGCTCTGATGGAGCAAAGGGGTTTTAATCAACATTGTGTGGGCATATATACTGTCTTCAGTTCAGTTCAGTTGCTCAGTCGAGTCTGACTCTTTGCAACCCCATGAACCGCAGCACGCCAGCCCTCCCTGTCCTTCACCAACTCCCAGAGCTCACTCAGAGTCACATCCATTGGGTCAGTGATGCCATCCAGTCATCTCATCCTTGGTCATCCCCTTCTCCTCCCGCCCCCAATCCCTCCCAGCATCAAAGTCTTTTCCAGTGAGTCAACTTTTCCCATGAGATGGCCAAAGTACTGGAGTTTCAGCTTTAGCATCGTTCCTTCCAAAGAAATCCCAGGGCTGATCTCCTTCAGAATGGACTGGTTGGATCTCCTTGCAGCCCAAGGGACTCTCAAGAGTCTTCTCCAACACCACAGTTCAAAAGCATCAATTCTTCGGCGCTCAGCCTTCTTCACAGTCCAAGTCTCACATCCATACATGACCACAGGAAAAACCATAGCCTTGACTAGACGGACCTTAGTCAGCAAAGTAATGTCTCTGCTTTTGAATATACTGTCTAGGTCGGTCATAACTTTTCTTCCAAGGAGTAAGTGTCTTTTAATTTCATGGCTGCAGTCACCATCTGCAGTGATTTTGGAGCCCCCAAAAGTAAAGTCTGACACTGTCTCCTCTGTTTCCCCATCTATTTCCCATGAAGTGATGGGACCAGATGCCATGATCTTCATTTTCTGAATGTTGAGCTTTAAGCCAACTTTTTCACTCTCCACTTTTACTTTCATCAAGAGGCTTTTTAGTTCTTCTTCACTTTCTGCCATAAGGGTGGTGTCATCTGCATATCTGAGGTGATTGATATTTCTCCCTGCAAACTTGATTCCAGCTTGTGTTTCTTCCAGTCCAGCATTTCTCATGATGTATTCTGCATAGAAGTTAAATAAGCAAGGTGACAATATACAGCCTTGATGTACTCCTTTTGCTATTTGAAACCAGGCTGTTATTCCATGTCCAGTTCTAACTGTTGCTTTGTGGCCTGAATACAGATTTCTCAAGAGGCAGGTCAGGTGGTCTGGTATTCCCATCTCTTTCAGAATTTTCCACAGTTTATTGTGATCCATATACTGTCTTACAAGGTAGTTATTCTCAGCAAAGATAAAGATTAAAATTCCAGACTTACAAAGCATAGGTGATCCATATTAAAGAGAGAGAGTTGTAAACAATCACTTTTACCATATGGTTCACAAGAAGGAAGAGGGTATTCCTGAGTATTCAGGAATTAATAAGGAAGAGAGAATTCCTGACAGATCCAAAACAGCACACAGGAAGCCTCCTGTTAAATGCTTCCTGACACTCTGTCAGTCCCTGGAGCTCACTGACTTAGTCACTCACAGAGAGTCCTTGTGGAAGTCCAAGTTTCCATAGAAGAAGCTCCAGTACTCCATTGGAACAAAAAATACAAGTTAGGACACACTGGAATGTGTAGAGGAATAGTTTGACTTTGTGTCACCACTCTCTCTAGGTAGCACAACTTAGGGCCAAGAAATACTGTCCTCAGCTCTTGTCTCTGGCAACATGCTGCCAAAAGGTTCATTGCTCTTCCACACCATCCAGAGTGCTGAATTGTGAGCTACATGGCCGAGGGGCAAGTGGAGGTGGGGAAATTAGCACACAGAACTCTTGGGTGGGAGGGTATTAAATGGACACAAATCCTAACTGTGTCAGGGATCCTGTGAAGAAGCCTGCTAATGAGCCTCTAGAAACACCTCATCTGTGGATCCCCCAGCTGGCCTATGGGCACTTCTAGTACTTTGCATCGGAGAAGGCAGTGGCACCCCACTCCAGTACTCTTGCCTGGAAAATCCCATGGATGGAGGAGCCTGGTGGGCTGCAGTCCATGGGGTCGCCAAGAGTCAGACACGACTGAGCGAACTCACTTTCACTTTTCATTTTCATGCATTGGAGAAGGAAATGGCAACCCACTCCAGTGTTCTTGCCTGGAGAATCCCAGGGATGGGGGAGCCTGGTGGGCTGCTGTCTCTGGGGTCGCACAGAGTCGGACACGACTGAAGCGACTTAGCAGCAGCAGCAGTACTTTGCATGCCTCACACACACACCCCCACTTCTCCACCCGATGGTAAATCAGAGGAGTGCAAAGAAAAAAAGTGAAGAAGACTGAAGAAAATCATATCTGTGGTACACCATCAAAAAGACCAATTCATAAGTTACTGGAGTTCTGAAGAAGAGAAAGAAAGGGAGGCTGAAAACTTATTTAGAGAAACAATGGCTTAGCACTGCTCACATCAGAGGAGGGATTTGGATATCCAGTTAATGAAGCTCATAAGTCACCAAACAAAGGCAACTTAAAGAGATACTCTTCAAGACACTTTATAATAAAACTGACAAAAATCAAACACAGAATCTTTAAAGCAGCAAGAGAAAAAATCTCGTAACTTAGAACTCTTCTAAGACTCTCAGTGGATTTCTCAGTAGAAACCTTATAGGATAAGAGTGAGTGAGATGATGTGTTCAAATTGCTGAAAGGAAAAACAAAGCCAACCAAGACTACTTTACCTGGCAAACCTATCCTACATAAATAAAGAAGAGATAAAAGGCTTCCACAGAAAAAAGCTGAGGGAATTCATCAGCATTCGAACTGCTTTAACAAGAAATGTTGAAAGAAGTCCTTCAAGTTGAAATGAAAGGATGCTAATTAGTAACATGAAACATGAACATATACAGCACTCTGGTAAAGACAGATAAATAAGCAAATTCAGAATACCCTAGTATTGTAATATGGTATAGTGTTAACCATTTAATTTTATTATGAGAATGAAAGAACAAGAGTATTAAAAATAACTATGTGAGTGAGTGAGTGAAAGTCACTCAGTTGTGGCTGACTCTTTGTGACCCCATGGACTATACAGCCTATCGAATTCTTTAGGCCAGGATACTGGAGGGTATAGCCTTTCCTTTCTCCAGGGGATCTTCCCAAGCCAGGTCTCCCACACTGTGGGTGGATTCTTTACCAGCTGAGCCATAAAGGAAGCCCAAGAGTACTGGAGTGGGTAGCCTATCCCTTCTCCAGCAGATCTTCCTGACTCAGGAATCAAACCAGGGTCTCCTGCATAGCAGGTGGATTTTTTACCAATTGAGCTATCAGGGAAGCCCCCAAATAACCATAGGTACAATAATTTGTTAATGAATATACAGTGTAAAAAGAGGTAAATTATGATACCAAAAACATAAAATTATGGGAGAGGGCAAAAGGGTAGAGTTTTTGTATGTATGTGTATGTAGTATGTGTGTGTATGTATGTGATTGTAGTTAAGATTTTATCAATGTAAACTAGACATTAAATGTAAAAGATGTTTTATATATGCCTCATGATAACCACGGAGCTTCTCAGATTGTGCTAGTGGTTAAAGAACTCTCCTGCCAATGCAGGAGATATGGGTTTGATCCCTGGGTCAGAAAGATACCCTGGAGGGGAAAATGGTAATCCACTCCAGTATTCTTGCATGGAGAATTTAATGGACAGAGGAGCCTGGTGGGCTACGGTCCCTCTGGTCACAAAAGAATTGGACATAACTAAACTGATCCTGGGAGGGATTGGGGGAAGGAGGAGAAAGGGACAACAGAGGATGAGATGGTTGGATGGCATCACTGACTCAATGGATGTGAGTTTGAATGAACTCCGGGAGTTGGTGATGGACAGTGAGGCCTGGTGTGCTGCAGTTCATGGGGTTGCAAAGAGTGGACATGACTGAGCGACTGAACTGAACTGAAAGTGACTTAGCATGCATGATAACCACAAGGCAAAACCCTACGTAGATTCACAAAAGATAAAAGAAGAAGAGAATCAAAGTATATCAATATGGAAAATCAACTCACAAACATGTCAAAGCATCCATTCCAAAGTCACTCATCTCGAATACACACCTTGCCACCATACAAAAAGATAAATAACCCTTAAGGATTGGTGGATTGCTTTTTCCAAGTTCCCTGGTGGTTGTTGCTGAAATGTGTCTTATAATCACAATAAAAAATGTAAGAGTGATCCAGTCACAACATTGTGGGGTCTCACCACAAATAGTATGGTCCCCAGTGCCCTCAGGCATTCCTAGCTGATAAAGTCACTATTGATAGGCTGAAACAGAGGCAAAACAACTACCATAGTAAAAAACAAACAAAAAAACAAACAAACCAAAAAAACCAGTATGGTACTGGCACAGAGACCAGTGGAATAGAATCAAAAGCTTGGAAATAAGCCCTTGTATATATGGTTAGTTTATATTTGACAAAGAAGCTAAGAATAATCAATGGGGAGGAGAATAGTCTTATCAATAAAAGGTGTTTTAAAACTGGACTGCTTCATGGAAGAGAATCAAACTTCAACTACATTCTCACACCATGTATAAGATGACTACATTGAAGTGACTAAAAATCATATGTACCGATCTCAGTCACATTACTTTCATACTTCAGGCCTTTTGAGGCTTTTTCATTATATTTATGATGGTCTGCAGTAAAAACTGAAATAGTACTTCATTTTAAGATTTATTTGTCATAAAATTCTCTTTTGTCAAAATGTACCTTTGTATCAGTAGCACCTGTCTAATTTTAATGTATTATTAAAAGGTATTGTAACTAAAAGGGAACCATTTTCTCAAATCCCTCATATCATTTTTAAAACAAAGCCTTAAACACAAGCCATTGACCTGCTCTTGTAAAGATTGCCTTGGGGAATCAGGGTACCTGATTCATAGAAATGACTATAATAGCTTCTCCAATGCCATTGTATCCTGTCAAGTTTCTACTTCTTTAGGGACTTCTCAGAACACACATGACAGATCCAATTGTTTAAATATGTGCTTAGTGAATTTCTCAGATGCCTTTGTTGGGTTGGAGATTGTGTGTACCCTGACATTAAATCCTGCATGTTATCAGCCTCCTAAAGAATTTATCATGAAGCTACATAGTATTCAGAGGACTCATGGTCTTTTGTGCCAGTGGTTTCCCAAATCGGGCATTGAAGAACCACTCTTGCAGATTCAACCGTGTATAGTAAAATAACTTCTTTTGATCCTTTTCAACTAAATTAAAAATATTCAATCTAAACTTCTTATTCTTTAGCCAAAAGTCTTGAAGAGTGGGTTCCCAGCTCAGTGATGCCATTGAGACCTGAGATTTTCTGTTCTTTTGATCTATTATACTTACCTATTGGTATAGCTCTAGACATCACAACCTTACATTCACATTCCAAGCCATAAGGAAGAGACCGAGGCATAATATTTTGACCTTATGAAGCTTTGCCATTTTATTTAGGATTTTATTATCTTCCCCAGCAACTTTCCCTTAGAGCTCATTGGGGACAGAAACTGGGTCAAATGCCTTTCCCTAGACCATTGGCTAGTTTAGACCAATCAGAGAGCAGAGGAGGGGCCATTCTTTTGTAAGAATACAGACTATCCCTCCTTTAGAACACAAAATCCATGGCTCTACTAGGTGGGAAGGTGATAATGTTTGCTGAATAGACAATGGTCATTGTGTGCTTTACAGCTGTAGGTGTGTGAGGAAGAGGTCAAGGGCAAAACAAGGCTGAAGGAGGAATTATTGTTAAGGAGTACAAGTTGTGTATATTGTAGAGGGACTGTAAGAGGAAACACAGAATTTTCTGGGAAAGCTTTAAGTTTATAAAGGCAAAGTAATGTGTCTATATTAGGCTGTGGTGGTTGGAATCGAGAAAAAGGTAGTCCAATCTTTTGCAGGAAAAAATGATAGCAGCTCATGAAGAAATCAATAAAAGGACTTAGTTGTTGTTGTTATTGTTCAGCTGCCCAGTCGTGTCTGACTCTTTGAGACCCCATGGACAGCAGCACACCAGGCCTCCCTGTTCCTCATCATCTCCTGGAGTTTGCCAAGTTCATGGTGTCCAGTCATCTTATCCTGACATCCTCTTCTCCATCTGCCCTCAGTCTTTCCCAGCATCAGGGACTTTTCCAATGAGTCGTCTAAAAAAAGGTGACTTGGAGTGAAAGACATTCCCACTACTTCTAATCCATGGGTCCTGAAGACAAGGGCTGTCACTAACAGCCTGTGGTAGTGGAAGTAGGGAGCTGACTGGGGGAAAGGAATGAACCCAGGCTTAAACTCAGTTCAGCACAGCATCATTTATTGAGGACAGGGGAAATAGATGGGGAAACAGTGGAAACAGTGTCAGACTTTATTTTTGGGGGCTCCAAAAATCACTGCAGATGGTGACTGCAGCCATGAAATTAAAAGACGCTTATTCCTTGGAAGAAAAGTTATGACCAACCTAGATAGCATATTCCAAAGCAAAGACATTACTTTGCCAACTAAGGTCCGTCTAGTCAAGGCTATGGTCTTTCTAGTAGTCATGTATGGATGTGAGAGTTGGACTGTGAAGAAGGCTGAGTGCTGAAGAATTGATGCTTTTGAACTGTGGTGTTGGAGAAGACTCTTGAGAGTCCCTTGGACTGCAAGGAGATCCAACCAGTCCATTCTGAAGGAGATCAGCCCTGGGATTTCTTTGGAAGGAACGATGCTAAAGCTGAAACTCCAGTACTTTGGCCATCTCATGGGAAGAGTTGACTCATTGGAAAAGACTTTGATGCTGGGAGGGATTGGGGGTGGGAGGAGAAGGGGATGACCAAGGATGAGATGGCTGGATGGCATCACTGACTGGATGGATGTGAGTCTGAGTGAACTCCTGGAGTTGGTGATGGACAGGGAGGGCTGGCGTGCTGCGATTCATGGGGTCGCAAAGAGCTGGACACGACTGAGTGACTGAACTGAACTGAACCATGAGAAAACACTGTGTTAGATTCTCAGGAAATGAGAAAAAGTGGAAATATGTATATACTTTACCCATTGGAGAAGGGATTGATCAATCAGTGCATGAAATTTAAGAAACATTTTAGCACCCGATTGTATACTCAGAAGGCCAGGCTTTAGGTGGGGTCGATCTGTGACTGTGTAGTCTCTCAATCTAGTGGGATTTTAGGGGATACGGCAAAGGACTTCATAGAAAAGGAAAGCAAAAATGTTCTATTATTAAGGATATATTCCTTGGTGAAACATATCCTTTTATACCTGTTTTATAATGAAAATATTCTGTAGCGGGGAGACTACTGAAATTTCAAATATGAATACTTAACAACTTGGTGTAACTTGGGAATCAGGGAATGAGAGGGAGAATTGGAAAGAGCTTGTGTGTGTGTGTGTGTGTGTGTGTGTGTGTGTGTGTGTGTGTGTGGGTATGTGTGAGTCCAGCCATGTCTGATTGTTTTTGACCCTGTGGACTGTAGCCTGCCATGCTCCTTTGTCTATGGGATTTCCCAGGTAAGAATACTGGAGTGGGTTGCCATTTCCTCCAGAGGATCTTCCCTACCCAGGGATCGATCCTGCGTCTCTTGAACAGGGAGTCAGTGAGAACTTCCCAGCCTTGCTGAGGGCTGCCCTGGACTCAGGCCCTATTATGCCCTCTCCTATCTCATTTATGTGCTTCAACTCTCTAAATTCAGCAGATTTACCAAATAATGTGCAGCTTTCCATTATCTGATATGAATCCAACTCAGGGAGAAGTTGTTTGGACAATTCAATAAGAAAAAAACATCTTGATGACTACAGGTATTTTTAAACACAGAGGGGAAAAAAGTAAAACCCTGACATTGTAATCGGATTTAGCTAAATGAGACTGGAACCTCAGGAGAAAGCTAGAGACAAGCCTGGGATAAAATCAGAAACAGCATTTTTTTTTTTTATTGGTGTGATAAATTTGGTAAACAGCTTCTCTGCATCACTGTGGAGAAAATCTAAACTGAAAGAAAGCTGTTTTGATTTTAGGCATTTTTTAGAAGGTTATTTTAATTTAATTAATGAGAAATCATAGGTTAATTGCCTCCAGCTTTAATGTGAGGGTATTATGCATGCAGGCATATTTTATTTATATCTCGACTGTTTGATGTACACAATCAATTCAAAAAGGGATAATGAAGAGGTGTTCTGTCCTGTGTGGAATAATAATTAGGGACTCTAGTACAGAATATTTTTTATTAATTGTGCTGCTTGGTAAACATGTTTGACATAATACTGAGAAATGTATTTGTAAAATTTTACCAATATTTTTTCTTTGTTCTTTCCTTTTGTTTTCTCTAGATTTTTTTCCAACTTTTTTTTCCCATACTGATCCTGTTTTCCTAAGTTGGGAACCCATATCCCTCTCACCCCCAAGAAACCTTAACAGTTTGATTTATAGACTTAGGACCACCTGCTAAATTTGCTGCCTTGTGAAATTCAGGAAATCTTATTGGACATTTGGCTGCTCTTTCAATAAGGATTACATATGTTGTTAGGGAAATGGAATTCAATTTTTTCATGGATAAGTAGAGACCACATCAGTCTGTAATGCAGTAACATTAGTGGAATCTCTTTGTTCTTTTGATTGTTTTATAATTTGCTAAACAATTTTACATGTGATCCCTAGCTCCTTAGACAGTGTTGTTAACTTGACTGAGGATTTGGTTATGCTATCCCAAGGCTCTTCTTCCCTATGAAATACAACCCTGGATTTCTCTTTGTCCAAAGTACAAATTATTTCCAGAATTTGCTAACCAAGTTTTTGTTGTTGTTCAGTTCCTAAGCTGTGTCCAACTCTTTTGCAACTCCATGGACTGTGGCCCCCCAGGTTCCTCTGTCCATGGAATTTCCCCGGCAAGATACTGGAGTGGGTTGCCATTTCCTCCTCCAGGGGATCTTCCTGACCCGGGGATCAAACCCCACGTCTCCAGCCTTGGCTGGCGAGTTCTTTACTGCTGAGCCACCAGGGAAGCCCTAACCAGGTTTTACCTCATAACTATTCTGCCAAGCTTGGGACATCATAAGTTTCCCAGAACATTTCCCAGTTTGTGGAAATGATTTGAACTCTTGACTGTTCTTTCAATGTCCTAGTGCCTATTTATTGAAAAAAAAAAAAGTTGTATTTACATCTTTTTTTTTTTTTTTTGGTGAGCTATAAGCATGTCTAAACGTTTATAGAATGTTTTTCCTTGAAAATCTGTATAGCCGGGAGCAAATTTCAAGGGCTTGGGATATGCAGCCAAAAACCGTGCATGTTTTGGCTTCTTTTGCTACTTTGGCACTTTTCTCTTCTGACAACCATTTTTCACTTTTTTTTTTTTTTTTTTTTTTTTACCAACCCCCACCTCCAGCATCTCAAGCCGCTTTTTCCCTGTCGATAATTTTTCTGCATTTCTCTTCTCCAAGCTTTCCAGAAGGGTATCTCAGCAGGAACCATACATCTTGGTTAGGC
Source organism: Capricornis sumatraensis (assembly GCF_032405125.1). Taxonomy (NCBI): domain Eukaryota; kingdom Metazoa; phylum Chordata; class Mammalia; order Artiodactyla; family Bovidae; genus Capricornis; species Capricornis sumatraensis. The sequence goes on from NC_091079.1 coordinate 47,494,281, forward strand.
CAATTGCTTCTAACTGCCACATGATGCAGAACTTTCTACTGAGCCTCTGATGCCCATTGATGATCCTTTGGCCTCAAGTAAGTCATCCATGTGAGGTTTATAGAGAACCATATTGTTCTAAAAATCAAACGCAAATTTTACAGCTTCCTCCTAAATGTCCAGTTCAAATAGAGAGCTGAGGTGAAAGTGACTATAGTAATAACACTCAAATGCTGTCACCATCTGGTGCCTGTGTGGTGGCCTATGTTATATGAGCAGGTGGTCCTTGTGTATTTTTGAGTGGCCAGCTGTCCACGTCACACAAGCCACTGTCACATTAGTGTTAATTGGCATCTTGGTTGTAATGATCTGTGGAGAAGCCAAAGCTTGAATAGACCGCAGTATATTATTCCTCTTTGTCTTAAGAACTCTGCGTCAAGGCTGACAGATATCTCTGTCTCTATACTCGTTTCCTTATTTCCTGTATGAGAGTCTAAAAGGCCCAGAATTAGCAATTTTATTCAATTTATTGAAACTGAACATACACATTGTTAACCTATTTATTCTTAGCTAGGAGATCTACAAAGGAAACCTCAAAGCAACTTCGTGGAGTTTACAAAGGGTCAGTTTCTTGTTTTGATAGCCCTAGAGATTATTTATCAGCCCCCAGCTTTAGAAATAAAAGTGGCCTTTCCTTTATAGGTTTAGTTCCGTGGGGAGGAGGATGGTGTCTGATCTGTAAGTGGTGACTACCAGAAGAACACTGTTGGAAGAGTCTCCTACCTTCTGATCAACCATAGAAAATTGCTGACGTTTTGACTTACAGAACTGGCATTTTCTTATTGTTTAACTCAATGCTTCTGCTTTTCAGTCTTCAAAGTTTCCAGGAAATACCTATTTCTTTAAGTGAAATATCTTCTATCATAAATTCTTGGCCACAGGACTAATATTTAAACTAAGCCTACCTGGAACACCTTGAGTGATGACGTCTCTATTGCATTAGGCTAGTAACAGGTTGCTGTTAATACATCCCCTAAAACGATCTTGCCTTCTGAGCCCAAGGTGCTTGAAGAGAATAAAGAGTTCTACTTGCATGAATTTTAGTCAGAATGACAGGCACTATTGAAAGTCATATACACACATAAATATTGACTTTTAGAGTCAACTTACCAAAGCAACCATGAATCATTTTATCTTGTTTCCATCACACACAGAAACTGAGAACATACCCCAAGAAGTTAAATAGTGTTCCAGATGCAGGGGAAAAGTTTCCATTTCATAGTCAATAAGTTGGCATGAAGTGTTTGTATCAAAATAACCCACAGGTGACTCTGCAATCCCATCGTTGTTCACTAAGCTGTACATGGGTACCCCAGCCCTCATTTCTCTTTTCTTCAGATTTCACTAAGTGCCACACAGTCCTTTGTGCCATACAGTATAACCCTTGATTATTAACTGTTTTGAATATTTTAAAAATTATTTATTTCTTATTCATTTATTTGGCTGCACTGGATCTTAGTTGAAACATGCAAACTCTTAGTTGTGGCATGTGGCGTCTAGTTCCCCAACCAGAAGTCAAACTTTGGCCTGTGCGCTGGGCCTCTGTGCATTGGGCGCACAGAGTCCTAGCCATCAGAGACCACCAGGGAAGTCCCTGCTTTGAATATTTTTGTTGTTGTTTCAAATTCACATTTATGTTTCTATAAAATCTCTAGGAGTGAGGTATTAGTATTTTAAGTCTTTTTATTCTTCCAAGAACCTAGTACTGCACCAGATAAACCTATACATCCTAACCATTTAGTAAATGTTCACTAACCAAATATAAAAAGGTAGGACCGTGAGCTCTGTAAACAAGTTTTCAAGGTCAGATTTTTTAAAATTAAAATGAATAAAATAAGCCATTTGTACCTCAAATGTCTTCAAGACATCGACCTCTGCATAAAAAGAGTAGGATTTGATATAAATTGAACCATTATAAGAGAAGTAAAAGTTAGACTGTCCATCTTTTATGCATTACATTAATTCTGAGGATTTCATACTTCTGTGTATGGTGAGTTAGTCTTATTACTCAAGTTCTGTTCTTTTCTCTCTGCAGAATATTTGTCACACAGATATTTAAATGGAATCAGGGCTGTACATAATCATGACACAGTACTTTGTCAAAAAGAAGAAAAAGTTAATCAAGTTGGTAAATCATTCCAACTATATTTCCCTACTCCATTTCATAGACTCACAGGAAATAGACTGAGCGTCTCAGAATCAGAGCACCTCAACTAAAATATAGGAAAATCTTAATCATTAGTCCATGGATAATATTTTACTGCTTTGACAATTAAGCGCTCTTTATTATATAAAAAAGAGGTTCTATTGAACGTCTGTCAAATAATTCTGGAAAGAAAAATAAAGTACACTCAGTATGAAACAGAATAAGTCACAACTGGCATGAGTTAAATAACTAAATTAAAATTAAGTTCTCCATTGTCGTCTTAGAATCATCAAGTTAAGGATCATCTCAAAAAGGCATATTGCTACCTTGAAAGTTGCTCAGTTGTGTCCAACTTTGCAATCCCATGGATGATACAGTCCATGATCTTCTCGAGGCCAGAATACTGGAGTGGGTAACCTTTCTCTTCTCCAAGGGAACTTCCCAACCCAGGAATCGAACCCAGGTCTCCCGTATTGCAGGTGGATTCTTTACCAACTGAACTGTCAGGGAAATCCTATTGCTAAAATACCATATTTTATGCCTTTTTTTTTGCATTGCTATCTAGGTGGCATGCAAAAAAAAAAAAAAGAGCATAAAATACTTTTTCTGTTAATGAGTCCTTTTCCTCAAAAAGCCCTTGATAGGCTGAGGAGTTTCTCATTGTAGGTGCTGGAAAAATCTGTTGGCCAGGAGATTTTCCTCTTGTTGGAAGACCTGCTCAAATGTAACCCAGGACAACAAGAAAGGAAGTTTAGGGGCTTCCCCAGTGGTTCAGTGGTTAAGACTTTACCTTCCAATGCTGGGGGTGTGGGTTTGATCCCTGGTCGGAGAGCTAAGATCCCACAGGCCTTGCAGCCAAAAAACCAAAAATATAAAACAGAAGCAATGTTATAACGAATTCAATAAAGACTTTAAAAATAGTCCACATCAAAAAAAATCCTTAAAAAAAAGGCAGAAGGTAAGTTTAGGAACAGAATTGTGTTACAAGCCTAGACTGTGGTACAGATTGCAGCAGACAGGCGCTGGGATAGAAGAGACTGGAAAGATATGACTGGATATTACAAAGGAAGAATGAAAATACTGGGAAAAAGTCATGAGGTCTTAAAATTATGAAAAAGTTAAGTAATGGAAGGAAAAATAAGAAACCTGGGCTGCTAGGAAAAATAAAAACTTGTTCAAGAAATAAAATATGTTACTTGGTTATACAGTGAATGATAGTTTTATGGGCATGATTAAGTGAACACTGCATGAAATTTCAATGTGTACCTTTTAGGGTAAAATATGGACATTGTTCTTGTTCAGTCTCTCAGTCGTGTCTGACTCTTGGCAACCCCTGGACTGCAGCACACCAGGCTTCCCTGTCTTTCTCCATCTCCTGGAACTTGCTCAAACTCATGTCCATTGAGTCGGTGATGCCATACAACCATCCTGTCCTCTGTCGTCCGTTTCTCCTCCTGCCCTCAATCTTCCCCAGCATCAAGGTCTTTTCTAATGAGTCAGCTCTTCACATCAGGTGGCCAAAATATTGGAGCTTCAGCTTCAGCATCAGTCCTTCCAATGAATATTCAGGACTGATTTCCTTTAGGATTCACTGGTTTGATCTCCTTACAGTCCAAGGGACTCTCAAGAGTCTTCTTCAACACCACAATTCAAAAGCATCAATTCTTCAGTGCTCAGCCATATTTATGATTTATTGAAAACAGAATATAAATATTATCACCTTGGAGGTGTCCCCAGTGTTTGGAGGAACAATGGTAGAGAGATTGCTAAAGGGTTGGAGGCAGGAATGTTTTCATAAGACAGTGAGGATTCAAGACAGACTGTATCAGTTGACAGAATAAGAAATAGAGAAGAAAACATATTCTTTACAGTCATGAATATAATCATGTAAATTCCCCCAAATAGTGATATAAGCATTGTAAGTGGATGAAGGGAGGAGATGGGAGTGATGTAAGATGAGCATAATTCTAATTCATCAAAGCAAGAAGCTGATGCTTCATGTGTACAATTCCTGAATTTATAAATAGATGTGTAAACACACTATATGTCAACATGGATGTAATCATAGGAAGAAAGTATTAAAAATGGTCTCTCCTGTGGATCCATTCTAGATGGATCATTTCATTATATCCTTTAGAAAGTGATTTAAAATTTTTTTGTTTATGTAATTCTAACAAGTATTTTTGAAAAAGCTATAAAAAATACAAAACTCTCAGTCACTGATTATGCAACCATTGGACACTTATTTGCTTCTGTATGTAGATTTGAAGGTATTTCAAATTGGGCACTCAATCCAGCACCATGTCTTTCATGGAAAAGCTTGTTGTAGGTCTAGATACGCATGAATTCTCCTTCCTTTCTTTTTTCAGTTTCAAGAGGTCATTGAAATAATTAAAAAATTATTCATTAATAAATAATGTATTTATATGACTCAAATTCAAGAGGCATTAAAAGGAAATATAATAAAGTTCACATGCTATTCATGTTTCCCATGTACTCAGTGTTAAACCTGTTATTCTTCTAGAGCCTTTCAGAGTTATTTTACTTGTATCAAATGAACATACAGGCATGCATATACATATATTTCTGAAAACCTACTGGACTGCAAATTTTTGGCTAGCTTGAGCTGATAATCCACTGTTTTAAAAGGAAAAAATTATATATTCCCAGGCAATCAGAAACCTCAATTTATTTCTCCAATTGTTATATATTATTGAGCAAGGATGTCTGTTGCATAAAACACCAAGAACAGAAATATTTAAAACTTAATGAAGTCATTACTGACTGTGTTTACATGCAGTACACAATGGTAACAAAGTTTGCCACTCAAGATAGGAGGACCAGCAGCACTGACATAACCTGAAGGCTTGTGAGACATGTTGCCCCGCAGACCCAAACCCAAATCCAGTAAATCAGAACCTACATTTCGCTGAGATCTCCTCTCTCCCTTGATTTTATCATTTCAAACTTTTCTTCTTATGTGTGGACACTTCTAAATCTCCTAGGCTTAGCTGTTTTCTCCTTCTCTACTTCTAGGAGATGTTTTTGCTTCAGAGGAGGGAAGATGAGTGATGTAGAACTTGCCTAGATAGCATCAGCCTAGACTCATTCTATGTAGAGAACACCTGAGAAGTAATCGCCCGTCTCTCTGATCTTCCTGGAACCATGCATAATGCTTGGGAATGCTTGTGTTTGCATCATTATGGTAGTTTTTCAATTTAGATAGGGAATATTGAATAGAACAATTTAGAACAGTTGTTACACTGACTCTTCTGAGACCGAAAGATTAGATAGCAAGGAAAATCAGTGCTCCACTCCCTCAGCATTAAAAAAAAAAAAATCAAATAGTACAGCCGTACAGGGACTATGATACACTGTTATTTATTTCTTTAGACGTCATTATGTGTCAGTACATGAAGAAACTTCATTGATCTTTTATGGAAGCCAGGTTACTCCACTGTGTGGATAAACTATAATTTAATAAAACAACCCCTCTTTTTTCCTGGCCATTTGGGTTGATTTCTATATTTTAGTATTAGAAGCAGTATTGCATGAACAGTTTCATACATGTGTCAATATCTTGTCATATGCCTGAAAATGTGCTATTAAAGAGTGTGGCTAGGCCAAATGACATCACCTGCTGTTGCTAACTTGTTCTCCATAGATATTTTATGTCCCCTCCATTTGAGAGAACAAAGTGTTTCCCCATGCTTTGTTGAATAATAATGTCATCAAACTCTGGATCGTTTTTTGTATCCTAAGCTCCCTTAGAAGAGCAGAATGGGATACAAGAAAGCATGAATGTGAGGAAGATGAGGAAAAAGATCTGGTTGTTGGAAACCAAAGGAGTTCTAGAGACTTGGGGTTCCAAGAGATGGTAGAAGAACGCTAAACAGGACAGGAAAAGGATGCTGAATATAAACCTCAGATTTAAGTCCTCTACCCCTCTATCAGAAGGACAGGTAGAACACACTACATTGTATGTGATGAAGACAACTGCTCCTTCCCTGGGGGACAAGGTACAGAACATATTTCAGAGGAATTGCTGGTATTTTCTTTTTTTTCTTGTATTTATTTGGCTGTGCTGGGTCTTCCCTGATCAAGGATCGAACCCAGGCCCCCAGCATTGGGAACACAGAGTCTTAACCACTGGACCACCAGGGAAGTCCCTTTCCTTTAAATGTGCGCTTCCTCACAGTCTGGACCTTTCTCCACATAACAGCCCTTTAAATACCGGGAGACTTATTACTATCAGAGTTCCCAGGACTCGTGTAGGGTTTGTGTAGGACCCAATACCTCTCATTTTCTTAGAGGAAGATAATGAAATCTTGCCGATTCATCATTCACAAGCTAGAATATTTGCTGAGATTTTGAATGCTATAAACACGAGCTTATCTTGGCTTTCCAGCCTCTGTTTATAAGGAAGTCCTTAAAGCATTTTGCAAATAGTACTCAGGCCTAGGAAACAGTTGAAACTGTGTCATTCAAGGTAGGCCATAGCCTTGTCCTGAGGATAAACCTGCCGTGTGTTAAGTACATCACACGATTTGTAAGCATTTAAAGAGACGGGAGTGCTTTCTGATATTAAAAATTGACTACTCGTTAGACCAGCATTTCATTACAGACTCGCTCTGAGAAGGACGATGAGAGTTGAGGTTGATGCAGAGCCGATGGACTGAGTTCTTAGCCCCGTGTAGTGCAGAGCTGGGGAAGCTGTCTTGAGATCTCGGGCAGGTTCCTTAGACTACGCCTTGGTCATGGAGCGACTGACTGAACTGGGAAGTGGCTGTCCAGATCTCTCTCCTTTACTCTGAAACACCTGAGCCAGTCCCCAGTTCTTCCCCTCCTATCTCTGTTCCCTCAGGTGGCAGAGGCTGTACTGTGGGGCCTTGGCAGCAGTGCCCGTCTTCCACAGCCAGCGTATGGGGGGATTTTTTTTCTTGTTGCCCTATTGTCAATACCAGTTCCATACCATTAGTCAATCATAACAATTGAGGGACCCCACCGGCCTTTTGAAATGCTGGAAATGGTGGGCTTCCACCATCAGGGTCGCATCAAAACTACATGGATCTGGCATGGTCCACTTTGCTCCAGGGCTAATGCCATTTATGGAGCTGGCAAAATGCAGCCACTTACAGAATCCTGTTTAAATAACAGGATAACAAGCATGAAAGGAAATCCATTTAAAAGAGAAAACAGAATCACATGTGATGTAATGTGAACCCTTTCTGCAGTTAGTATATAGTTTCCCCCATTTGCTTGTGAAATATGAGGGCAAGAATTTTTTTTTTTTTAACTTTTGTGTCTCCATCCCCTGGTGGCTCCGACGGTAAAGAATTTGCCTGCAGTGCAGGAGACCTGGGTTCAATCCCTGGGTGGTGAAGATGCCCTGGAGAAGGAAATAGCAACCACTCCAGTATTCTTACCTGGGAAATCCCCCAGATAGAGGAGCCTGGTGGGCCATAGTCCATGGGGTTGAAAAGAATCAGACATGACTGAGCACGCATGAATGCTTTTACTTTATCTTATCATAATAAATACTGTTGATAGTCTAAAATTTTTGAATCAGTTTTTCTTTATGGATTTAAATATTGAGGTAACTTTAAAAGTTTGGTCCCTGAGGAGACAAGAGTTCGATTTAAAACAAAATATGAAGACTTTGAATCGGTAATATTTTTTAATGATGTGTTTTTCCCAACACTCGAGTGTTAGAAATATTTTTGAAAATGTTTTTGTATTAAAGGTCTATTTCTTTAAAAAAGAATATACTGATGGGAAAGATATGACTTTATGTAGAAAGAACTTAAAAATAAATATGCAAAACTTTCCACTGAGGGTGTACAAAATAACAGACTGAGAATTGGTCATTTTCAGTAATATTACACTGATAATTCTTACAATCTCCATGTACACTTTAAATTTTTTATTAACATGAATTCATTATAGAACAAATGGCTGCACTTAAAATAAACATTAAAAGCTATTTATTTATTTATTGTTACTTCTCCTTCCATGGGAAATACGCTTCTGAATGCGATGAATAAAACCAGAGGTGATTACACTCATTTTGATGGAGTCTGTGGCATATTCAGTGTTGCGATACTCCCTCTTATGGGGCAAGAAAGAGAAGAAAAAGGGAAGAAAACCAGCTCTGCAGGTCTGCTGTGTCCCTGGGTCTCGTACTTTGCCTGTTATGTGGTTCCCAACATTCCTCCAAGCCATTCCTTTTTCTTTCATTTATTTTTTATTGGAAGATAATTGCTTCATTATGTTGTGTTAGTTTCTGCTGTACAACGAAGTGAATCAGCTGTAAGCACACACATATCCCCTCCTTCCTGAACCTTTGTCCCACCTCATTCCTCTAGGTCATCAGAGCCCCGAGCTGAGCCTCCTTGGCTCTGCAGCAGCGTCTCGCTGGCCGTGTCACACATGGGAGTGCCTGTGTGTCAGCGCCGCTCTCTCAGTTCACCCCACCCTCTCTTTCCCCGGGTCCATTCTCTATGCCAGCATCTCTATTCGTGCCCTGCAAATAGGTTCATCAGGAAGAGAAAAATAAATATTGTATATTAAACGCGTATACATGGAATCTAGAAAAGTGGTACTGATGAACCCTTGAGCCATTCTTTTGGGAAGGTTTCTCACGTCCCCTCTGAGGGGAAGCTGGAATTCAGACTCTTGTCTGTTTGATGCCAAAGTCCTTGTTTTTCCTAATGTCCCTCCATGTCTTCATGGGATGTTTTTTTCTAAAGCCATTTGAAGTGGAAAAGGGAGCAATGGAGTTCTAAATGAAAGTAACAATTTCAACATAGTATAAATAACCTTGCTTTTTAAGATGGCGTGTGATTATAGTTTGCATATCTGTGTTTTAGCTGTGAGTTAAAGAAAACAAGTTGCATAAATATAATAATTGCCTTGTAACATAAAATGGTGGCAGGCTCATAAAGATCAACGGTAAGTACCTGGATTAGGTTCTATTTGAATTCTAACGTTGCCTTGAATCCAAAAAATGAGTGGTATTTTGATTTACATGCGTGGGCTTTTTTATCATCTTTTGAGTCTTTTCTCACATCTGTTGAAAGCTGTGGAAATTTCCTGTAAACAATGTTCATAGAGGTGCAGTCATTTTTACATAAATTTTTTCTGACAGAGTCACGATTCCCTAAGTTCATCACTGACCCCCCACTTTTCACCTTTTTCCTGGGTCAATATGGAAAACTTTGTTATTACAGATGCCATTCTCTGAAATATTGGCTGAACTTTGTTCTTGGAATTTCACAAGGGTTGGCAACATAAACAAATCTTTCATTAATAATTTAACTATGTAGCAGGGTACATGTTTAGGGATATGTATAATTGGAAGAATAGAAAGCTCTGGAAATGCTGTTTGAATCTGGGCTATAGCAATAGCTCACACATACATATTCCTGAAGAATGTTTCCGTGTGTTACAAATCTTTACTTAATCATCACAGCCTCCCCTGCAGGGAAGTTCTGAGGTTAGTAATCCGTCTGTGGCTTTACAGCTGGAGAATAGAGGAAGCTAGCACTTGACCCCAAGGATTTTCATCCCAGAGTCCACGCTCATTATGATACCACAGATCTCTCTAGGCTGGTCCAAAACACATGTTTTGATTCACTGTTAATGTGTTTGCTAATTCATCTGCTCTGGATGATTGGAATTTGGCTGTTAGCTGTAATTCCATGAAAATGTTATAAGTAAAGAAAATTGAAAATCAGTTATTTAAAATTTCAAAATATTTAGGTGTTTGGTGCACCTCTGACTAACCAACCAGGTTTATTAGGTTCCTATGAGGGGTATTTTTGTGTGTGTGTGTATCAGTTGCTTCAATGATGTCCAACTCTATGCGACCAGGTGGACCATAGCCTTCCAGGCTCCTCTGTCCATGGGATTCTTCAGGCAAGAATACTAGAGTGGGTTGCTGTGCCCTCCTCCAGGAGATCTTCCTGACCCAGGGCTAGAACCCAGGTTTCTTATGTCTCTTGCATTGGCAGGTAGGTTCTTTACCACTGGCACCATCTAAAAGCCCCCCGCCCCCTGCAACCCCCTCCCCTGCATCGTAGGTGGCATTATATGAAAAGGGTATTAGAATTTCCAGATCAACCAACTTGTGCACTGGGTAATGTTCTCTTTAACAGTCTCCATGTGGTTTTCTGTTCTTTAAAATAAACACTAGGTTTGCATTATTAAATTTTAAAATGACAGGTAAATTTAACAGGACATTAACAAGTGTTTGAAGTTAAGTTCAGAATTATATCCCTTAGTAAAAGAAATGATTCTTTTGCAACTATTTCGAGAGCCTTGTCTAGAACCTGAAAGCAAAGTCTTCTCTTCAGCACTGGGAAGTATATAAAGCAGTTTTCTGACCACACAGTTCTGTGAGCTCATCACAGAAAATTGGTTTGCAAGGACTTTAGAAGGGCAGGCTATTTGTAAACTCCTTTTGACTTAGCTGGCAATGCATAAAAAGTCCTCTTCCCATGCAGAGAGATACTCGAGAAAAGAAAAAAGATGTGGTGAACTGGGTATATTTAGTTGAAATAAAAATGACTTCTTTATTTCTGCATAAGCAAAATATACACGTATAGGGAAAATAACAATTTATGAAATAGAATCAGGCCACAGTGCATTTCTTTATTTCCCACTGGAAGTTATTATAAAGCACTGTGTTTTCACCTCTCTTATAACACCTGCCATTCTTCCTTGTGCTTTAGGCAGCGGATCATCCACCCCTGCTATAGTCTTCACTTCCTGAGTGTGTGTATCATGTCTTTATTAATCTTGGGACATGCCTCCTGGGCTGTACCCACTTTCCTGCACCAATTTCTGCTCCACTTGGGACTTTTGTACTCACAGACATGCCGTGAATTTTTATGAGATTACACTGAATGGTCCAATATCAATCCAGGACATTTCAACCTGGAACATAACCTGGAACACTGTACCCTTTCCCAGTGAGGAAGTGGAGCCTTTAGATTACTGCTCACTCTTTCTCTCTGAGTCAGTACCCCCATGTGATGTTAATTTCTTCTCAAAACTATTTCCTCCTCATAATTTAGTGTCTGTGCTTCATGATCTCTATCATTGTGGTTTCTCTCATCTCATTCCTGTTAACACCCCCATTTTGGTTGCCGTTATAACACCTCTTCTCTTGATCTTCAAATTTTGCTGAAATAGGCATTAGTCTAAATATGATTAAGAAAAAAAAAGATCTTAATGACCCAGATAACCACGCTGGTGTGGTCACTCACCTAGAACCAGACATCTTGGAGTGCAAAGTCAAGTGGGCCTTGGGAAGCATCGATTCCAAGCTGAGAGATTTCAAATCCTAAAAGATATGCTGTGAAAGTGCTGCATTCATTATGTCAGCAAATCTGGAAAACTCAGCAGTGGCCACAGGACTGGAAAAGATCGGTTTTCATTCCAACTCCAAAGAAAGGCAATGCCAAAGAACGTTCAAACTACCACACAATTGCACTCATCTCACAGGCAAGTAAAGTAATGCTCAAAATTCTTCAAGCTAGGCTTCAATAGTATGTGAACCGAGAACTTCCAGATGTTCAAGTTGGATTTAGAAAAGACAGAGGAACCAGTGATCAAATTGCCAACATCTGTTGAATCATAGAAAAAGCCAGAGAATTCCAGAAAAAATATCTATTTCTGCTTCACTGACTATGCTAAAGCCTTTGATTGTGTGGATCACAACAAACTGTGGAAAATTCTTCAAGAGATGGGAACACCAGACCACCTTACCTGCTTCCTGAGAAACCTGTACACAGGTCAAGAAGCAACAGTTAGAACCAAACATGGAACAACAGACTGGTTCCAAATTGGAAAAGGAGTACCTCAAGGCTATATATTGTCACCCTGCTTATTTATCTTATATGCAGAGGATCTCATGTGGAATGCCAGGCTGGATGAAGCACAAGCTGGAATCAGTATTGCCAGGAGAAATATCAGTAACCTCAGATATGTAGATGACACCATCCTTATGGCAGAAAGCGAAGAGGAACTAAAGAGCCTCTTGATAAAAGTGAAAGAGAAGAGTGAAAAAGTTGGCTTAAAACTCAACATTCAGAAAACTAAGATCAAGGCATCCAGTCCCATCACTTGATGGCAAATAGATAGGTAAACAATGGAAACAGTGAGATACTTTATTTTCTTGAGCTCCGAAATCACTGCAGATGGTGACTGCAGCTATGAAATTAAAAGATACCTGCTCCTTGGAAGAAAAGCTATGACAAACCTGGACAGCATATTAAAAAGCAGAGACATTACTTTGCTGACAAAGGTCTGTCTAGTCAAAACTATGTTTTTCCAGTAGTTATGTATGGATGTGAGAATTGGACCATAAAGAAGGCTGAGCACCGAAGAATTGATGCTTTTGAACTGTGGTGTTGGAGAAGACTCTTGAGAGTCCCTTGGACTGCAAGGAGATCCAACCAGTCAATTCTAAAGGAAATAAGGCCTGAATATTCATTGGAAGGACTAATGCTGAAGCTGAAACTCCAGCACTTTGGTCACCTGATGCGAAGAACTGACTCATTAGAAAAGACCCTGATGCTGGGAAAGATTGAAGCCAAGAGAAGAAGGGGATAACAGAGGATGAGATAGTTGGATGGCATCACCGACTCAATGGATATGAGTTCGAGCAAGCTCTGGAAGATGGTGAAGGACAGGGAAGCCTGGCGTGCTGCAGTCCATGGGGTGGCAAAAAGTTGGACACAACTGAGCTACTGGACAACAGCAACAACAAGCTTAAAGAAGAAAGTATTCATTTCTCTAGTGAGCTGAAAAACACAGGAGTTTGGAATATTTTTTTGTCATGGAGAATGACGGTGAACTGAGTCATAAGAAGAAGTTCACATCTGTGATATCTCCTTCCAAGTCTTCTTCCATGCCTCAGTGTTTTTTTTTTTTTTTCTTACAGAGTCTGTAGTTTGTTTGTCTGCCTACTTCCCTTTCTTTCTCTTGCCTTTTCTCTTTTTCCCTCTCTCTTCTTTACTTCATTTAGAAAACCATTCTGAATGCTTCAAGTTGTGGTTTGAATTTAGTCTTTTATTGGCTTACCTTTACATACATTGGGCTTCCCTGGTGGCTCAGACGGTAAAGCGTCTGCCTGCAATGTGGGAGACCCGGGTTCGAGAAGGAAATGGCAACCCACTCCAGCACTCTTGCCTGGAAAATCCCATGGATGGAGGAGCCTGATAGGCTACAGTCCATGGGGTTGCAAAGATGGCTTACCTTTACGTACATTAAGAGGGCTTCCCTGGTGACTCAGATGGTAAAGAATCTGTCTGCAAAGCAGGAAACACAGATGTTGTGGGTTTTCGAATCAGGATTCGATTCCTGAATCACGAAGATCCCCTGGAGAAGGGAATGACTACTTACTACAGTATTCTTGCCTGGAGAATTCCATGGAGAGAGGAGCCTGGCAGGCTATAATCCATGGAGTCGAGAAGAGTCAGACACATCTAAGTGGCTGACACTTTCACTTTTGCTTTTAAATAGGGACCAACACATCGTCTACAGCTGATACTTGGTCTAGGTGTCTTTCACGTGTTGTATGTTACTGCCGCAGCCTCACCGGCCACTATGCATTAGTCCCTGGGGATAGAAGAAACAATCAACCTTTGCCCTCATTCTCACAAATGGCTTGGTTATTAATCAAGTGGTCATTGGCTAGGCTTCCTTTGTTCAGTTCCCTGCTTGTAAGTATGGAAGTGTTAGCTCTAGACAGAACCACAGATAAAGCAGCTAAAGCCCAGAGTGATTAATGACTTACAAGGTCATGATTCTAGGTGGAAGCAAAGCTGGGCCAAGAATCCAGGTTTTCTGTGTCCCGGGCAGGTTTTGTTGCTGTTCTTGAACTCTGCCTCCCATAACATAAAAAAAATCTTAATTCATAAATGTTCCATTGTAATGAGCTTCAAAAAACATTGCAGGCAAAGATAGTAGGTCCAGTAATATTAATTAATTAATATTAATTGTTTAGTAACAATATTACTGGTGTTATTAATATTAAATCTGAAGAATAAACTACATCAGTGAAAATAGGAATTATGAAAATATTGGTTAAAAAAAAAAAAACCCAAAGCTTTAAGTAAATTAGTAAGTGTTAAGAGACACATTTGTTGTTGTCATTGTTTAGTCACTAAGTCATGTCCAACTCTTTGCAACCCCATGGAGCCCTGCCAGGCTCCCCTGTCCATGGGATTTTTCCAGGCAAGAATACTAGAGTGGGTAGACATTTCCTCCTACAGGGACTCTTCCCAACTCAGGCATGGAATCGCGTCTCCTGCATTGGCAGGCAGATCCTTTACCGCTGAGCCACCAGGGAAGCCTAAGAGACACACACTTAAAAACAATTTGCCATCTTCGTCCAACAGCATTTAAGGGAATGTCTAGATGGAGCTCTCATGACTTTAAATCACATGACACCATTTCCCCCCTATTCTTAACGTTTTCTTCCAAATCACTTACTAAAAAGAAACTGCAACATCTTTAGCAAGAAAAGGGAAGATAGAGGGCAGCACAGGACCAGAGTGCTGGGCGCCTTGCAACAGAGCAGGTCTGCCTAACTCGCGCGGAAGAGGCTGCCGAGAAGACCGAGGAGTCCAGGCTCTGCCCGCATCCTCTCCCCTACCCCTCCAGAGCGAAACGCAGCGTCTCTCGCTCATTGTTTAACAAGAAAAGGGGGTCTTGGAGACACAGCCAACGAAGAATAAATGATCGCTCTGCCTGTTCAAAATCAGTGTGCAGACTGGACCGAGGAAGCGTGCAGAGTCAGAAAGTCTTGTTTTTAGAGGGTACAAACCAGATAACAGGCAAGGCAGAGGGTGTTCCCTTCCCCGCCCGCCCCCCCAGGTCCCTTCCAGCCTCAGTAATTGGGTAGGTTTGGCAGTCTGGGAGAGGGCTGCGTGGTCCCTTGATGAACGCTCCCCTCGCACACGGGCGCGAATAAACATATAAGCGGGGGAGGGGAAAGTGATACCACCAGTCTCAGCAGAAAGACAGAGCCTATAAATATGCCAGGGGGTCAATAGAAATGATTTCATTCCGCCTGTACAAGACTGCTGATGAGAGCTGACAGGGCAGCTGACTTCAGGGCTGCGTCACAATGGTACCCAGAGCCTGAAGGGCAGGACCAACAGCATCCGCGGACTGTGTCCTGAGCTGCGGTTCTCAGCAAGGCCAACCGCGGAGAAAGGCGACAATAGACCTAGGAGGACCTGGGAGCCTGGGGCTTCCCGCTTCCTGCCTCTGCCTCCCTTATTCTCCCCTCCCTTCTCTCTACCCCTGTCTGTCTCCCTCCCTCGACTCTTCTCCCCGCCCCCCTCCCCTGATATTCATCCCTTTGCTATTCTGCTATTTCTAGAAAGAATCTTTTCTCTCGCTGGCAGAGCATCTGTAACAAAAGAAAGAAGACTTGGATGCTGAAGCGGGGTGTCAGGGCTTTTACCTGCAGGAATGTGAGGATCTACTGCTGTCTGGATGGGAATGAGAAAATTCTGGGAGAGCGTGCATGCTCAACTGCTCAGAGGAAGAAACAGATCTTTTAGGGAAATCGCCCATAAAACAGTTTAGGAGCTGAAATAAAGCTATTTTCCTCATTTGCTTCTTACTTTGGGATATAACAAATACATTTCCCCAGGTATCTCCTAGTTACCCCATTGTTTGTGGCTCTTTCCCCTGACTTGGCCTGCTTTTTTCTTGTGGCTCCGAGACAATCATGTTCCCCTTGAAAATACAGCTCCTCTTTCAAGGTCAGAGAACAGAACCCTTGTTTTCTTGCCTTCTCGGGCTCTTTCCTTGGTTGAGTCTGACAAATGGACCGGCAGCCACCCACCCTGCCTGCACAGCCATCTTTGCCCAGGTTCTCTTGGCTGCGTTATCTGCCTGCCTGGGGCCTGTGCAGAATAACTGAAAAGATGAATGACTGTGAAATTTAGTAGCCTGCCTTGGCACCTTCCTCGTTTTCTTTACTCAGTTAGTGCACCCTCCAGCTAGTTATTTAGTCTTTGCAGTTTTCAAGGAAGTGAAACAGTCAAGAAGGAGTTTTAAGGCAAATTGTCCTGTCTTCCCTGGATGGTCTGCCTCCATAACTACATCTTTCTCAATACCACACATCATATTAATGTTTTTATGAACAAGTATTATTGTATTTGCTAGGGACCACCGTTCTTTCAAATTCTTCTATAAATAGAAAAAAATTAGCAGATACACAGGTATAACTTGCATTGGTTAAAGCCCAGCTTATTTGCAGAATTAGAATGTTCTGGGCTGTCATTAGTTCGTTTTTCATGGCCTGCTGATTACTACCAGTTTTCTAAGTTTTCTAGGTTTAATGTAATCCTAATAAGGGGCTTTTTGGTTTCTTTGCTTGTTGGGGTATATCATGCTTTTGCTGTATGCCTGCAGATGATGATGATGAAAGTTGTTCAGTCGTGTCCGACCTTTGCGACCCTATGAACTGTAGCCCACTAGACTCCTCTGTCCATGGAATTTTCCAGGTAAGAATACTGGAGTGTGTGCCCTTTCCTTCTCCAGGGGATCTTCCTGACCCAGGGATTGAACCTGGGTCTCCTGCATTACAGGCAAAATCTTCATCAGAGAAGCCCATGGTTAGAGTTACATGAGCCACCAGAGAAGCCCATGGTTAGAGTTACATGCAAAACAATGAAAAGGCTATAATTTCAAAAACACTGTTGGAAACACACACACATATATGTGCATTTCATGAGGCCGGGTCTGAATACGACTGCAACCAAGACTGAGTTGATTTAGAACAGGGATTTTGTAACTTGCAGTGTTTTTATATCTGAACAAACTACTCAGAAGAATACCCACTGATAATGACTTCCCTGGTAGCTCAGCTGGTAAAGAATCTACCTGCAATGCAGGAAACCCCGGTTCAATTCCTAGGTTGGGAAGATCCACTGGAGAAGCCCTAGGCTACCCACTCCAGTATTCTTGGGCTTACCTGGTGGCTCAGACGGTAAAGAATCAATGTGGGAGACCTGGGTTCAATCCCTGGGTTGGGAAAAATACCCTGGAGAAGGAAACAGCTACCCACTCCAGTATTCTGGCCTGGAGAATCCCATGGACAGAGAAGCTACTGATGGGCTACAGCCTGTGGGATTGCAAAGAGCTGGACTTGTTTGAGTGGCTTTCACTTTCACTCACTTTGGATTTTGTTTAGTTTTGGCTCACTGCCTCTAGGTTATGGACTTCCTAGGGGGAGGGTCAGAGCTATTCATCTTCATACCTTCTGTAGGTCTGGCTTAGTGTTTGTGTATAACAGGGTAAAATAATTGTTAGCTGAATAAAATCTAAAGCATATATTAAGTGCTTCGATTCATAAAAACAACATTTGGGAATTGTGGAGTGGGGAGAGAAGACCAGGAGGCAAACTTCTAAAAGTGTGCTTAGCCCAATAATACATTTAATTCCAAAATTTTACCACTCATTCTCTTAATTTATTATTATTTAGAAAAGAAAATAGATGAAATTAAAAAATAGGCAAAAGGTCAAGGTGGGAAACTAAAAGACACCTTAAGAAACACAAATGAAGAAGGATTCTTATCAGGCAAATACTGAATCGGCATCTTCAAGTGTATGAGGGAGTAGGGGGATTTCTACTTTACAAGTACAAAAAGAGAAAAGGAAAAGATCATTGATAAACCTCTTTATTTTATAAACTTTGGAAATGCAACACAGCCCACTTAACCTAGCATTTACTTTTCACAACTGAAATTCCAGTGTCCCTGTCCCACCTCGGCCCCCCCAAAAAAAGAAAGGAGGAAAACCCCACACTGAACAAGACGATAATCCCAAGAAGCTGAAAATTAAGGCCTGAGAAGAAGGCAGGCTGAAGAAATGGGGTGATGACACAGTGAAATGGACCCACACGCTGTGGCCCTTGGTACTGGCTCCACACCCAGTGTGGTCGGCAGAACTCATTGCCTGCAGAGGTGGGGCCTCCTCAACCTTGACCAAGCGCTTGAAGTGTTGACTTTTTTATAAAGGATTCTATGGTAGCATCTCTGCTTTCATTCCTAAGTGGTGTTTTCCTTCCTGCTTTCGCCTCTGATCTAGTCCTTGCCAGTTCATGTCTGTGACCTCTTTAAGATATGAATAGTCTGCTCATTGTGAATGGACCCAGTGCGAACTTGTATATTGAAAAGGGCTTTAAGTTAATACTCTGAGCTTTAGTTGCCTTATTATTAGCAATTTAATTATGATGTGCCTTGATGTCATTTTCTTTATGTTTCTTACAAATGGTTTCTGGCAACTGTGGGTTTATGATTTTCCCCAAGTTTGGAAAAATTTGACTGTTATTGCTTCAAATATTTTTTATGTCTCTTCTGCTGTCTTTCCTCTCTTTTGAGAACTTCGATTACACATATGTTAGGCCATTCAAAGGTGTTCCACAGTTTTTTCTCCATGTGTTTCATTTTGGGTTGTTTCCATTGTTTATGTTTTCAAATTCTTGAAAATATTTTTTCCCTCCATTTTCAAATCTACTGTTAATCCCATCCATTTTATTCTTCACCTTAGTCATCATAGTTTCCATTTCTAGAAATTTGACTTGGATTTTTTTCTCTTTATCATCCCTCTCTATTCCTTCAGCTGTTTGAACATATAAAATACAGTTGTTGTAACTGATTTCATGTCCTTGTCTTCTGACATGTGTTAGCTCTGGGTCACTTTATCCTCATCATGAATTGCATTTTGTAACTTTTTTACATGCCTGTTCACTTTCGATGGGATGTGAATGTTGTCCTTCCGGGGCTCCAAGTAGTCTTTTAGTCGTGCCCATCTCCTTGAGCTTTGTTCTGGGACACTTTTAAGTTATTTAGACACAGTTTGATCCTTTCAAGTCTTGCTTTTAAGCTTTGTTGGGTGAGTCCACAGCTGTATTTTGTGTAGAGTTAATTTTAATCTGTCCCTGAGGCAAGACCCTTCTGAGTGTTCTACCTGATGTCCTGTGAATCTGGAGGGTTTCCAGTTGGATAGGGAAGAGGGTAGGGGAGGGAGATCAGCACTGTTCTTGACCCCATGTGAGTTCTGGGTACTTTTCCTTTAATTCCCTTGATTGGTTCTTGCCCTAGTCTGGAATAATTTCCTTCCACGCATGAGCTGGGCAGTGCTCTGCTGAACACTCAAGGGGAACCTTCCTCTGAAGATCATTGGAGTTTTCTCGTGCAGCTTTATTCTTTCCTGTGCTTTGTTCTTCTAATTCTAGCCATTTTGTTCTCTAGACTTTCATATCCATCTCAACTCAGGGAGTCTACTGAGTTATGCCTGATTCCCTTTTCCTTCTCCATGGCCCAGAAATGTCTCTCAAGGAAGTGACCTCAAGCAGTGTCAGAAGTCACCTTGTTAATTTCTAGTCTTCCAAGACCATCACCCTTCAATGCCTAATGTCCAGTGCTTTAAAGAATGCTGTTTCATTTATTTTCCCCAGTATTTTTGGTGATAGGGCAGGAGGCCTTTTGAGTGAATCCAGTCCTTATCATACCTTGTTGGCAGAATCACCAAGTTCTTAATTTTCTAATCTTTAAAATTATGCTTTAATTTTGGACTCACCTATGAAGTTAGATAATAAAGTAATTTGTGTTTTTAAATGTCATTATCTGTCTTCTTTATAGCTCATCTCCTTTTAAAGGTTTATAGAGATAAAGATGCAAACTTCAGACAAGAAAATCATGTTGGAAGGTAAGATGAAACAAGTCTAATATCCCGAAAGTTTATCTTAATATTCAACTAAAATTGCTGAGCCCCTGCTTTGTGCCAAGTCCTGGACAAGGTACTGAATGGAGCATGCCAATAACGTTCTGTCCTGTTGGCAGAGAGTGTGCAGGCCTTGTTGTGTTCCCAAGATGATGTCATCCAGTACCTCAGGAGAGGCATAAAGGCCTGATATTAAGCCTGAAATTCTTCCTGAGAATATGCATAAAGGGCAACCATGTGATGCAGTGGGCTTCCCTGGTATCTCAGTAGTAAAGAACTTGCCTACCAATATGGGAGATGCAGGTTCATTCCCTGGGTTGCAAAGATCCCCTGGAGAAGGAAATGGCAACCTACTGCAGCATTCTTGCCTTGAGGAACCTGGTGGGCTATAGTCCATGCGGTCACAAAGAGTCAAACATGACTTAGCAACTAAACAACAACGTGTGATGCAGTGACTTTGTGGCTAAACAACAACGTGTGATGCAGTGACCGGTTCTCCCATCCTTGACCCCTCTCTTCCCCATTTACACCCACATTAGTAATTTGGTATAACTGCTTTATACTTTTCTAGGGTTCTGTGCTTTTACTCTTCTTGCTCCTTCTGTCTGACTTTCCTTCTGTGCTGCTCTGACTTCCTCCCAGAAGCCTGCCTTTATCCCCTCATCAAGGCTGATGTCTTAAGAGATTCCAGAGTCAGAACCCAGGCATAGCTCTTGTGACATTGGGTTATAATAGTTTGCTTGTCTGACTTTATGCCAAACTATAAGCTCCTTAAAGGGACAGATGATACTTTAATTCTCTATTCCCAGGGCCTTGGATACAATGTTTGGCATATAATCAATGTCAACAGTGTTCAATGAATGCACAGAATGAACAAATTAATCCTAAGCTAAACAGAAGAGCCAGATTCAAAGTCCTGGTTCTCATAAGTTCTCTCAATATTTGTTTATGGAATGATGCCAAAGTACAGTCAGGTGAGGCAGATAGCAGTTCAGGTACTCACTTAACTGATGGTCTGGCCAAAGATGATCTATTTGAAATTTAAGCCGTTATTATTCCACTACTTTTAAGTTTTGTTTAGGCCTAACTCTCATAATTTAGATGGTGCTTTTATAATTCCTCATGCTTATTTTATGTTACTAATAATATTTGCTGTGAACTGAAGGTTTGTGTCCTCCCCAAATTCATATGTTGAGGCCTAAATCCCCAGTGTGATGGGTGTTTGGAGGGGGAGACTTAGGTAATTAGGTCATGAGGGTGCATCCCTAATGAATGGGATTAGTGCCTTTATAAGAAAAGATGAGCAAAGTGATTACTCTCTCTCTCCACCCAGTGAAGATACAATGAAGAGATGACCATCTGCAAACCAGGAGGAACATCCTCACCAGATACTGGATCTGCCGTGGCCTTGCTCTTGGACTTCCTGTCTCCGGATTCATTAGAAAGAAATTTCTACTATCTATGCCGCACAATCTATGGCATTCTTTTATGGCTACCCAAACTAACCAAGATAACACTAATATATCTTATTTTAGTTATAAATTATCTCATTAAAAATATATTCAGTGAAAGTAGCACCTCCTTCAGTAACACCCATTCTTTCTCATATGATACTGGTTATAAGGAGCCCTCTTAGGTTGAGTAAATAAGTTTAAAGAGTTATGATCTTGGCTTCCTCTTTCATTCTGCCACAGTTATGTGCTTATATTATCTGATATAATGATAACAATTCCTGTGACAGGAAAATTTAGGGATTATTTTATTTGAATGACTAATAGCATAATGTTTAAAGAAAATGCTTGCAGATGATAGAAAATGATCAATTTTACCTTAAATTATAGATTAAAGAATGTGGGTTTGCTATGAAAGGAGGCAGATTTTTTCCCCCCATATAATTAAAAGTAATGGGATGAAAGAGTAAACACTAAGAACTCTCCTGGGATGTATAACTGTTTCCTCTGTTTTAGAGAACAGAAGGAGGGACCTTCCCCACACTGAGGAATTCTGTGCCATATTCTGACATAGAATTTGGTGGGCTGAGTCTGGCCAACACCTGTTCTCTCTGAATAAATTTCTGGTGATGAGGCAGACATTTAGTAAGGCCTGAACACAAGCCATGTGCCCAGGGCACTCAGGTAATAAGACATGACTTCCAACCTCAAAGAGACGGAGTATCCCTGGATCCTTGAGATGGAGGCCTAAGTTGTTTCATTTACTGTTTTAACTCCAGTGCTTTCAATAGTGCCAGATCGAGGGTACAGATTTTAATAAATATTTATCACATGAGTCAATGGGTTTTGTTACAGCATAGCTGGGCTATAATTGGGAGGGTGACCAAATTAAGAAATTATGGAGCATGTATGACTAGTCCTGCCTGTGTTGGAATGTGAGGTGAGGGCGTTTTTGAACAAGACCTCATGGGAGAGTTAACATGTGAGTTGGAACTTGAAGGCCGAGTTGAATTTTTTCAAGGGCGAAAAGGGCATTTCAGTGGTTGTGGAGACAGGTGATGGGAAGCTCTGCTAAGGGGCTGCTCTTGTAACCAAGACTAGAGAGGACACAGACTTGACTGAGGAAAGTGTCATTGGAACTGCAGACGAGGGGGCGTTTAAGGATTTACATGAAAGAAACAGGTCAGTGGCAGGTAGATGCGGACTGACAGGCACAGTGGAGACGTAGAAAACTCGGGTAAAGCTCCCAGGAGGAGGCTGATTGGAGGATGGAGGCGCTGAGTCACCTTTGCTCTCCTTTTGACTCCACCCATTTCTTTCTCCCAGCTAGAACATCCGCTCATGGACATGTGTTTTGTTTACTGTGGACTCTTCAGTACCTAGAACACTTGCTGACACATGTCATTTTTGCTGAATGAATGATTCAGATTTTGCAATCGTTGTCCTCAAGGATTGTGGTATTGTCTGGACTCTCCCTGCTTTGTGTGTGGCCTGTACTCTGGTGGGGAAGTCTCTTATGTCCAAACTTTACTCAATTCTTTATACTTGTCCATTCTGTTCATGTTGTTTTTTAGCAAGTCTGGAGGTCAGAAGGATATTGTTCTGGTAATATCGTTGAGGAGGTAATAAGTCTTGTTAGACTTTCCCAGTAAGTCTTCCATATTGTGTTTGAATGGTCATAGAATGTCCAAACTGGGAAGGTCCTTTAATAACAATGACTCTAATAACATATTTGACAGCCTATTGCCTGCCAGGAACTCTGCTTACAACTTTTTTGGAGGTTTTCCATTTAATCTTCATAATAATTCTGTTTTATTTAATCTTTACAACAACCAGCTACTTAATTTTAATTTATAGATGGAAAAACTGATCCTCAGTGGTATTTTACAACTGAAAATCACACCCCCCCTTGCTTTTAAGGGATCCACTTGCTAGTTTCTAATTACCATGAAAGAGCCAGAATAGAGCTGAACATGAGTGTAAAAATGTGATGGTTGAGAAGCCAGTCCAGGAGATGAAGACCTGGACTAGAAATCCCTTCTGTGATACTGTCCTCATCTTCAGGCTCCTGCTTGTACCATCAGAGTTGCTTGCTGGACGCAAAGATAACAGCTGATCTTAATGCAGAGTCATGCGGTGAGGTTCCTTTGCTTGAGGTTCTGAATTCAGCGATCAGAAGGGCAGTGTTTCAGTAATGACTCTGAGTTAAAGAAAGATGATCCGTCAGGCAACTCATGTCCCTTGGCATGAGAAAGTCAACTTCCTTTGACATTCTGGGTTATCAGTCAGGATCCCAAAATTTTGATGTCGGATGCGTGGATTCCTAGTTGAGATCAAACTCACGGTTCCAGAGAGCGAAGGTCAGCACCTGAAATGGATGCATTAGAATTAAGGGGGCTTCTGTCATAAAGCTTCATATAAATATTACACCCAGCTCTATAAGAACTCAGTGTTTGGTTTCTGAACCTATTAATATATAATGAGGCTATGGTGTAATTAATATCATTTGTTTTGATTTTCCATTAAATCCGCTTTAGTAATAAGAATGCAAGGTAATTATTCAGAAAGCCTTTTCAACAAATGTCAGTTTTCATTGATTAAAAATCAAGTCAGTGCTTCATTTGAAATGATATTTACAAGCATGCTTTAAGCCGAAATGAATAATTATCAGGTTATTGAACTGTGAGTTATCTGCAAAGAATTGTCTACTTTTTTCTTTTTGAGTTTTGCATTAAGGCTTGATCTCAAATAATAACAGAAGGCAAAACAGGGGGTGTTGAGAAGAAACATTATGCTTTTGTTTTGAGGAATTTCATTTTCTTTATTTCATGTTGAAGCCACAGTTTCTTTCCTCTGTTGGTTGTGGAATATCCAAAGCTGAAGTCTGGGGACGTGAGAGCCAAATATTGTTCCCTGGGAGGAACTTGAAGCCACCGGTCACCAGCCATCGAGCATGCCTCAGTTTTCCTGCTGCACTGAGCGGTGGTTGTGCCAAGCTGACTCAGGCATTTCTTTTCACTCTAGAATGGCTTTTTCTCCTACGTATTTCTCGTTCTTTCTTTCACAGAAAACAATGGGAAAATAGTCTGTCATCTGTTATTGAGTCATGCTGAAGGTAATGTTAATTCACAGCCTTTTTTTTTTTTCAGGGCCTGAAGAATGTATACCAGAACAACCCCAACAATGTAGACTGTAGTGTATTCATGTTTACAAATAGACATGTATATATAAGTCAAGTCAGCAAAATTATTTACTGCATGGATTTAAAAATAAAGTCACTTGTGTGACTAACTCTTATTTGAGGTACTCCAACAAAATGACTGTAGCCTGCCAGGCTCCTCTGTCCATGGCATTTTCCAGGCAGACTTACTGGATGGGGTGCCATTTCCTACTCCAGGGGTTCTTCCTTACCCAGGGAATGAACCCAGGTCTTGCATCTCCTTCATTGGCAGGTGGTCTTTATCACTAGCACCACCTGGGAAACCCATGACAAAATGACAGAAAACCATGACTGCATGCTTTCTCCATTCACTTACCCAGTATCCTTTGTCCCAAACCCACTTGTAGGTGTTTGAGACAGCCACAGAAAAACTGCCCAAAGTTCCTCCCTAGTGAACCTCACCTTTGAACTCGGGAGATTGACAATAATGAACAGCATGTGACATGTGGAGGATATCAGATGGTGATAGATGCTATCTGGGAAGATTGAGCAGGTAAATGGATTGGGGTGGGGGCCAGGTTTGGGCAGAGAAGGAATTTCATTTGGAACTGAAAAGTGAAAGTGAAGTTGCTCAGTCGTGTCTAACTCTTTCTGATCTCATGGACTGTAGCCTACCATACTCCTCCGTCCATGGGATTTATCAGGCAAAAGTACTGGAGTGGGTTGCCATTTCATTTGCAACTAGTTCATCAGAAAAGCCTTACTGAAAGGAGATAGTTGGGTAGGCCCTTGTAGAGTATGAGAGTGAGCAATGTGGCAATCTAGGGGAAGAGCATTCTGCCTTCAGGCAACAGGGTGTGCAGCCCTACTGTGGTGGGAGGCTGGCCGTGGAAGCAGGAGGAGGCCAGGGTAGCTGAGACAGGGTGCTGGAAGAGGAGACTAGTAGGAGAGCCAGTAGATGGAATTGGAGAGTAAAGGGAAGTATCCACCTCCTGACAGCTCATGTCTGTCATAAAAGATGTTTTGTAATAACTTGAGGCTGCTGCTGCTGCTGCTAAGTCGCTTCAGTCGTGTCCAACTCTGTGCGACCCCATAGACGGCAGCCCACCAGGCTGCCCCGTCCCTGGGATTCTCCAGGCAAGAACACTGGAGTGGGTTGCCATTTCCTTCTCCAATGCATGAAATTGAAAAGTGAAAGTGAAGTTGCTCAGTCATGTCTGACTCTTCGCAATCTCATGGACTGTAGCCTACCAGGCTCCTCCATCCATGGGATTTTCCAGGCAAGAGTACTGGAGTGGGGTACCATTGAGGCTAAAAGACTGTTAATCTGATGGACAACTGTTTTCTGAGTCTTTCTGTGTGAGCACCAGAAGTGAAGCCACTCTATCAGTGGCTATCACAGTGGGACTACTCTGGGTTCTGGGATCTAGTCAGAATTCATCCCTGCTCATGGCAATTAGGCAACTTGGAAATTTTTTTTTTTTTTTTAAGTGAGAAGGTAACAAGGAGAAACAATATTAGAGATGAAAAGAATGACCATTTTGTTATCATTGACAGCAGTGTTGGACATAGGTATAGGTGTATGGATTTAAGGTGACAAAGTTTTCAGATGAAATTCTGAGTGTTCTACATCATGATATTTTGGTAATTGTCCTTATATGAAAAATGGACTGAATTTTTGAATATCATATTCTTGATTTTTGACAATCAGGATGTTCTGTCTCCCCTTTTGGTTTTTCTTGGGTTCTCCTTAAGTGGTGGGAGAATGGGCTTCCCAGGTGGCACAGTGGTAAAGAATCCTCCTACCAATGCAAGAGATGCAAGAGATGCAGGTTCAATCCCTGGGTCGGGAGGATTCCCTAAGAAGGAAATGGCAACCCACTCCAGTATTCCTGCCTGGAGAATCCCATGGACAAAGGAGCCTGGTAGGTTACAGTCCATGAAGTTGCAAAGAGTCAGACACAACTGAGCATGCATGCAGGCACACACACACATGAAAACCAAGTAGCGTGTTTGGTTGAATGATTAGATTAAGGTGATATGAGGGTGGGTGGGTAGAGGAAGATAAATAGGATGAATTTAGAATTTACTTTGTTTCCAGGCACTGTGCTAGGAATTTGTCACCCTCTTTGGTCCTCATAACTCTCTGAGGTGGATGGAGGAACTACTCAGCCCCATGAACAATCCTTTGTTTGCTTCTAACTCCATCATGCATCCTTGGAGGGGTGATTCCAACAAGAGATAAGTTGGAGAGTGTGAAGGTTAGGATCCCCATTTGTTAATGGTGGCTGCTGGAAATGAAATGCCAGTTCAAGGTATTTTTTTATCTCATTAGAGAGAACACCCTCTCCAAGCTCCTTCTGTGATTGGAACATCACATCCCTCCAGGGTCAGGGAGCACTGCTTTCTTTGGTTACACACTGTAGTCTATCAGAAGTACAAGCCTTGAGACTACCCACAAGGACCCAACCAGTAAATGATCAAAAAGTTTGCAGTTAGGGTGGATGAAAATCTGGGAAATGTGAAGACCCTTAGTAATTCTATGGCATCAGAAAATTAAATTTCTGTAATAACAAATTACGATATAATGAGGTCACATTAGTGAAATAAGAGGCCCAGATGCCTCAATGATTTAATCTCGCTCTTCGCATAAGCTTGTGCTGAATTTTAATGAGTATTTTGATTGATAACATATTTAGTTCAAAATAGGTCTTTGAAGACAGCTGTAAGAGTATTAACATTTAAAAGATGCTATGATAGAAATTCGTTTCATTAAGTAGCTGATAAGAAAAAAATTACTGTATAAACCTGCCAGTGTCAGACATCCTGTTATGACCCATCTACTACTGAGAAAAGAGAGTAATATGTCTTTATTGGGCTATTTTTGAACACTATAGGAGCTCATTTTCCTGATTTAAGAAAAAACCAAGTGACACCAATGAAACAGATACAGTAAATGCTCTAAATTCATGAAAAGAGAATTTCAAGTAAAAGTGGCCTAAATATGAAATGGCTTTGGTGTTTCAGCTCTTGGTAAAATTGCAGTAGCTTTGAGGGCTTAGGGATTATCTCAGTGGGGCTGAACCCTTAGACCAGCTATGTAATAGTAGCATAACGTGGGCCATAAATGTGAGTCACATATATGTATATACTGTTAGAATTTCTAGTAGCCAAATGAGAGCAGTAAAACCCTAACTGTTTAAAATATTACCATTTCAATGTATAATCAACATAAACATTATTCATGAGATATTTTATGTATTTTTTTTGCATTAAGTCTTCAAACCACACCCTAGCCCTTCTTCTGCTCCAAACAATGTAGAGCAAGTTTAATTTCTCATCTGTAGTGACAAGCCCATTCACATTTTGTAAATGGTGTTTCCTCTCTGTGTCATCTCTGACATGCTAAACAAACACCCAAGTTCTAATAACTCTTCCTCTTTTGAGTCTTTTCTGCTGTCCTCTGGATGTCTTTAGGTTAAACAACTAGCCTTCAAAAATTTGATTCTCAGAGTTGGTATTATGAGTGTAATGGGACTGTAACCCCCCTTGAGCTGAATTTATGCTCCTATTAGTGCAACAAGCTATTAGACAAAGCTGATAGTTTACTAGAGTGGACAGTAGACTCCAAGAATTCAGGGTGAAACTGCCAATTTCTTCTGCCTTGAGATGTCCTAAGCCAGGGATGTGTGTATTGTGAAGTTAATAAAGCTTTAATTTCAAGTCTCTCTCTTGCCTGGGCCCCTTCAAGGCCTTGGGAGCGGCTTAGCAGTTTATTCATATGGTCATATGATTTTGTAAATTTTACAAATGTGAGATAATTTTACTGTCTTTTTCCACTTTGACTTAACCTTTTTTCCACTTTGACTTAACCTTTGCTGTTTCTCCTCATGTTTGGAATGGCTGTGGATCTGAGTTAAAGAGAAACTGAGTTAGGAATGTTTTTAGTTTGGATTCAGTGAGACAATTATGTGGTATACAGTCACTTCATGTATAGTTGTTACAACTGGACACATTTATGTATAGTTCTTTCAAGCTGACCAATGTAGAATTGAGTTCCAGAAGTCTTTCTCCTTCCCCTAGTCTTCCGTTCAGTTCAGTCGCTCAGTCGTGTCCAACTCTTTGCGACCCCATGAATTGCAGCACGCCAGGCCTCCCTGTTCATCACCAACTCCTGGAGTTCACTCAGACTCACGTTCATCGAGTCACTGATTCCATCCAGCCATCTCATCCTCTGTCGTCCCCTTCTCCTCCTGCCCCCAATCCCTCCCAGCATCAGAGTCTTTTCCAATGAGTCAACTCTTCGCATGAGGTGGCCAAAGTACTGGAGTTTCAGCTTCAGCATCATTCCCTCCAAATGGAGGGAATCCATTAGAATGGACTGGTCGGCTCTCCTTGCAGTCCAAGGGACTCTCAAGAGTCTTCTGCAACACCACAGTACTCACCTGCATTAAAACACAATTCCAGCATCAGAGATTGTATATCAATATGACATACACTATAGATCCTAGGCCTAGAAGCTACACTGTGGAAATTTTTTTCAATCACCCATGTATAATTGCAATAAATGACTTTGTTCTTATAGACACAGTTAAAACAGAAACTGTTATCTAATATATACTTGATAATAGAATATATAAAATTATGACAACATGTAAATTTTGTCTTTTTTGATGGAATTACACAAAATAGAATTTATCAGGCTTCCAGCGTTTTAAGTTTTAGCTACAAACTTGTAGCTGTACTATAGGGAATTGTTGTTCAGTCACTAAGTCATGCCATACGTGATCATGTGGTTTTGTCCATTATTCTGTTAATATGGTGTATTACATTGCTTGACATTCATATGTTTCAACAGCTTTGCATTCCTGGGATAAATCCCACTTGGTCATGGCATATAATCCTATTTATAGTTTGGTGGACTTAGATTTTGTTGAAGATTTTTACATTTGTATTCATAAAGGATATTGTTCTGTAGTTCTCTTTTCTTTTAATGTCTTTGTGTGGTTTGAGTGTCAGGGTCACACTGGCCTCATAAAATGAGTTAGGAAGTGTTTCTTCCTCATCTGTGTTTTGTATGTTTATTAAAAATAGTATTAATCCTTCTGTAAATGTTTGGTAGGATTCACTGGTGAAGACTTGGACTTTTCTTTGTAGGAAGGTTTTTATCATTTGTTTTCTGTTACTTTTTGTTTGTTTTGGTTTTCACTGAATTAATCCCTTTAGTTTTTATAAGTTAATTCAGATTTTCTAGTTCTGTTCCCAATTTCAGTAGTTTGAATCTTTTTGGTATTATTGATATTTCATCTAGATAATTTGTTGGCATAGAGTTGTTTATAATAGTCCCAGGTAGTCTTTTTTACTTCTGTGGTTGGTAGCAATGTTTCTTCTTTCATTCTTGATTTTAGTTTTTTTCATCCTCTTTATTTTTTGCTGATCAATCTTTTCAATATTTTATCAAATTTATTGATTATTTTTAAGAATCAACTTTTGGATTCATTAATTATCTCAATTATTTTCACATTACATTTTATATTAGTTTTCACTATTATTTTTCTTTTGCCTAATTTGAATTTAATTTGCTCTTCCTTTACTAGTTCCTTTTGGTAAAAATAAGGTTATTGGATTGACATTTTACTTAAAAAAATATAGACATTTAAAGCTATAGATTTTCCTCTAACCACTGTTTCAGCTGCATACCATGAGTTTTGGAATGCTGTGTTTTTATTTTTATCCATATCAAAGAATTTTTAAATTTTCCTTGTAATTTTTCCTTTGGTCCATTAATTATTTAGGAATATGCTGTTTAGTTTTTATATATTTGTGAATTTCCCAAGTTTTCTACTGTTTTTAATATTTAATTTCATTCTATTGTGGTCAGAGATATGCTTTGTATGATTTCAATTGTTTTAAATCTATTTAAGCTTGTTTATCGCCTAAAGTACAATCTACTCTGGAAGACGTACACTTGAGAAGAACATGTATTCTGATGTCATTGAGTGTAATATTCTATAAAAGCTTATTAGCTCAAACTGGTTTAAAGTGTTGTTGCTGCTGCTGCTGAGGCTGCTGCTGCTGCTGCTAAGTTGCTTCAGTCGTGTCCGACTCTGTGTGACCCCATAGACGGCAGCCCACCAGGCTCCCCAGTCCCTGGGCTTCTCCAGGCAAGAACGCTGGAGTGGGTTGCCATTTCCTTCTCCAATGCATGAAAGTGAAAAGTGAAAGTGAAGTCGCTCAGTCGTGTCTGACTCTTAGCGACCCCATGGACTGCAGCCTACCAGGCTCCTCCGTCCATGGGATTTTCCAGGCAAGAGTACTGGAGTGGGGTGCCATTGCCTTCTCCAAAAGTGCTGTTAAGGTCTTTTATTTCATTATTGATCTTCTGTCTTGCTATTCTATTCATCACTGAAAGTGTGATATTAAATTATTCTTCTATTATTGTTGAAATGTCTGTTTCTCCCTTCAGTACTATTAGTTCTTGCTGCATGTGATTTGGGGGTATCTTGTTAAGCGCATATTCATTTATCATTGTATCTTCTTAATGGGTTAATCTTTCATCATTATATAATGTTTTTCTTTGTCTCATATAATTTTTTCATAAAATCTATTTTGTCTGATATTAATACAGCCTTTGCAACTCTCTTTTGGTTTACTCATTAGATGCAATATCTTTATCTTTTCATTGTCAACCATTCTGGCAATCTCTACCTTTTGGAGAGTTTAATCCATTTACGTTTAAAGTAGTTAATGAAAAAGAGGACTTCCCTGGTGGCTCAGTCAGTAAAGACCTACCTGCAATGCAGGAGACTGACTGCAATGCAGGAGATCTGGGTTTGATCCCTTGGTTGGGAAGATCCCTTGGAGAAGGAATGGCAACCCACTCCAGTATTCTTGCTTGGGAAATCCCATGGACAGAGGAGACTGATGGGCTACTGTCCATGGAGTTGGAAGAGTCAGACACGACTTAACGACTAAACCACCACCAGTGAAAAAGAACTTATTTTTGCTGCTTCGCTATTTGAATTCATGTCTCATACCTACTTTTGTTGTCCTTTATTTACCCTTTACTACTTTCTTTTATGTTAAATATTTTCTAGGTTATTTTAGTATACCACTTTAATTACCTAGTCATTCATTTACTATACATTTTTGAGTTATTTTCTTAGTGGCTTCCCAGGAGAATATTGAATATTGCAGTAGTACAGCATGACAGCTGGCATATAGGAGCTGGCATTGAGTAAACAGACAAAAAGAGTTACTGATTAGAGGAGGGAGAGGACAGGGGAGATGGTAGAGCTGAAGGGTCATCAGCAACAGGAGGCAGAGGGCAAGCTGCAGTTTCACTCACACCTGACAGTGATGGCACAGGTCTGGTTCTTTGTTGGCATCAATTCTGTTCACCTCTTGAAAAAACAATCCTGTGATGTCTAGGTAGTAGCTCTTTTTTCCTCATCATAGATGACATGGTAGCTGCAAACTTCTTGTATGGTTCTATGTTCAAATCCTGTGCTTCAAAAACTAACAGTGCCTCCTCAAATAAAGAAAATCCCCTTTCCTGCATAGTGAATCTCTTCAGTTCTTCAGTTACTTCTTTTTGTCTTCTTCATTCTTTCTCTAGGCCTCCAATTTCTGGTGCTTCTTAGCAGTACCCGCCACATCACCACTGCTTTTATGCTTGCTTCCATACATCCTGGACCTGAAAAAAAGACCCTGTGCTATTGCACTCCATGCAGTATTGTATAACAGAGTACACAGGAGCACAACCACCTGTATAGAATGCACACATGTTACAATGTTCATCAAATATGCGGACAAACTTACAGGATCGAACACGCGAACACACGTTCCCACATACAGTACTGATTTCTCATGTACTTTTCTTCTATTAGAGGAAACATAGTCTATTTAACTTCAGTTCTTTCAACTGATGCTTCTTGAATTTATTTCTCAGGCCTTTTACTTCCCTTGAGCCTTAGATTTTATCACGCACGACACTACACAACACACACACTCACACCTTTAGATAAGATTATAGGACAGTGCACTGAGTGAGAAACTCACTTCTCTGTGGTTGCGATCTTATAAGCACTAATATTCAGGAGAAGGAAGAAGGTCTAACTAGGGACACAGTGAAAGAGTGGAAGAAAAGACTTTTCATTTTCTGAAAGCTGAGGCATTAGGACTTCAAAAAACAGCGCAGGCCTTTGCCTAAATAGATACTTATTATCTGGTTATAATATCACACTTTCCCAAAATAATAGCATGTAAAAATTTGGCTGAGATAGCAATTCTTACACTAATAGAAGACTTTTCAAAATCATATCTTATATCCTAGTATCCCAAACCATTACATTCTTAAATGATGGAGTGTTAAAGGGCAGAGAAAAGTGACTACGGAGATTTATTCTGTCTTTTTCAAAAGATAGAGGTAAAAAATGCATTGCAGGAAAGCTTATATAAGGGTTGGCTTATAGGACAAAATGAGACCAAACTGTAGGGAGAATTCCTGAAGCATATAAGAACAGGACATGGGAAAGGATAAGGGAGAGTCTAGTTTATGTGAGAGCCAGAATGAACTTTTTTCTTAGGCTAGAGGCTTAATGAGCTCTTCCTAAAGTCTGGAAATTCACACACTTTCCAGTTTGAAGTCATTAGCTTATGATAGCAAGCCCTTTTTCTATTTGTTAAATTGTGATAACATTTCCATAAGAAGAAGTGGGAACCTGACCTGCTGTTTTTCACTTCTTGCCTCATTTACATACCTGAGGGCTCAGGAGATAAATGTAAGATGCACATGACCTTTTAATTTCCCTTTCCAGATTTTCAATGTTTTCTAGTTGGCTAGATATGCTTTCTTGGAGGCATTGTCTTTGAATGCTTATATAAGACACACATGGAATACGTCTAATGCTTTTTATAGACTAACCTCTTTTTGCTAGATTTTCACCCTGGGGGTCTGTTACATTTTCGGAGGCAGAGCATGCTGCAGGGGGTGGGCGGGTTGGGAGCTGGCGGTGGGGAGGTCCAGGGTGTGCTCCAGAGGGGGAGGAAGAAGACAGAGGAGGGAGGGAGATGAGGCAGGAGGCTGATGTGACCCATCCCAACAACCTCATGTATCTCGAATACTTTTTTTTAAAAACTGATGAAGGACTTGGAATAGTGGAAACTGGTGGGAGGGCAGAGTTGCATGGCCAGAGTAATGTGCGGAAGGAAACAGGACAGACTGTAAGAATGATGCAAGTGGACCTTCTGGTGTAATCTCTGAAGACTGGCAGGAATTGTGGGGCAATCATCAGACTTCTAGCAGCTGAAGAGTGGGTTGGGGTCCAGGCCAAGTGAGCCTCATCCTCCAGGGGGCTTCTTCTGATGTCATTATTACATTGATGTGGCATCTCCTATTTCTCTTATCTCTTCATCTTCCTCATAAGTCTTCAAAACGTAGAAAAAAAAGTTCCAAGAGCATTTAATTTGTAGAGAGGAAGTTATTTGGAGGAAAACTCAAAGATCACAGAGAAATTAAACTTGAACTTTTTAGAAAATTTAGAAAGTGAATAGAATATAAACGGAGCAACAGAAATGGCTGCAATGTCCTATATGTATGACATTGGACCTGATACAATAATCTATGTAGTCAATAAAAGCAGTTAACTGATCCTAAGCCACTTCATTTTCCCTTGTATGCATTGTGCATTGATCAACATATAGTACAAAAATCACTTTTTTAGAGGTCATATGTTGACATCTTACTAAATCATCCTAGTAACGTGAAACAAGTAGCTAAGGAAATAGCAGCTCTATTGACTTGAAAATGATACATTTCCCAAGTATTTTTCTTCTTTTACGTATGCTTATCTAGTTATTTCCCACAGTTATAGGTTTATGTTTGGTACCTATGTATATGCCTTGTACCTGTCTCAGACATATGTGTGTATGTGTATATTTTTAAGCTGACCATTTTAAAACTGTTTACTCTGACATTATGAAGTCCTTTAAATTATTACTAGTTCTTTTCAACATAGAGTCATCCATAAATACAACGAACACATTCTAAACTAATTTACTCAAATAACACACACTTCAGGAGCCTTGTGGAGGACATCATTTTGTAACTTTGTACATCACCTTCTACATTATCAAATTCAGTAAGTTCTTTTTCAGTCTATCACATTTGGCATTGGTGATTAACTTCTTAAAACACTCTTTTTCCTTGAATTTCCAGATTTTACTCTTTTCTGGTTCTCTTAAAACCAGAGTTTTAAGATTCTGTTTCTCCTTGCCTTTTTGTTATTACAGTCTGCTCTGGGTTTTTTTTTTTTTTTTCTGCTGTTCCTCAGCTGATACAGTGGAATAGAAATCAGATTGATTATATTCTTTGCAGCCAAAGATGGAGAAGCTCTATACTGTCAACAAAAACAAGACCAGGAGCTGACTGTGGCTCAGATCATGAACTCCTTATTACCAAATTCAGACTCAAATTGAAGAAAGTAAGGAAAATCGCTAGACCATTCAAGTATGACTAGATAAGAAAGCCTTCTTCAGTGATCAATGCAAAGAAATAGAGGAAAACAACAGAATGGGAAAGACTAGAGATCTCTTCAAGAAAATTAGAGATACCAAGGGAACATTTCATGCAAAGATGGGCTCAATAAAGGACAGAAATGGTATGGACCTAACAGAAGCAGAAGATATTAAGAAGAGGTGGCAAGAATACACAGAAGAACTGTACAAAAAAGATCTTCATGACCCAGATAATCATGATGGTGTGATCACTAATCTAGAGCCAGACATCCTGGAATGTGAAGTCAAGTGGGCCTTAGAAAGCATCACTACGAACAAAGCCAGTGGAGGTGACGGAATTCCAGTTGAGCTGTTTCAAATCCTGAAAGATGATGCTGTGAAAGTGCTGCACTCAATATGCCAGCAAATTAGGAAAACTCAGCAGTGGCCACAGGACTGGAAAAGGTCAGTTTTCATTCCAATCCCAAAGAAAGGCAATGCCAAAGAATGCTCAAACTACCTCACAATTGCACTCATCTCACATGCTAGTAAAGTAATGCTCAAAATTCTCCAAGCCAGGCTTCAGCAATACGTGAACCGTGAACTTCCTGATGTTCAAGCTGGTTTTAGAAAAGGCAGAGGAACCAAAGATCAAATTGCCAACATCCGCTGGATCATGGAAAAAGCAAGAGAGTTCCAGAAAAACATCTATTTCTGCTTTATTGACTATGCCCAAGCCTTTGACTGTGTGGATCACAAGAAACTGTGGAAAATTCTGAAAGAGATGGGAATACCAGACCACCTGACCTGCCTCTTGAGAAATCTGTATGCAGGTCAGGAAGCAACAGTTAGAACTGGACATGGAACAACAGACTGGTTCCAAATAGGAAAAGGAGTACGTCAAGGCTGTATATTGTCACCCTGCTTATTTAACTTCTATGCAGAGTATATCATGAGAAACGCTGGACTGGAAGAAACACAAGCTGGAATCAAGATTGCCAGGAGAAATATCAATCACCTCAGATATGCAGATGACACCACCCTTATGGCAGAAAGTGAAGAGGAGCTAAAAAGCCTCTTGATGAAAGTGAAAGAGGAGAGTGAAAAAGTTGGCTTAAAGCTCAACATTCAGAAAACGAAGATCATGGCATCCAGTCCCATCACTTCATGGGAAATAGATGGGGAAACAGTGGAAACAGTGTCAGACTTTATTTTTTGGGGCTCCAAAATCACTGCAGATGGTGACTGCAGCCATGAAATGAAAGACGCTTACTCCTTGGAAGAAAAGTTATGAGCAACCTAGATAGCATATTCAAAAGCAGAGACATTACTTTGCCAACAAATGTCCGTCTAGTCAAGGCTATGGTTTTTCCAGTGATCATGTATGGATGTGAGAGTTGGACTGTGAAGAAGGCTGAGTGCTGAAGAATTGATGCTTTTGAACTGTGGTGTTGGAGAAGACTCTTGAGGGTCCCTTGGACTGCAAGGAGATCCAACCAGTCCATTCTGAAGGAGATCAGTCCTGGGTGTTCTTTGGAAGGAATGATGCTAAAGCTGAAACTCCAGTACTTTGGCCACCTCATGCGAAGAGTTGACTTATTGGAAAAGACTCTGATGCTGGGAGGGATTGGGGCAGGAGGAGAAGGGGACGACAGAGGATGAGATGGCTGGATGGCATCACTGACTCGATGGATGTGAGTCTGAGTGAACTCTGGGAATTGGAGATGGTCAGGGAGGCCTGGGTGCTGTGATTCATGGGGTCGCAAAGGGTTGGGCACGACTGAGCGACTGAACTGAACTGAACTGAGAAGTCTCTCATGATTAAAATTAAGAAGGGTCCTCTGGCTCCTATAGCCTGTGTTGCCTTCAATGAAAATTCACAGCTCCTGCCCCAACTTGTATCCTAGCTGAGGCTCCCCACTCCCAATAAGAGAATCATGAACCTTTAACCAAGAAGGGATCCTAGAATTTGAAGCTGACTCTCTGCAAACTCTACTCAGCTGCCATCACCTTTCTTTCTTTTCACTCACTCACTCATTTATTTATTCTTTATAAATCCCACAGCATCAGAAACTAGTTCTGCCTTATTATATTTCTGCAGCCTAACAAAGCTATGGCTTTAACACTGTAGGCAGCTGAGAACTGTTTATTAAAGAGATGAGTGAAGAAGTGGATGAATGAATGAAACTTCCCCAGGTGGTTTTTCACTGCTGTTTATTTCCTAGGCCTGTGTTAGTGTAGCATTTGGTGTTGTTTGTGTCTG
Organism: Capricornis sumatraensis; assembly: GCF_032405125.1. Classification (NCBI taxonomy): domain Eukaryota; kingdom Metazoa; phylum Chordata; class Mammalia; order Artiodactyla; family Bovidae; genus Capricornis; species Capricornis sumatraensis. The sequence continues at coordinate 47,531,591 of NC_091079.1, forward strand.
ATTCTTTTGTGACCCCATGGACTGTAGCCCACCAGGATCCTCTCTCCATGGGATTTCCCAGGCAAAAATACTGGAGTGGGTTGCCATTTCCTCCTCCAGGGGATTTTCCTGACCCAGGTATTGAACCTGCATCTCCCGCATTGGCAGGCAGATTCTTAACCGCTGAACCACCAGGGAAGGCCTAATTACACTCTGATTCATTGCTGTTTAGTTGCTCAGTTGTGTCACACTGTTTGCAACCCCATGGACTGTAGCCTTGCCATGCTCCTCTGTCCATGAGGGGATTTCCCAGGTATGAATACTGGAGTCAGTTGCGGTTTCCTTCTCTAGGGTGTTGGTGTGGTAACTTATTTATAAAGATGGCTGCAAAGCCTCCTCTCATCCTGCATGTTGCCCTCCACGGGCTAAACCGGCAGCCCTCCCACCACAAGGTGGCATCTGTTTCCCCTGTTTGTACCTGGACTGGCCCTCTGGCTTTCGTTGATAAAAATTGGTGGAAGTGATGCTGCATGACCCGTAAGATACTTTGCAGCCTTGGTCTGGGGTAGTGTATAAGGAAGCCTGTCTGACCACCTGAAGGATGAGAGGTTATGTGCAAGAGGATCGACAAAGCCCACCTGACAGCTAGCACCTACTGTCAGACCTGTGAGTGAAGCCAGAAGCGTTCAGTGCAGCCAGCTGTTGAAGATAAATGGAGCCACATGAACAAACCCAAGTGAAGACATAAGAGGAATCACCCCGACAACCTGCAGAGTCACAAGAGATGACACATCGCTGCTTTTTTTAGGCATACGACTTAAAAGATGGCATGACTTTAAAGAGGAACAACTCAATGTCATTCCCTTTAAGGAGCTTATAATCTACCAGGAAAGGCATGTCACATATCCTAAATAATTTCTGGTTCTCGTGTGAGTAGATTATGGGTCCAATTGTACAATCTTTCTCCTGCAGTTGTGAATAATTCTTGGCAGCTAGGAAAAGGACATCTAACAAAAATAAAATGAAGACAGAGACCTTGAAAAAAATCACATTTAGCCTAATAAACATGAAATATTGAAAACAGGGGGAGATATACATGCATAAAGCTAGGAAATTGGAGCCATTTATTTTATGCATTAGTTGGAAAGGAAGTATGAATTTAGTACTGTCCTCACCATCTCAGCTTTTCTCCATGGGAGCATGCAGGAAGAATATATTTACATTGGGTTCTCTACAGATATTATATATATTTTACATACAGGCTCTGACAGACTCAATTCAGAGTGAAGAGTAATCTTTCAGATACTTTTCATTGCATTTATATTATAAACTCCATTTGGTGGATGAATATCACTGTAAGCCTCAGCATTCATATGCTAATGTTATAAGTTGGAGTTGTCAAGAGAATTATGCACAGGCTTGAGTACATGTGTGTGTGAGTGAGTGATATTTGTGTTTGCCAAAGTGGCATGTGCTCCTGAAGGGAGAGTGTGTCTTATCTTACTAGCTGTCTGGTCTCAGTTTCTCTCTCTAATGTGCCAGGAAGAAAATGTCTTTATCACTGAATATTTTGTTGATGCACAGATTCCAGAATGTCCTCCAGTGGTATGAGGCGTGTGTGTGTGTGTGTGTGTGTGTGTGCATATATGTATGTGTACATATTAGGAGTAGAGATTAGCATACTTTTTGTTTCTGTGTTCATCATTATTATCTCATTGTGTGGGATGTCTCATCATTTCATGTGATATTTTCTAACAGTTTCTCAGAATTTTAAACTCTTGGTTTACCTGTATTTATGAGACCATTTAGCATGGCAGCTTCATGGACTGTAGCCCACCAGGCTCCTCTGTTCATGGGATTTCCCAGACTGGAATACTGGAGTGTGTTGCCACTTCCTTCTCCAGGGAATCTTCTGGACCCATGGATTGAACCTGTATTTCCTGCATTGGCAAGCAGATACTTTACCGTTGAGCCACCAAGGCTTCCCATAAGCACAATAGTCTTACTTAATTGAATATCTTCAGTAAATAGTGTTTTCTATATGTTTTAAATTTTAGCAATTTTGTAACAATTATAAGAAGCAGCGAAAGGTGTGGAGTTTAATATAATTGGTAGAGTTTGAGCAGTGAGACCAGAGACAAGGCCAGGAAGGAAGGTCAGTTCAGCCAAGGATGCTCCACTAAAGTCACTGGGTATCCTCTCTGGCTGTCACTTCAGGATTATAACCTGCGAGGTAACATGATCAGATTCTTATTTTGGACTGATCCCTTAGGTAGGGGTGTGGAGGGAAGACCTGTCCACGCAAGATTCTTGTCCTCTCTCACCAAGTCAAATAAGGCATTTTACCCACTATCAAATATTTCTGAGCAAGTTCTTCAAGAACTGGAATGCAAAATGATATTTCTCAAAGTATGGTTCTGTATCAGCCTGCATCAGAATTACTCAGGTGATGCCTGTTAAGTAAGCTAATTCCCAGGACTATTAATACTTACTAATTTAGTATCTTTGTGGATTATTAACATTTCATCCTGACTTTGCTCAAGTTGCTCCCTTTGTTCAGAACATGCTCCCCTTTTCTTCCTCCTTCTTACTCGTTTTTCCCCCCAAAACCCAGCTAAGTCATCACTTTCTTGAGGAAGTCAGTCTTGAACCAGGAACCACCAACCAATCAGAGAATTATGCACAAGTTGATCCCACACACACAGCTCCCCCTCTCACTTTGCCTTAAATACCTCTCCCTGAAATCCACGGGAAATTCAGGTCTTTTGAGCGTGCAGTTCAGTTTAGTTCAGTCGCTCAGTTGTGTCCAACTCTTTGCGACCCTATGGACTGCAGCATGCCAGGCTTCCTTGTCCATCACCAACTCCTGGAGCTTGCTCAAACTCATGTCCGTCGAGTAGGTGATGTCATTCAACCATCTCATCCTCTGTTGTCCCCTTCTCCTCCTGCCGTCAATCTTTCCCAGCATCAGGGTATTTTCCAATGAGTCAGTTCTTTGCATCAGGTGACCAAAGTATTAGAGGTTCAGTTTCAGCATCAGCCCTTCCAATGAATATTCAGGACTCATTTCCTTTAGGAATGATTTCCTTTTGAGTATTAGCTACCCATACTCCTTGCTTGACTTTGCAATAATAAACACTGCAATTTCCTGTGTCACAAACTGGTGTCAATAGATTGGCTTTCCTGCACATAGGTGGGAAGACCCAAGTTTCATTGGGTAACAAATGGACAAGATCATGGTACCCATTTTAGCGATTGTCGTAGTTCACAGTGACTTCTTAGAACATGTGGGACCTGTTCTTCAGTCTGTACCAGAGCTTCCAATCTCAGGGGTTTCTCCAGCAGTACAACTCTGTGGGGAGTCACATCTTAGTGATGGGGAGCTGGTGGAGTCTATTTTGTCATATGAAGGGGCTCATGGTGATATCAGGAGCTTACTAAAAAGGTGGAGAATGATGCCTAACCTAGGTCATGACCCCAAGATCATTAGGTATGGCAGAACTCCCATGTCTATGAGTTTCCTGACAAATATACTACTTTTATTATTTGTATGTACATTTCTGTATCTATGAGCAGCGTTTGGTGATGGCCTTCTGTCTGTCCTTTGCCAGTGAGAATGTTGACTCCAAGAATGAGGTGCATTATTTCTTCCCTGTCTGCAGCTTTGATCTCTCCACGCTTTGTAATGATAGAGCCATCCTCTATGTGAAGCAGTCCAGGAATGTCTGCTTTATTTCTTGCACAGAGAGAACATGATGTCAATAGAGAGCAAAGGGCCAGAAGGACTGTGCAGGAAAGAAAACACTGAGGCCAGTGTGCTGGGAAGTCAAGGCCTAAAATCTGAAGGTGAGTTGACATGTGTGTGTGACTAAGATATCACCGCAAAAACGACACATACAAACTTTGGGAAAGAAACGTTGAACAAACAAGGTTTGTGACTTGTGAATTATGGGCCCAGATAAATGAGAACTAAATCGTCAGGACAACTTGGGAGAGTTCTGCCTCGTGAAAATTCCCAAAGATTCATTTATATTTCATTTCTCTGTGATGGATGGCTCCATAAATTTTGGGCAAAGGCAGGAGGAGAAAGACTTACACCTACAGCCTAAGAGTTCCTGCCCAACTTGAAGGGTGCTGATTCTGCCGGTTATAACATGGAAGCTGTCAAGCATTTTTGGATTAGGGAGGTGATTCTTGCAAAGTGGTCACATATTGATTTGGGAGGGTAGGGGTTCAGACTGACACAGTACCATTTGCAGCAGGAACTTCCTTAGATGACCTTAGTTAATATTCATTCTTCTCCAAAACTGGGATTTGTCTGACAAACTGCATGAGTTACTGCGTCTTTTTATTTGTGTGCAGCAGAGACTAGAAATTTATGAAATAGGAAGTGATAAATCAAAGAGATGGGAATGAATAAGAAATGGATCCCTCAAACTTTTGTATTTGTTGATGCACCGGCAAAAATAAACAGCCTAGAAAAGCGAAGATAGTAAAATTCTTTGGAGTTTGTCCTAGAACGGGCAATATAAACACGATGCATTATATTCATTTATGCTCCTAGAAGGCACAAATTTGTTTTCTTGAGTGCTCAAAAGAAAGGATGATTTGATACATGGCAAAAAAGTGCTGAAAGAAACTTTGAAAACATTTGCCACTGGAGCATCATTTCAAACCTGTCAGAAATGTGGGTAGGAAATGGGAAAACTTCTGCCTTGACAATGTTTTGGGGGAAAATGGGCTAACTAAACAAATATCATTTGAAGGCAGTAAGGAGTAAACTGCTCAGAAACACAATTTTATTTCCTTTTAGAGATTCTTCTTCCAGAGTTTTTAGTCACTCACAAAACAGATGTCATTTTTGAAAATGCCGAATTGCAAAATACACAAAAAAATCAGCATCCTTCAAGAATACTGTTGTGCTTTCTTCTCATTTGCTGGTAGGAAACATGTGTGTCTTGAATACCAATTATCTTTTCTGTTCAGTGTTTCCTTCAGAGAACAAAAACTTTCTGGTACAGCTGGAGAGGACAAATAAAATGGTATCACAGAAGAGCAGCTAGCACCTTGGAACCAGCTGTTTCTGCTATTTTGTCATCTTCTCTTTAACCCCTTGAGTTCTGGGTGAGCACGTGGAACATTCTGGAATGTGATCAGGTCTCTTTGTGTGTACACTTAGGACTTTCTCAGCTTGCACTGGAGGGCAATGTGCAGACAGACAGACCTGTATTCTAGTCCAGCACTGCCACTTATGTGACTTTGGGAAATCTACTTAACTTCTCTAAACTTTCTTTTCTTATTCTGTGAAACATTATAATCATGTTTGCCTCATAGAGTTGTCATGAGAATTAAGTAAGACAATGTATGTTAAAATACAGCATGTGGGAACTTCCCTGGTGGTCTGGTGGTTAAGACTTTGCCTTCCAGTGCAGTGGGTGGAGGTTCCATCCCTGGTCAGGGAGCTGAGATCCCACATGCCTCTCGGCCAAAAACCCAAAACATAAAACAGGAACAAATTGTAACAAATTCAATAAAGACTTTAAAGTGGTCCACAAGAAAATCTTAAAAATAATACTTAGCATGTGGCACGTAATAGGTGCTCAACAGATGGCAGTTATTTCTATTTGAGGCTGACGTCTTGTTTTTGAGCCCTGTTCTACCAACCTATTATGGTGATAAGGCACAAAAATTATTTGATGTTCAGGTGATTGTTCCTCTGAGGCACTGAATAAATATTGAAGCACCTACTGTGTGTCAGTACCTTCACCTGTCCTGTGGTGATTCTCCCATAAACCTAGTAATTGTATCATTATTGCCATTTTCTGGATAGGAAGCTGGCATGCAGAGAGGCTCAGGAAATTGCTCAAGTTCAAGGAAATGAGTGCCAGTATTCATGTTTTGAGTTCAGTATTCTTTCCAGAGAGACTTCCTAAAATAAACTCGTATCTGATGCTCTGTGATAACCTAGAGGTGTGGGATGGGGAGGGAGGTTCAAGAGGGAGGGGACGCATGTGTGATGATGGCTGATTCATGTGGATATATGGCAAAACCAACACAATATTGTAGAGCAATTATCCTCCAATTAAAAATTTGTTGTTGCTCAGTTGCTCAGTCATATCCTGCTCTTTGCAACCCTATGGACTGCAACATGCCAGGCTTCCCCATCCTTCACTGTCTCCTGCAGTTTGCCCACACTCATGTCTGTTGAGTCTATGAAGCCATCAAACCATATCATCTTCTGTCACCCGCTTCTCCTGCCCTGAATCTTTCCCAGCATCAGTGTCTTTTCCAATTTAATTGATAGTTGTCCAATTAAAAATAATTAAAGTAGAAAATCAAAAGCAAAAAAAATAAAGTAAACAACCCAACAACAACACAAAATTGAACCCTTGGGGGGAGGTACATTGATGAATCTCATCAGGTGCTCTGTGGAAAAATCAGTCTGCAAAGGCAGGGGAAGGCAGGCTCCCTCTGTGGCTCTGAGTCAACCAGGAAGCTTCAGAGATGAGAGAGTACTCTAAGGGGAGACTGACAGTGATTTGGGAGGAATGGAGCCAGAGGTTTCCAATTGTGATTATAATATCTTTCTTATTCACAGAAAGTGCATTAGCTATAATTCACATTATTTCGAGCGAGGCTCATCCACACCTTTGCCGTTTGGCAGGCTCCCACTGACTTTCGAAAAAGGAAATTTATAGGAGGCTATATAATGTGCTGCACCTTTACTGAATCATTGTTAGGAGTCACAGGCTTTTCTATGAGAAGCCACCTTTGTGTAGAAGGCTTGATTCCATACCCTTTAGCTTCATGTTCCCAGGTGGCGCTAGTGGTAAAGAACCCACCTGCCAGTGCAGGAGACATAAGAGACTCAAGTTCAATCCCTGAGTCAGGAAGATCCCCTGCAGAAGGCAATGGCAACCCATTCCAGCTAGAGAATCCCATGGAGAGGGGAGCCTGGTAGGCTACAGACCATGGGGTCACAAAGAGCTGGACATGACTGAAGCAACTTAACACATATGCAGACTAAGTAAAAGAGGTTTTCTAAAAAAGTAGAAAGTAAGATATTGTGGTTTCTTGAGTGTGAATAGAGTTGATTCAAGAAGTTATTATTATTTTCACAATCTCCTTCAAAACAAAGGGGAAGAAAGGGCAAAGAAAACATGACCTCTTAGTTTCCCAAAAGGAAGGTTTTCGTGTCAGATGGTGAATCCAGAGTCAAGCGTGATGTGCTGTTCTCCTCACTGTCTTTGTTCTCGGGAGGCCTTTTTCACAGACTCAGGGCAGCTTGGTCTGAAATGAAAATTCCTGGTACCTTCCACACGGGGGTTGGAAGTGGATGCTTGGATCCTCGGAGTTATTTGGGATGAGGCCGTCAGGCTGCGTCTCTGATGGAAGCAGTCATTCTGAGGAAGAGGCTTGCTACTGGCGACAGTGCTGGCTGGTGGGACCCCAGGGAAGGGCAGGGCCAGACCAGCACCGAGCAGCCTGAATGGCCTTCTGCATGGAAGTTACCATCCTCTGCTTGAGTCTCTTGTTGCTGACTGATGGACACCCTCTGTGCCTTTTCTCCGGCTCCAGCTGTAGTGTTCAAGAAGGCTTCCTGCTTCTGGTGACTTTGGAGGGAAGCAGAAAGTTTAATTTCTTTGAAGTCTGTGTATCTGTTTGCCTGTTCCTCCTTAGGCCACTCCACTGGAATAATGGGGGAGAGCAAAATTGGCTTGTATCATGTCCCTTTCTGTCTTTACCATTTGATATATTTTTCTAGGTGCATGATAGTTGGCATTGGGAAAAGCAGACCCTCTGTAAATTCTACCAGTGATCTGATAGCCCCGATATGATAGGGGCTGGGGGTATTGTCAATAGTATGACCTGGGACTAACAACAGGTATGCCAGTCACACACGCCTGTGTGCTAAGTCCCATCAGACATGTCCGACTCTTTGCGACTCTATGGACTGTGTCCTGCCAGGCTCCTCTGTCCATGGAATTCTCCAGGCAAGAATACTGGAGTGGATTGTCATGCCCTCCTCCAGAGGATCTTCCCAACCCAGGGATCGAACCTGGATTGACAGGCGGGTTAATACTAGTAGTTATTACTACTAGCGCCACCTGGGAAACCCATTCCTGTCATAAATGAGATAAAAAATGAAGAGGTTCTTTCTTCTCATTTCTACCATGATGGCATAAAGTCACCTGTCTTTATTCTGGAACTGTTTGGACAAACTTTTGCGTGGAAAATTTTTGCTATGGCCAGCACTGAAAACTACTCTCTTGAAGGTTATAGGAATATGAATAATAATTCGTATCTTCACTAAGGTGACTGACCACGCTGGTTTGCCTGGGACTGATGGATTTCCTGGGATGTGAGGCTTTCAATTTTAAAACAGGAGAGTCTCAGACAAATAAGGATGTTTGGTATCCTATCAAAGAGGACAGCAGGGTGTAAAACACTGAACTGAGAATTAGAAATCCTGATATTAAATGTTGCCTGTTTAGCTGACCAGCTGTGTGGCCTTGGGTAACCTTCCCAAACTGCAGTCTCCTCAGCTGCACAACAAAATTTCTGGCTGTATGGTCCATGGAGTTTCTTCCTGATTCAATAGCCCATGATTTTAGGACTATTTACAGTGACTGAAATGGGAGCAAATTATAAAGATTTATATAATGTCCTAAAAAGGTTGCATTTCCAGCTTGGATAGAGACTCCCCCACCCCCCCCTCCAAAATCTGGAATGACTCCATCTCGGTTCCAACCATCCTGTACTAGTGCATCTTTCTGCTATTGCCTCATGCAGAGCAAGGCCATTCAGCCTCCTGCACCCAGGAACCCTGCTCTGTTTGCTGAAACACTCCTTGCACTCAGCCCTCCTACCGCGTGAATTTCCTCCAGCCTGTCATCATCTCCCACCTGGACTTGCTTCTGCTTTCATGATTTTTAAAGTATTGTGACTACATTATTCATATATTCTATGGTTTAAACTTACCGTTCACCACATGAGCCTTTCTCCACAGCTCCCAATTAATTTGACCCAGGTGGTACTAGTGGTAAAGAACCCACCTGCCAATGCAGGAGACTCAAGAGATATAGGTTGGATCCCTGGGTGGGGAAAATCCCCTGGAGGAGGAAATGGCAACCCACTCCAGTATTCTTGCCAGGAAAATCCCATAGACAGAGGAGACTGGCAGTCTGCAGTCCATGGGGTTGCAAAGAGTCAGACATGACTGAGTGACTGTACACACACACACCAGCAGGCGACCGACTCTCCTTGAACCTACTCCAGTGGCGGCAGAGACACCTGCAGTAAAGGTAGTGGTTTCCCTAAGAAGAGCTGTAAATCTTTCCAAGCTTTTGCACAACCAGTTGGCTAGCATCTTAGAGTACAGTACTACAGAGCATGAAGGAATTCATTTTAACATGAAGTGATTTTAAAGACGTTTGTTACCAACAGACCATCTTATATGAGAAGGAACTACATCCTGATAAGATAGACAGAGTAAAATTAACTTTAAAAGGCATTTTGTTAGACCTGGAAGAATTAATAAATTATGTGGAGTCACTTAAAATTGATGGGATTAATTGAAATGTAATTAATGTTAGGAAATGCCTTTCACTTCAGTGAGTTTGCTTTTATGTTTGATGTTTGATACTGGATTTGCATTTCCTGAAAGTAACTAGGAAGTAAATTGATTTTATAAGATAAAACATAGCCTCAGAATTTTTTTAAAAAGAAGTTGTAGGGGAGGAAAACTTTTCCATTCTTCCGTTGTAGGTTCTTTGGCTGGTCTAATAATCAAGTTAACATAGGTTAACAGCAGAAAAAACATTTGATTATGTGCATGCAGGGACCCTCTAGAATATGAGACCCAAAGGCAGTCAGACAATTAAGGCTTATATGCCATCTTGAGCAAAGGAAGAGGGGCTAGAGGTTTGGGACTTCAAAAGGGAGGAGGGCGATTTACTGGAAAGTTAAGAAAGCATGTGCTTTATAAACAAATGTTTGCCAGTTCAGACATAGACAGTGGGACCGAGAGAGGACTTTGACTTCCAGACTCTGCCAAGCTTCCCTCCAGCTCACTACTCCCAGTCCATGTTTTTTGGAGATATCTATGGTCATAGTTCTCTACCTGTACCAGTCCTTCTATCTAAATTCTTTTAGGCACTTATGGGGGAGGTAAAAGCTCCTCCTGAGATTTTTTGGGGTAGTCTTGATTGTCTTCAGCTCAAAGTAATTCACATGGTAAAGTGGCAGGTTCTGGGTTGGGGGAGCTTATGAGGGAGACCCAGGTTCTGAGCAAAAAAAAAAAAAAACCCTGAACCCCATCAATGTGTAATCTCTTGTAGAGTGTGTGTGGGCAGGGGCAATTGGGGGGTGTTAAGTAACGTATTCTCAGTGTCTGTTAGCTATAGCAAGTTGGAAGTGTTAGCTGCTCCGTCGTGTCTGACTCTTTGTGACCCCATGGACTGTAGCCCAACAGGCTTCTCTGTCCATGGATTTTCCGGGCAAGAATACTAGAGTGGGTAGCCATTCCCTTCTCCAGGGGATCTTCCCAACCCAGGGATCAAACCTGGGTCTTCTGCATTGCAGGCAGATTCTTTACTGTCCTAGAAAGTTGCTGGATGTAAATTAATAAGACAGGGAGGGAAGCAGGATGTAACCATGTTTAGCATCATTACATTAACATTTACATGTGCATGAAGACAGTCTATTGTTTCTGATTTTAGCTTTAATATCAAGATACAGATGCTAGGCACTATGTTAAGGAATTTATACATATAAATTCACTGATCTTATGTACCCTAAACCTGGAAGATACATTTTTAAAAAGTTATTATTTTCATCTTAGAGAGGGGAATCTGAAGAACTGAGACTTTTAACACAGCTTGTAACTACAGAATTCTGGATTCAAACCAGGGTGGTCAGGCTTCCCTAGTCTCTGCCCATAACCACAAGCTGATATTGCTGCTGTACTGGATTGGTGAAATTTATAAATTGTTTTAAATTGCTTTGATCTGATATTTTATGGAGATAAAACACTCTATGAAACTGATCACAGTGAAAGAATTATGTCCAAACTCTATGTCACACTTTTCCTAAGGGGATTATGTGACTGAACCTAATTACAATACATAATTTTAAAAAATTGGGTTTACTTAAGTTCTTAAGAGATTCCTTGATAAGAGGCCTTCTCCTGGGGTCATCTTTTCTAATAGTTAATGATTGATCAGATATTTTCAAGTGGACGGAGTTCCAGGCTCCCAGATGGGCCAGTTCCTGGAACCTGCAAAATGCAGAGACCACGAAGGCCAAATGGAGTGACTTGTCCAGTCATCAGTAGAGACAGGCACTTCCACATTCCTTTCACAAGAGTCACGCAATGTCTCAGAACCTGCACTTAATTGCTCCTTACAGCTGAGCCCAAAAACTCCCATGGGGGTCTATTGTAATTATTGCAGTCTAGAATTTTTTTTCTTTCTACTGAAAGAAATTGTTGGTTTAAGGATCTTTTGGTGATGTAAAATAAAATGTGTATTTTCTGGGTCTTAGACAGTCATATTCATTAAACCAGAATTGGTAAATTCTCTTTTCCCTCTTCTAAGTAATAGTATAATAGAGCTGATTTAAGCCTATCTACAATCAAGATTATATTCAAAGAAGAAACTTCTCCCAAAAGACAGGATGAGTTAAGTACCGTCAACTCAAGAAGAGTAGATTAATTAAAAACTGGAAAATTCTCACTTAATCTTCCTATTTTTGTAATAAATAGTAAGATAATTTAAAATGAAAATTATTAGAAATGTATTGTGCCATCAATAATTTCATTACCAAAAGCACTTTCTCTCCTGTTCCCTCAATTCTCAGATGATTAAACATGTTTGCAAGGTGTTAGAGGCAGGTAAAGGCACTCTGATAGTCCAAGGAGGTGAGAGTGGTATTTTTGAAACAGAAAGAAAGGTTGTCTAAAGTGTTGGGACCCAGATTGTTTATGGTACAGTACCTAAGGAAGCTAAGTACTTGCTTCCATTATTTTTGGGAATGCTATTCACTAATGTCTTACTTCAACAACGCATCTTGAGTCCCTACTCTGTGTGGTAGGAACTTCATATTAGACTGTCTGTTTTGAAAGTGCCATAGGTAGAAATAATTAGATAAATAATAATAAGATTATTATAGATAATAATAGATATCAGTCAGTTCAGTTGCTCAGTCATGTCCGACTCTTTGCGACCCCACAGACTGTAGCACGCCAGACTTCCCTGTCCATCACCAACTCCCAGAGCCTGCTCAAACTCACGTCCATCGAGTTGGTGATGCCATCCAACCATCTCATCCTCTGTTGTCTCCTGGTCCTCCTGCCTTCAGTCTTTCCCAACATGAGAGTCTTTTCCAATCAGTCAGTTCTTTGCATCAGGTGGCCAAAGTATTGAAGTTTCAGCTTCAGCATCAGTCCTTCCAATGAATATTCAGGATTGATTTCCTTTAGGATGGACTGGTTGGATTTTCTTGCAGTCCAAGGGACTCTCAAGAGTCTTCTCCAACGCCACGGTTCAAAAGCATCAGTTCTTCGGTGCTCAGCTTTCTTTATAGTCCAACTCTCACATCCATACATGACTACTGGAAAAACCATAGCTTTGACTAGAACGACCTTTGTCAGCAAAGTAATGTCTCTGCTGTTTAATATGCTGTCTATGTTGGTTATAGCTTTTCTTCCAAGGAGCAAGTGTCTTTTAATTTCATGGCTGCAGTCACCATCCAGAGTGACTTTGGAGCCCCCCAAAATAAATTATCTCACTGTTTCCATTGTTTCCCCATCTATTTGCCATGAAGTGATGGGATAGATAAGATGGATATAATAAATATAATTTATATATATAATATAATGGATAATATTATTAGAAATGTAAATTATTAGATAGTCCTTCTGATGTCAATAATTCATTTACATAATGTAGTTTCTTTCCTGTGTTCAATTGAGAGAAGAATGAAACACATTTGGCTACTTAAATTTCATTTTCCCCATCATTGTCAGCATGTTTACTTACTAGAAAAATCCGACATTAAAACTTTGTGACTTGGTTTTTAAATTTTGTAACGGAAGACAATAAAGTAGCATAACTGAAAAATACACAGATGTCATTATATTATAGTGTCTATAGTGAATAGATCCAGATAGTATGCAGATCTGGCTTTTTATCCTACTTTAGTTTCTCATGTCAAGGTGATGTTTTGACATGTCTCTAAAGGTCTCTTCAGTTCAATCCAGTTCAGTTGCTCAGTTGTGTCTGACTCTTTGCGACCCCATGAATCGCAGCTCGCCAGGCCTCCCTGTCCATCACCAACTCTGGGAGTTCACTCAAACTGACATCCGAGTCAGTGATCCCATTCAGCCACCTCATCTTCTGTCGTCCTATTTTCCTCCTGCCCCCAATCCCTCCCAGCATCAGAGTCTTTTCCAGTGAGTCAACTCTTCACATGAGGTGGCCAAAGTACTGGAGTTTCAGCTTTAGTGTCATTCCTTCCAAAGAAATCCCAGGGCTCATCTCCATTAGAATGGACTGGTTGGATCTCCTTGCAGTCCAAGGGATTCTCAAGAGTCTTCTCCAACACCACAGTTCAAAAGCATCAATTCTTTGGAGCTCAGCTTTCTTCACAGTTCAACTCTCACATCCATACATGACCACTGGAATAACCATAGCCTTGACTAGACCTTTAAAAATAGGTAGTATTTTCTAAATACCTCACTGAAAGATTAGGGTATATTAAATGACTTACCATTCTTACCTTTATTTGATCAAATATATTGTGTATTTGTTTAATATCAGCATAACCTTAGGTAGGCACAGAGCCTAAAATGATGAAAAGAGATGTTTTGGCTTTCAAGGGACTCACAATTCATCCAGGTAAGATCAGGCTGTGAGTCAGACATGAAAATAAGGAACCATGGTCTATGGTGATGAAGTGCTGTTGTAATAGAAGCAGCAGTGACATGTCACAGAACCTCAGAGGCAGAGAGCATCAACACTGGAAATTATTGATATGACACAGAAAAAAAATCCTTATGTTTCCAATTAAGCAGCCCAAATATTTAGGGTAAATTACTCATGCCCTAGCACAAGACAGTTCACTCTTTGAGACCCCATGGACTATAGATTCCATAGAATTTTCCAGGCCAGAATACTGGCATGGGTAGCCTTTCCCTTCTCCGGGGGATCTTCCCAACCCAGGGATCAAACCCAGATCTCCTGCATTGCAGGTGTTTTCTTTACCAGCTGAGCCACCAGGGAAGACCAAGAATATTGGAGTGGGTAGCCTGTCCCTTCTCCAGGGGATCTTCCTGATCCAGGAATCAAACCAAGGTCTCCTGCATTGCAGGTGGATTCTTTACCAACCAAGCTATCAGGGAAGCCCACAAGACACTTCAGTTTTTATTAATTCTGGACTTCAGAATTTATAATCACAAAGCTTCACTTAGAGTAAGGGAAAAAAGAAAAGCAATGCAGTAATCTGCTCTCGGCTTGTCTATTTTGGTCTCTGACTTCAAGGACTTTGTGGAGAGGGTGTGCGATTGTGTAATGCAATGTCCATGTATTATGCTTTTCAATTTTTGAAATCAAAGTACTCAATCAGCATTAATTAGGAGATATTGTGCTGTAATTTCCAAGTACATGTACAATGGGTAGTCTTCTAAATTGTGTGCAATTTTCCTTTTCTTTCAAATTTCCACATGGAGCTTTCCCTATTATACATTAAATTGAGAGGCAGTTAGTTTCACATTCTGGGCATCCAAACATTAGGTTTTTGGTTTTTTTTTTTAGATATTTTCATGTGTAGTGGGCAAAATATGCCTACCTCTGGGAAACTTGATCCTTGCTATTTTCCTCACTGTACAGTCTTCATAGGCCTCTGGTAACAAACTTGGAACTGTTCCTTTTGGTTTTATAAATCATGTCTAAGGGATTCTAAACCACATTTAATTACACATGACAGAAAATCTTCATGTGCTAATGTTCTTCTAGTTGACCTACCATGAGTTTCTGCTAAAATTTTCATGAGCCTTGGAGACACTTCTACAGAGTAGTCCCCAGAGCATTTCGTGGACACTGATGATGCAAGAGTCTACCATCCCATTGATGGTTGTCCCAGAGCTCCCCAGGCTAAGCACGCCCATTCCCTGAAAGCCGCTCACAGACCACGTTGCTGCTATAAATGGCTGAAATGTGATGCGGCTTCCCCTGCAACTTCCTCCAATTCAGCCTAATGGAGATTAGGATCCATTAAGAGCTCTTTGCTCCATGTGCAGTTTCAATTGATCAGATTGACTCATTTCATTTTAGCCAATGATCCTATTACAGAAGCTGACTCTTCCAGTCTTTTACTGGCACAAGGAAACCTGCAAACGTCTCTGTTCTGTAACCAGCAATTCAGAGAAGGCCATGGACTCAAGTTGCATTTTCCAGCCCCTGCTTGACATCATTTGCAGCATATGATAAGTTTTGGGGGAGTTGTTCTCATTTATGTTCTTACTTAGGATTGGCTTACAGGTTAGAAGTCTATGTGATTCATTTAAGAAATAAACGTTTGACTGGGAAACTATGTTAACCACAATATAGCTGTAGACGGAGATCAGTATGAGCAACACCATGGCTTGGAGAGGAGGTTTCTCTGAATTGGAAACCTGTGAGGGCAGCAGCTAGAGAAAAGAAAGGTTTGTCTATAATGACAGACTGTGTATTAAATGAATAGTCTATCTTTGTTTGTAAAAGGAGGTGTTAAGCTCATAGCAGGCATTATGGTTCTAGTGGTCAACACTAAGTGGATTTTGGCAAGATGTAAGAATGGACCTTCTAGAAAGAGTTTATGGGAAAGGAGAGGAGAAGACGTACATGTAACTATGTGGCTATCCTGACTGAAGTCCTTCTTTGACTAATTAAAATTGTAAGGATTTTCATATTTGAGTGCCTTCATGTTCCTTAAACACTTTCATGTAGATGAGTAATAAATTTCAACTGCCATTATTGAGCACTTATCATGTACTGTATCTTTAACTTTTATTGTGACATTTAATCCCTTTAAGAGCCCCTGTAAACTTTAAATTATTACCAGCTCCAGTTTTTAGACGGGAAGATAAAAACATGGAGAGGTCAAATGATTTGCCTAATGTCTTGACCTGGAAGAGACACAGCCTGGTTTCAAACTCAAGTCTGACTGGTTTCCAAGGAAGATTTTGTTTTGTTTTTAAAGGATCCCACACATTCTTAGGGCTTCCCAGTTGATTCAGTGGTAAAGAATTCGCCTGTCAATGCAGGAGATGCAGGAGACGTGGGTTTGATCGCTGGGTTGGGAACATCCCTTGGAATAGGAAATGACAACCCACTCCAGTATTCTTGCCTGGGAAATCCCATGGACAGAGAAGCCTGGCAAGCTACAGTCCATGGGGTTGCAGAGTCAGACAAGACTGAGCATGCACACACACACACACACACTCAAATGTGTTACACACATTCAGTAACACATGAAAGCATTACTGAAACATGAAATAGAGTCACGTATGGAAAGAACAGTTGAGATCACTTTCCTTGAATCCACAAACACCTTAACACGAACTGTAGGGGCCTGCATGACCTGATCACTGGTGGAGTCCAACCTTCTCCTAAATCCCAAGGCCCAATATATGCTTCAAAAACACTAGTGACATTTAACAGTGTGTTGTGCAGGGATGTTGTTGTTCTGTCTCTAAGACTTGTTTGACTCTTTGAGATGCCATGGACTGCAGAGCACCAAGCTTCCTGTCCTTCACTATCTCCAGGAGTTTGCTCAGACTCCATTGAAACAGTGATACCATCCAACCATCTCAACCTCTGTTGCCCCCGTCTCCTCTTGTGCAGGGGGTCTGCACTATTCTCTAGGGATACAGAGATGAAGAGATATGGCTCCTGGCCTGGAGGCAGTCACATTTCATTAGGGGGCCAGAAACATAAACTACCAGTTCTGGTTAAAGCCAGTGGTTACACTGTTAGGAAATGGGAAAGAACATAGCTTTTAGTTTTGCTTGGATAGAAGGTGGGTGGAAATAAGTACAGTTCATCTGGACAACTCACTTTCAGAAGGTCATTAATACAGTTTCTAAAGTCTTTGCAAAGTGAGATATTTTTCTACAGAAAAGGGTACATGGAGATTGAGGAGAACCAGCATCACAACCAAGCTGGGGGACTCAATGAAGAGTTGCTCCTTCAGCATATGAGCTTCGCTAAAGGAAACCAACCCTGAATATTCACTGGAAGGACTGATGCTGAAACTGAAACTCCAGTAGTTTGGCCATCTGATGGAAAAAGCCAACTCACTGGAAAAGACCCTGAAGCTGGGAAAGATTGAAGGCAGGAGGAGAAGGGATCGGCAGAAGGCGAGATGGTTCGATGACATCACCGACTCAATGGACAGGAGTTTGTGCAAACTCCAGGAGATGGTGAGGGACAGGGAAGCCTGGTGTGTTGCAGTCCATGGGGTTTCAGAGTCGGACACAGCTTAGTGACTAAACAACAACAACAAGAGTGTTTCAAGGAGGGGATTTCCAGAGCAGATGGAGGGACTTCCCACATCCCAGCTGTGCAATCCCACTTGTGTTTTATTAAATAACCCATATTGTTGATGATGTTGGGTAATTCTGAGCACTAGATCATCATGACTCAATTCTGAGCAAGGGCGCTGGGTTCTTTTTAGGTAAGATTTTCTTGGCATTGTGTTGCTGTGTGCCAGCACTTGTGGCAGAGCTAGATGTTCTCAGATGGAAGCAGCGTTTCTCTGTCACGAGTAGGTGATGTTGGGCTTCACAGATGCACTGTTTACTGTGATGGCCCACCTTTCCTGCCTTAACACATTAGCTCACTTTGTACCCTTCCCCTGGAATTCCCTTTCCACTTTCCTTCTCTTAAAGGTCCAGTTCAAAAAATGTTTGCGTTCCCGGAGGCCCTATAATGACCTAGAGGGGCGGGAAGGGGTGGGAGGTGGGAGGGAGGCACAAGAGGAAGGCAACATATGTAATACCTATGGCTGATTCATGTTGATGTATGGCAGAAATCAAGGCAAGATTGTAAAACAATTATTCCTCAATTAAAAATAAATAAATTGAAAAAAGTTTGAGTTCATACCACCTTTCCCTGGAGTCTGTATTAAGAGCCTGAGCAATTGCCATGTCTTATGATCTTTGTGTCCCTAAGATCGCTGACACTCATTGGAGACTCCACACGTGTTTGCAGAATGAATGATCTAGAGCCCAGATGTGAGGGCTCTGAGACCCTGGAGAGACCCAAGTGGGAGGCTGTCAGAATTCTCTAGCATGGCATGCTATAGGTTTGGACCAGAGTGGTTGTGGTAAGAAGGAAGAAATAATTTGTCACTTTTACTTCCTGAAAGTTTCATATATTTGGTTACCAGATCAAATCTGAATTTTGGTTCTGATTTGATTCCTGAACATACGAAGGAAAACCTGTTCGTCCACAAAGCCAGACTGCCAATTCCTAGTTAATCACAGGCAATGCTGTTGCTCAAGAGGCAGATACAGATCAGATTAAGTTTCCAGGCAATCTGGGGAGAATTAAGTAAATGGTGTTGAATTAGTTGGGCTACATATATCTGAACAAGCATATATTTGGAGTCAATCCCAAAGAAAATATAATACAATATTTTAATCTCAGTTTAAAAGTAAAAATGACACCACCACTACAAGATCTCAGTCTTAAAAAAAAAAAAAAGTGTGTTCTTTCAACCTGGCAGAGTTGACACAAAAAATTCCTGCCAGGGGTGCCGTGGGATGCTTCATAAACCTCAACACCTTATCTAAGATTCCAAATTTTTAATCTGTTGCTAACCATATTGTCTTTTTTGGATATTCATTAAAAAATCCTGATTGTTCCAATGCACTGGAAATAATAAAATAATATTGTTACTAATTTGGTGAATCCTGAGCTTCTAAACAATTAGGTGGTGACACAGAAAGAAGAGATTTGAGGCTCATCTTTCTTTCCTGTAAATTGTAACATGAAGCGACAGAGTACAGAGAAAACAAAAATTGTTAGGAGCTGTAAAAATGCACTGAGTAAACCATGTACTTATCAAAATTGTTTCGTGAAGTCTCCACAATGAGGATAGGTAATTTTTTTCTTCTTTTTTCTGTACCTTACAGTTTCAGTCTTAAAATAAGAGGCAAAATATCATAAAAACAAGTTGATAAAAGGGATGTAGTCTCTAAAGAAAATATCGTGTACATTCTGGGATCAAAACAAAATCAACTCAAATTCTTATTTATTGTGTTGCACAATAAAAGCCAATATTCATGTTGACAATATTCAGGCACTGTAAGATTTTCAAACACAAAAGACTTCATTATATTTATAGCATAATTTCCTTAAAGAGATGGAAAAACAAATTCAAATTCAAATCAGGATGATCTCAATAAAGCTTGAAATGAACAATTCTTCCTGTTTAGTAATTGCTAAACAAAACCTTCCAGTTATTGTGACATTTTATGCCACGAACATTTTAGTTAGTAAAAGTGTTTTATTTCTAAGTACCACTAAGCACCAAATTGTATCTATGAGAATATATAAAAATATATTTGACTATATATAAAACATATATAAATATTATGTGTAACATTTATCAAACAGATTGGTCATTGTGCTGTTGTTTTGGGAACCCTGAATTTTAGCAGGCTTGAGATGCTACATATACAACACCTCTGAGAAGAGCCATAGAATGATGCTTTTAAAAAATATTTGATCCTTAGAGATGGTTGCACCAATGGCAGTAGTTAAAAGAGGATTATTTAATTTATTTGGAAAAGTTTTATTGGATTCTCTGTGCCAGACACTATTGTAGGTGCTGGACGCAGCAGTGTACGAAAGACAAGGAACTTGTGGTCTAGTGGTTATACATTTGTTTGTTTGATATCCAACATAAATACTGTTACATCAGAGGAAGTTTGGGTACTATTCCATCTCCCAAGCCTATGCTTTGTTGCCCATTTACAGCTCTAAGTTTATCTTGCAGAGCATGTGAAGAAACATTGAGTCATGTTCTTACAGAGTGTGAAGAATGGGGATGTGGATAAATGATCACAGCTACAGTTTTGCAGACAAAAATCACTTCCTAATGTGCCTTTTAAGAAACAACAGTAACAATGGCAACAGGCATGAAAACACCCCATACCATGATCTTCAATTAATAATAATACATTGTAGGGATTTCCCTGGCAGTCCAGTCGTTGGGACTCCAAAATTCCACTGCAGAGGGCACAGGATCAATCTTTGGCCAGGGACATAAGTTCCCACATGCAACATGGTGCAGTTAATAAATAAATAAGCTTTTAAAAAATGGCATCATCACTGTGATGTTAAAAAATAATACTATGGTACATTGTAATTGTGAATATATGGGGATTTACTGTTTAAAAGAGTGTTCAAATGCATTCCTCTGTGAAGCAGTCAAGAAAGATGTTATCTCTATATTACAAATCTGGATTTCTAGGTTTCAGTGAGTTTTCATAGGTCACATGGTAAGTAAGTTGTGTAACTAAGACTAGGACTCAAATCTTAGGGCAATTAATCCATCTTGGCTTCTTGAACACCTTGATCTCACTTCTTCCATAAAGTTTGTTGGTTTAACACAGGACTGTGATCCCTGGAGATTTTACTTTCTAAAATTATTATGGTTAAACTGATGTGTGATGCTTTAATAGATATTCTCATGTCCCCATGCTGAGAATTCTAGAAGCAGAGCCCTGAGCAATCCTATAAAGAATATGTTGAGTTACCGGAAGTTCTTGCATTTGAATTTGAGCTAATGCTTAGGTTCTGACCTATTTTATTCATTAACAAAATAGGTGTCAGATTGCAAAAGAGTTGGATGGTGAATCATGAGAACTATTATCATGGCTAAATTCCAAAGCAAGCTTTCCTATCATGACAATTTCCAAATGGACAAAGTCAATTCCTTAGAAAAGGAAATCAATACCTGGGTGGTACTTTCTTTGGGCCTCAAAACATTTAGATGGGTGACTCTATTTGCTTGGTGTGGCTCTATACAGAGGGAGCATGGGTCAATGCAACATACAATTTTACCTTAAAGTTTTGCAGAAAGAATTCATGCTCAACTAGTTTTTGTTCTTTGGAAAGTGACATGTTTTTAGTGCTATGTTTGCAGTGGCTTTTTTTTTTTTATCACATTAAGAGTGTTCCCTCTGGACCCCTGCCCTCACCCAGCCGCACCCCTTCAGTTCATGTCAGGGTGTGGGGGAAGTCTTTGTAGGGCCCCCTCAGCTGTCTCCAGATTTCAAGTGACACAGAGGTGGGTTAAATAAAGCTGCTACTTGAAGGACTTGAGATGCAGAAAGTGCATCAGCCTTAAGCTTGAAGGTGGAAGCCACACTCAGGATCCCTTCCTGGGCAGGTGTCCACCTCAGATCCCTGGAGCATTGGCATCTAGCCCAGAGGGCAGGGTGTGGACCAGCCTGAGCATGCCAGGTGGGCAGCCCATGTTCAACTATTCATGGTGGTCAACAGCATCTGCTCTGGAGACCATCTGACACACCAACACACACATACACACACACACACACTCACATGGCTTTTGAATTTTTTTCTCTTTCTTTTTTATTTTTCAAATTATGAAAGTATGATAACACATTTATAGGAGACTTGAAAAACACAGAACAAAGTTACATACAGTTCCACTATATATTGCAATTTTTTTTAAAGTATGTAAGTTTTTAGTTGGAGTTTCAACATCAAACTCTTAGAAATTAATAGAATGAATAGATAGAAAAGTAGGATATGGTAGACCTGAAAAGCACCATGAACCAATTCAACAATTTACACAATTTCCACACAACAGTAGGATACAAATTCTATTCAAGTTCCTGTAGACTATAAACTGAATTTTTAAGAACACTCCAAGACAACAATCTTGACTGAATTTTCTCAACAATGACTTTTTCTGTTATGAACATCTGGAGTTATGTGTATGTGTGTGAATTTAACACGTTTATAAGAGCGCATATGCAATACTTGTGCAGATAGGTTATTTGTGAAGTTCTATCCTATCACATGTTTTTACAGGGTAAAAATTATTTATTTGTTTTTTAATTGGCAGATAATTAGTTTACAATATTATGATGGTTTTCACAATTTTTTTCTAAAGTCCCCAGGAAATAAGATTGAACTACCTTTGATGGTTCTCCTTTTAAAGTGAGGAGATCCATTTAAATCAAATGCCAATAGTCAGTCTATTGCTAGTCTGAAGTCAGAAAGAGCACAAACAGGCAGCATTGCTTTTGGAGAACTGTTTCATATGCCATTCTTGCTTTTACAAATGCTTCATTATTTTCAAGATGCTTTCACAACTTTTAAGTTGTTCATTTTTCACAAAAGTCCTGTATGTTTGTTGGACAAGGATACTATAAATCTCACTTATTAGAGGAAACTTAAATTCAGAAAAGATAAATATCAGTTTCCCAGGGTTGAAATGGGTGGAAATTCAGGGTTTTGTATTGCAAATTCAGCCCTTATCCCTGGAGGCCAGTTTTCTTTAGATATAGACATATCCCCTCCAGATTAGGTGTGACCACTTAGAGCTGGTGTCTAGTGGTTGAGAATGCCACTGGGAAAGCCAATAACTGCAAAGCAGGAAGTATGGAATGTGACAACTCTGACCTCAACATTAATTATGCATCAAAGAGTAACATGTGTGTCAGTGGAAGAGCCAGAAGTATTTATATGGAATGCACCACTAGCTGTAATAGTTGGATTTGGGTCCTGGTAAAGAGATCCTCTTATAGAAATTATTTCCATGGGAATTTGGTTCTCAGTTTGACCCTTGGTCCCGAAAATGGAAGTTTGTATGGTTTCCAGGAGGCTGACCCTAGGACATTATTGCCTTCCATAGTATCCGGTCCCATCACTTCATGGTAAATAGATGGGGAAACAGTGGAAACAGTGGCTGACTTTATTTTTCTGGGCTCCAAAATCACTGCAGATGGTGACTGCAGCCATGAAATTAAAAGACGCTTGCTCCTTGGAAGGAAAGTTATGACCAACCTAGACAGCATATTGAAAAGAAGAGACATTAGTTTGTCAAGAAAGGTCCATCTAGTCAAGGCTATGGTTTTTCCAGTAGTCATGTATGGATGTGAGAGTTGGACTATAAAGAAAGCTGAGTGCCGAAGAATTGATGCTTTTGAACTGTGGTGTTGGAGAAGAGTCTTGAGAGTCCCTTGGACTGTGAGGAGATCCAACCAGCCCATCCTAAAGGAGATCAGTCCTGGGTGTTCATTGGAAGGACTAACGTTGAAGTTGAAACTCCAATACTTTGGCCACCTGATGTGAAGAACTGACTCATTTGAAAAGACCCTGATGTTGGGAAAGATTGAGGGCAGAAGGAGAAGGGGACGACAGAGGATGAGATGATTGGATGGCATCACCGACTCAAGGGACATGGGTTTGAGTGGACTCCAGGAGTCGGTGATGGACAGGGAGGCCTCGCATGCTGCGGTTCATGGGGTTGTGAAGAGTCGGACACAACTGAGCGACTGAACTTAACTGAACTGATGCTTACTTAATTTTGTTGGAAGAAACTCAGTGATCCCAAGGACTCAGGTGCTATCTAGTAATAAAAATAAAAACTGGGGACATTTACTGATGATCCCTAAGCAATGGCATTGAAACAGCTACCATCCAAGTGGATTCATCAGATATCTGGTGCACAGTTTAGCAAGCAGTCCTAGTTTTAATTCAGTATGCATTTCCCTTTGAGTGTAAATCAAGGCAAAGATATTCAAGTTAGGCTTCATAAGCACTTGTTTATATAATGTACTGAATTGTATTAGCCCTAAATGTGTAACTGGCTGTGGTGTTTGCTAACACAGGACCAAAGAAAATATTAAGAAGAAGCAAAATCCAATGACTTGGGAAAATTTGTTTCAGTTTAGATGATGCTTCTCAATACATATAGCAGAAACAAACATTTTGAACAGAGATGAAGAGCAAGGTAAAGGGGAAAAAAAATGATTACCTGCTACCTGTCATGAAAACACATGCTTAGTGTTAAGACTAAATTTAAGAAGAGATATTTTATATATTTTTCAGCATGCCAAGATATGCTAAACACCTTAAACAAACCCAGTCTTCCTGTTCAAAATGTATGAAATTTCTATTCCATTTTTAGGGTATCTGCACCCAGCTGACATATCTGTTTAACCTAAAAAATTGTTTCCTGTAATTTCTTTTTTCTTGATGTATTTTTTTCCTGAGCCAACATGTCAGTTTTGCATTTTAAGTGTATTGTGTGATATCTGCTACAAATGGGAAAAAATCAATAGATTTAATTATGTTTATCTAAATATTTGATAAAATGGAACAAAACAAAAAACCGAATTTTCAAAATTGATTGGAACTAAACTTCATTATTTTCCTAATATGAAATTTGTGCAATTTATACAATTTTGCCTTTTTGAAATGTATATCTCAGTGTCTGGTATTTTAGGACAGTGCTACTAATAGGTTAATTATGGAATCCTGATATCCTACATTAAATCAT
Source organism: Capricornis sumatraensis (assembly GCF_032405125.1). Classification (NCBI taxonomy): domain Eukaryota; kingdom Metazoa; phylum Chordata; class Mammalia; order Artiodactyla; family Bovidae; genus Capricornis; species Capricornis sumatraensis. The sequence goes on from NC_091079.1 coordinate 47,556,155, forward strand.
TATACCATATTCTATCAATTTTTTTCTCAGTAATGACGTTTTCATTTGTTTCCCCACTTCTTACTGCTATGGTTCAAGCTTTCCTTTCTCTTCTTTGGAGTGTTTCTAACAGCTTTCTTCTCTGGGGCCTCTGCATCTCTAAGATCACTTCACTCCAGTCCCCTTCACATAGCTGTTGGGATTATCTTTTTAAGAAACAAGTATGACTGTGGTGGGCTGTAATCCATAGGATCACCAACAGTCAGATATGACTGAGGGACTGAACACAAAAAATAGTGGGTATATAAAATATTTTGCGTTAATTTGTATTTTCTTGATGATTTGTGAAATCTTTTCATGTGCTTATTTGCCATTCATATATCTTTTTTGGTGAAATATTTGTTCAAGTCTTCTGACCGTTAAAAAAATTTGGTTGACAGACATTATTTTTGATGGTACCATAATAAGAGCATTTCCTTTAAAATCAGGAATAAGGCAGAGATACTCACTGTCATTGATTCTGTTCAACATTGTATCAGAAGAGCTAGTCAGTACTAGATACATACATAGATCCTGGACATGTGACAGAAACAGAAATAGGAAAAATTCAGACCATTGAATAAATGGTGTGAGATAATCAATTATCCATTTGAGGGAAAAAATAAACTTGAATTGCTGCCTCACATCTTACCTTAACCCCTGGAGGAGAGCATGGCAACCCACTTCAGTATTCTTGCCTGGAGAATTCCGTGGACAGAGGAGCCTGGTGGGCTACAGTCCACAGGGTCCCGAAGAGTCGGACATGACTGAAGTGACAGCATGCATGCACGCACCATACCTTAAAATCAATACTAAATGAATTAAAAATTTAATCTAAAAGGCTAAACTTTAAAACTTTTCAGAGAAATTGTTGGAGACGATGGTTTAGGAGCAAAGAAATATTTTTAAAGCAGACACAAATATTACTAATCTCAAAAGAAAAAAATTGATAGGTTAATTGTGTTAAAACATGACTCTTCGTTAAAAGACACCATGAAGAAAGTGATCTACTTTGGCAAAGAAAATGTGGCAGAAATTGAGAAATAAAGAAAAATACACCCGTTTCCCTTAAAAATATAAATATAAAAGTCTAATATAAAATATTAGCAAATATAATCTAGCAATATAGTAGAGGTGAGTGCCCTCTCTTACAGCTCTCATTTAAAAATTTTCATGAACTGTCAACCACTTTGAAGAGATGAAAAAATCTGAGGTACAAGAATTGCAATTAAACAAGAGAAATTATCTTTATATTCCAATGATGCTATTGTATTTCTAGATAGTCTGAGTTAATCATCTAAAATTCAGCTAGGAAAAAAATGAGGAAAATCATTAATATGACTAACTGCCTCTTTTGTAAATTAATTAATTTTTATTGAAGGATAATTGCTTTACAGAATTTTGCTGTTTTCTGTCAAATCTCAACATGAATCAGCCATAGGTATACATATATCCCCTCCCTTTTGAAACTCCCTCCCATCTCCCTCCCCATCCCACACCTCTAGGTTGATAGAGTCCCTGTTTGAGTTTCCTGTGCCATACAGCAAATTCCTGTTGGCTGTCTAATTTACATCTGGTAATATAAGTTTCCATGTTACTGTTTCCTTACAGCTCACCCTCCCCTCCCTTCTCCCCATGTCCATAAGTCTATTCTCTATATCTGTTTCTCAATTGTTGCCCTGTAAATAAATTCTTCAGTACTATTTTTCTAGATTCTGTATATATGTGTTAGAATATGGTATTTATCTTTCTCCTTCTGACTCACTTCACTCTGTATAATAGGTTCTGGGTTCATCCACCTCGTTAGAACTGGCTCAAATATGTTACTTTTTATGGCTGAGTAATATTCCAACCTAGACAGCATAAAAAAGCAGAGACATTACTTTGTCAACAAAGGTCCGTCTAGTCAAGGTTATGGTTTTTCCAGTAGTCATGTATGGATGTGAGAGTTGGACTATAAAGAAAGCTGAGCACTGAAGAATTGATGCTTTTGAACTGTGGTGTTGGAGAAGACTCTTGAGAGTCCCTTGGACTGTGAGGAGATCCAACCAGTCCATCCTAAAGGAGATCAGTCCTGAGTGTTCATTGGAAGGACTGATGTTGAAGCTGAAACTCCAATACTTTGGCCACCTGATGCAAAGAGTTGATTCATTGGAAAAGACCCTGATGCTGGGAAAGATTGAGGGCAGGAGGAGAAGGGGATGACAGAGGATGAGATGGTTGGATGGCATCATCGACTCGATGGACATGGGTTTGGGTGGACTCTGGGAGTTGGCGATGGACAGGAAGCCCTTGTGTGCTGCGGTTCATGGGGTCTCAAAGAGTCAGACACGACTGAGCGACTCAACTGAACTGAATGGAATATTCTATTGTGTATATATACCACAACTTCTTTATCCATTCATCTGTTGATGGGCATCTAGGTTGCTTCCATGTTCTAGCTATTGTAAATAGTGGTGCAATGAACAATGGGATACATGTGTCTCTTTCAGTTTTGGTTTCCTCAGGTTATATGCCTAGGAGTGGGGTTTCTGGGTCACATGATGGTTTTATTTGTAGGTTTTTAAGGAATCCCCATACCGTCTTCCATAGTGACTGTATCAAGTTACATTCCCACCAACAGTGCAAGAGCGTTCCTGTTTCTCTACATCCTCTCCAGCATTTATTGTTTGTAGATTTCTTGATGAGGGCCATTTTGACTGGTGCAAGGTGATATCTCATTGTAGTTTTGATTCGCATTTCTCTAATAATGAGTGATGTTGAGCCTCTTTTCATGTGTGTTAGCCATCTGTATGTCTACTTTGGAGAAATGTCTCTTTAGGTCTTTCTCTCACTTTTTGATTGGGTTTGTTTTCCTGGTACTGAATTGTATGAGCTGTTTGTATATTTTGGAAATTAATCCTTTGTCAGTTGTTTCATTTGCTATTATTTTCTCCCATTCTGAGGGTTCTCTTTTCCACTTGCTTATAGTTTCCTTTGCTGCAAAAGCTTTTGTTTAATCAGGTCCCACTTGTTTACTTTTGTTTTTATTTCCACTATTCTAGGAGGTGTGTCATAGAGGATCTTGCTTTGATTTATGTCATCGAGTGTTCTGCCTATGTTTTCCTCTAAGAGTTTTATAATTTCTGGTCTCACATTTAGGTCTTTAATCCATTTTGAGTTTATCTTTGTGTGTGGTGTTAGGAAGTGTTCTAAATTCATTCTTTTACATGTAGCTGTCTAGTTTTCCCAGCACCATTTATTGAAGAGGCTGTCTTTGTCTCATTGTATATTCTTGCCTCTTTTGTAAAAAATAAGGTACCCATAGGTGCATGGGTTTATTTCTGGGCTATCTATCTTGTTCCATTGGTCTATATTTCTGTTTTTGTGCCAGTACCATACTGTCTTGATGACTGTAGCTTTGTAGTATAACCTGAAATCAGGAAGGCTGATCCCTCCAGCTCCATTCTCTTTCTCAAGACTGATTTGGCTATTCAGGGTCTTTTCTGTTTCCATGTGAAGGGTGAAATTTTTTGTTCTAGTTCTGTGAAAAATGCCATTGGTAATTTGATAGGGACTGCATTAAATCTGTAGATTGCATTTGGTAGAATAGTCATTTTCACAATATTGATTCTTCCTACCCAGGAACATGGAATATCTCTCCATCTGTTTATGTCATCTTTGATTTTTCATTAGCATCTTATAATTTTCTGTGTACAGTTCTTTCATTTCCTTAGGTAAGTTTATTCCTAGACATTTAATTCTTTTTGTTGTAATGGTAAATAGGATTGATTCCTTAATTTCTCTTTCTGATTTTTTGTTGTTAGTATATAGAAATGCAAGTAATTTCCATGTATTGATTTTGTATCCTGCAACTTTGCTAAATTCACTGATTAGCTCTAGTAATTTTCTGATAATACCTTTAGGGTTTTCTATGTAGAATATCGAAGTTATGACCAACCTAGATAACATATTGAAAAGCAGAGACATTACTTTGCCAACAAAGGTCTGTCTAGTCAAGGCTATGGCTTTTCCAGTGGTCATGTATGGATGTGAGAGTTGGACTGTGAAGAAAGCTGAGTGATGAAGAAGAATTGATGCTTTTGAACTGTGGTGTTGGAGAAGACCCTTTAGAGTCCCTTGGACTGCAAGGAGATCCAACCAGTCCATTCTGAAGATCAGCCCTGGGATTTCTTTAGAGGGAATGATGCTGAAGCTGAAACTTCAGTACTTTGGCCACCTCAAGCGAAGAGTTGACTCATTGGAAAAGACTCTGATGCTGGGAGGGATTGGAGGCAGGAGGAGAAGGGGACAACAGAGGATGAGATGGCTGGATGGCATCACTGACTCGATGGATGCAAGTCTGAGTGAACTCTGGGAGTTGGTGATGGACAGGGAGGCCTGGCGTGCTGCGATTCATGGGGTCGCAAGGAGTCGGATACGACTGAGTGACTCTACTGAACTGAACTGAACTGATGTAGAATATCATGTCATCTGCAGTGAGAGCGTTCTTCTTCTTTTCCCATCTGGATTCCTTTTATTTCTTTTTCTTCTCTGATTGCTGTAGCTAAGACTTCCAAAACTATGTTGAATAATAGTGGCAAAAGTGGACATCTGTATCTTGTTCCTGATATTAGGGGGAATGTTTTCAATTTTTCACCATTGAGAACAATGTTGGCTATAGTTTTATCATAGGCTTCCCTGGTGGCTCAGAGGTTAAAGCGTCTGCCTCCAATGCGGGAGACCTGGGTTTGATTCCTGGGTCGGGAAGATATATGGCCTTTAATATGTTGAGGTTGGTTCCTTCTATGCCCATTTTTTGAAGAGTTTTAATCATAAATAGGTGCTGGATTTTGTCAGAGGCTTTTTCTGCATCTATTGAGATTATCATATAGTTTGATCTTTGATTTTGTTAATATGGTGTATCACATTGATTGATTTCCATATATTGAAGAATCCTTGCATCCCTGGAATAAACCCAACTTGATCATGGTGGGTGAGCTTTTTGACGTACTCCTGAATTCTGTTTGCTAAAATTTTGTTGAGGATTTTTGCACCTATTTTCATCAGTGATATTGGCCTGTATTTTCTTTTTTGTGTGTGTTGTCTTTGTCTGGTTTTGGTATCAAGGTGATGGTGGCCTCATAGAATGAGTTTGGAAGGGTTCCTTCCTCTGCAATTTTTTGAAAGAGTTTTAGTAGGCCTTTGATCTTCTGCAAATGTTTGATAGAATTCTCCTGTGAAGCCATCTGGTCCTGGGCTTTTGTTTTTTGGGAGATTATTGATCACAGCTTCAATTTCAGTGATTGTAATTGGGTTGTTCATAATTTCTACCTGGTTCAGTCTTGGAAGATTGAACTTTTCTAAGAATCTGTCCGTTTCTTCCAGGTTATCTATTTTCTTGCCACATAGTTGTTCATAATAGTCTCTCATAATCCTTTGTATTTCTGCATTGTCTGTTGTAATCTCTCCTTTTTCATTTCTAATTTTGTTGATTTGATTCTTCTCTCTTTTTTTTCTTGATGAGTCTGGCTAAAGGCTTGTTGATTTTGTTTATCTTCTCAAAGAACCAGCTTTCAGTTTTATTAATCTTTACTATTGTTTCTTTCATTTCTTTTTCATTTATTTCTGCTCAGATCTTTATGATTTCTTTCCTTCTACCAATTTTTTTTTCCTTCTTTTTGTAGTTGCTTTAGGTGTAAAGTTGGGCTGTCGAGTCAATGTTTTTCTTCTTTCTTGAGGTAGGATGGTATTGCTATAAACTTCCTTCTTAGAACTGCATTTGCTGCATCCCATAGGTTTTGAGTTGTTGTGTTTTCATTGTCATTTGTTTCTAGAAATTTTTTGATTTCGCTTTTAATTTCTTCAGTAACCTGTTGGTTATTTATTAACATGTTGTATAATCTCCATGTGTTTGTGTTTCTTACAGTTTTTTTCTTGTAATTGGTGTCTAGTCTCATAGCATTGTGGTTCATAGAAGATGCTTGATACAATTTCAATTTTCTTAAATTTACTGAGGTTTGATTTGTGACCAAAGATGTGGTCTATCCTGGAGAATGTTTCATGTTTACTTGAGAAGAAGGTGTATTCTGCATTTGGATGGAACATCCTGAAGATATCAATGAGATCCATCTCATCAGATGTATCATTAAAGACTTGTGTTTCCTTATTAATTTTATATTTTGATGATCTGTCCATTGATGTGAGTGGGGTGTTAAAGTCTGCTATTTCTGTGTTATTGTCAATTTCTCCTTTTATATCTGTTAGTGTTTGTCTTATGTGTTGAGGTGCTCCTATGTTGGGTGCATAGATATTTACAATTGTTATGTCTTCCTCTTGGATTGATCCTTTGATCATTATGTAGTGTCCTTCCTTATCTCTTGTAATCTTCTTTATTTTAACATCGATTTTGTCGGATATGAGGATTGTTACTCCAGCTTTCTTTTGCTTCCATCCTCTCACTCAGTCTATATGTGTCTTGAGGTCTAAAGTGGGTTTCTTGTAGACAGCATATATATGTTTCTTGTTTTTGTATCCATTCAGCCAGTCTGTGTCTTTTGGTTGGAGCATTTAATCCATTTATATTTAAAGTAATTATTGATATATTTGTTCCTATTGCCATCTTCTTAATTGTTTGGGGTTGACTTTGTAGATCTTTTTTTCTTCTGTTGTATTTCTTAACTATATAAGTCTGTTTAACATTTGTTATAAAGCTCGTTTGGTGGTACTGAATTCTCTTAACTTTTGCTTGTCTGAAAAGCTTTTGATTTCTCCATCAGTTTTGAATGAGATCCTTGCTGGGTACAGTAATCTTGGTTGTAGATTTTTCCCTTTCATTACTTTAAATATATCTTGCCAGTCCCTTCTGGCCTGCAGAGATTCTGTTGACAGATCAGCTGATAAGCGTATGGGGTTTCCCTTGTATGTTACTTGTTGCTTCACCCTTGCTGCTTTTAATATTCTCTTTGTGTTTAGTCTTTGTTAGTTTGATTGGTATGTGTCTTGGGGTGTTTCTCCTTAGGTTTTTCCTGTATCGGACTCTTTGTGCTTCTTGGAGTTGATTGGCTATTTCCTTTTCCATGTTGGGGACATTTTCAACTTAATCTCTTTAAAAAATTTCTCATACCCTTTCTTTTTCTCTTCTCCTTCTGGGACCCCTATAATTCAAATATTGGTATATTTGCTATGGTCCCAGAGGTCTCTGAGATGGTCCTCAGCTCTTTTCATCCTTTTTACTTTATTGTGCTCTTCAGAAGTTATTTCCACCATTTTATCTTCTAGCTCACTGAGTCATTCTTCTGCTTCAGATATTCTGCTATTTATTCTTTCCTTTCTGTTAGTGTTTGTCTTATGTACTGAGGTGCTCCTATGTGGGTGCATAGATATTTACAATTGTTATGTCTTCCTTTTTGTCTCTGTGTGCTTATTCTTTAATTCTTCTAGGTGTTTGTTAATTGATTCTTGCATTTTCTCCATTTTGTTTTCAAGGTTTTTGATCATCTTTACTGTCATTATTCTGAATTCTTTCTCAGGTAATTTTCCTATTTCCTCTTCATTTATTTGGATTTCTGTGTTTCTAGTTTGTTCCTTCAATTGTGCATATTTCTCTGCCTTTTCTTTTCTTTCTTTCTTTTCTTTTTAAAGTTATTGTGTTTGAGGTCTCCTTTTCCCAGGCTTCAAGAAAGTTGAATTCTTTCCTTAAAGAAGGTTGAATTCTTTCATCCTTCTGGTTTCTGCCCTTCTAAGGTTGATCCAGTGCTTTGTGTGAGCTTCTTATAGGGTCAGATTTGTGCTGAGTTTTTGTTTGTTTTTTCTCTGATGAGCATGGCTGAGTGAGGTGGTACTCCTGTCTGCTGATGACTGGTTTGTATTTTTATTTTGTTTGCTGTTTAGATGAGGTGTCGTGCACAGGTACTACTGGTGGTTGGGTGATGCCGGGTCTTGTATTACAGTGGTTTCCTTTATGTAAGTTCTCACTATTTGATACTCCCTAGGGTTAGTTCTTTGGTAGTTTAGGGTCTTGTAGTCAGTTCTCCCACTCCAAAGGCTCACGGTTTCATCTCAAGGTTTGCATGGTTCTATATATTCTTTTCTGCTGGTCAAGTACTCCCGTCTGCTCTCAGCTGGTGTTCTGCATGCACTTCTGCGTCTGAAGGTGTATTCCTGATGTATCCGTGGAGATCTACTTCACATCGACCCACTCCTCCACCATTTTGTTCTCCCTGTACTGATTCAGCAGTCCTAATCTTCTGGAATCTTGACTGCAATGTTCAGGGCAACACTGGGGTTGAAATAATCAGCTCAGGCCACCACCAGGATGGTTTTTGCAACCTCCATGCAGGTTCCAGGACAGTCTTTTCCAAGTCTTTGAGGTTTCTTCCAGGTCTGTGGTGAAGTTAGTGGTTGAGGGGCAGAAAGCTTCTGCATCTTACTGGGGATTTTCTTCACCCCCTGGGTATGGACACTGCCCCGCAGGAGACCTTGGCAGACCTGCCAGTGTGCAGAATCCACCAAATGCCTTGGTGTCTCACTCCTCTCCTGGGCCACGTGGCGAAGGCTACGTGCTCCAAGCAGGGCAACCAAGGGCAGTGGATCCCATGGGTGGCAAGTTGGCAGAGGGTACGCTGTCTAGCTGGAGGTGCATCACTCCCATGGCTGGTGCTGGCTCAGGCGAGGGAGAAGGGCTCCCGGGGAAGTTGGTGGCACTGGGGGCTGACTTTGGACTTTGCACTTGCTTCACCTCCAGTGGCCGGGCACATCCTCCGGGGTAAACAGGGAGTCACCAGTGAAATGGGGGGCCGGCTGCGGGAAACCTCTGCTGGCCGCCACATAGAAAAAGTGCAGCAGCAGCACGCCGCTTTGAACCCCCAGCAGCAACTGGAGCAGAGAGCGAGCGACAGCACCCAGCTGCCTCCTTCCGGCTACGGGCACCCCTTGCTCCCTAACTACCTCTTTAACATAAAAATCTGTAGCTTTCCAAAATCTAGACACTAAGTGAGATGGTATAAGGAAAGTATTGAACTTACAATATCATGCACAAAGATAAATTTACTTAGTCATAAGCTTAGTAAGAGATAAGCAGGACCTCCATTCTAAAGGAGATGAGCCCTGGGTGTTCTTTGGAAGGAATGATGCTAAAACTGAAACTCCAGTACTTTGGCCACCTCATGCAAAGAGCTGACTCATTGGAAAAGACTCTGATACTGGGAGGGATTGGGGGCAGGAGGAAAAGGGGACGACAGAGGATGAGATGGCTGGATGGCATCACCATCTCGATGGACGTGAGTTTGAGTGAACTCCGGGAGTTGGTGATGGACAGGGAGGCCTGGCGTGCTGCGATTCATGGGGTCGCAAAGAGTTGGACACGACTGAGCGACTGAACTGAACTGAACATAATTTTTTAAAAACCCCATTTAGGATGTAAGTAAAAACTTGAATAAATGAAAAACTGTGATTTTCCTTGAATAAGAAAATTCAGTAAAGATGCAAATTTTTCCTAAAGTAGAATCATATTAATAAAATTTACTAGTTTTGACTTATTTTTGGAACTAGTAAAGCTAGTTCTAAAACCCGTTAAAGAAATAAGAAGGAGATAGGAGTTCATAATGTAAAATGAAAAGTTATGGGGATACACTAAATCTGCCAAATACAAGAATGCCAAATACAAAATACAGAATATTTTGTACTGGTGCAGATAATTGCCAGACCCACTGAGGTCCATAAGGTAATTTAGAATCTGATACAACTGGGCTTTAAATCAGTTGCCACTGAAAGGAAAAAAATCTGGATGTTTACTTCATTCTTAGCCTTAAAATGAATTCCAGATTTGTCAACAATTCAAATGTTAAAATTAACTTGTTTTCTACCTTGCATCCTAGAAAATAATTCCACAAAAATACAAGAAGTAAATGGAAATTAAAAAAAATAATAATGGAAAGGGAAAGTTTTTCTTTCTAAAAGCAATAAAAAGTTAAATGCTATTAGTTTTAAACAAAATAGTCACATAAAGTTAAAAATAAATGTATTAAATACCTTAAACAAAGTCAAGCTAGGAAATATTTGTGATATGTAAGATGTAGGGCTTTTAAGTTTAACTTCATTAACATGTAATAACCCTTCAAATCAACAATAAAAAAATCTAATTTTAAAATGGGGGACTTCCCTGGTGGTCCAGTGCCCAAGACTCTGCACTCCCAATGTAGCAGGCTTGGGTCTGATTCCTGGTCAGGGAACTCGATTGCATAGGCTGCAACTAAAAATATCCTGCAAGTCTGAGCTGAGACCAAATGCAGCCAAATAAATGAATATAAAAAAATAAAATGGGCAGAAAATAGTTAATAGAGAAATATGATTATCTTATAAATTTGAAAGAAGTGATAATGAAATAAATCACAATAAAATAAATCTAGGAGATGCTTTTTACATAAACTTTGCAAGGATCAAACGCTTTGATACCACACTATAGACAAAGGATGGAACAACAATTTCTCATGCACTTTTAGGGAAACACAAATTGATATAAAAATTTTCAAGGAGGATTTGGTATCATCCAAATTTAAAATCTACTTGCTTTTTACAAGAAAATTCCATTTCTAAGAATTTATTGTACAGACACACTTTACATATTGATGTCATATTATACAGACATATGTGTTCCTAAGAATATATGTATAAGTTTGAGAGGTTTTGTAATAAAAGAATGGGTACAATATAATTGTTTATCAATAAGGAACTGGCTAAACAAATATGAGAGACTCACTGGTGCACTGTGGAGCTGTTAAAACAATGAGGGAGATTCAAATACAGTGATGAAGAAAAATTCTCTGAGAAATATGATTAAAGGAACAAAATAAGATGTGAAAATAACACATATACTGCATTCTTTTATAAATGGTGATACATGTATTCACATTTTTCTGAAAGGAATCTATTACTAGTGATTGAGTCTACAGAAGGGGAAATGGATCGGAGAGGGGAAAATTTTTTACCTTTTAGAGTATCTTTAGTACTTCCTAACCTGATTTGGTTTTCTAAATGAGATTTTATCCTAGTCCATTCTAAACTAGCTACTTCTTTGTTTTGACTCTATGAAATTATGAATTATGAGTAAGAACAGGTGTTCTTGCTAGCAAAAATTAACACTTTTAAGTATAACCAGTATATCTTACAAGTGCTCTGATTTTAAATTCACAGTGTTTTTAAACTCTTTCCTTTTGATTTTTAAATTGCAATTGTGTGTCAGGATTCCACACAGGGAAATTATGAGAAATCAGTAACCATGACAATTAACTGAGCCAAAGAGCTTACCAAGACATCACCACCAATCGAGCTGAAGAGGCTATTAACATAGCAACAGACTTTCAAGGTCAAATCTAAATATTTTCTTTTCTTGATGTCAAGATTGGCCCATTTTGGATTTTTCCTTTCTCTTGGCTTTTCCCAAACATCTTTTTACTTTTAACTGGTAATGTTTTGAGAAAGATGCTTTGCTATCATGAAGTTTGGTGTCTAGAAAGACAGACGGTTCGTGTTTTAACGGTCTCTGTATTTCCTATACTAACACTTCCATATGTTCATTTACTGAGCCTGGTGTGGCAGAGATAGAGTATGAGATGGTCTGCAGAGAAATACTCTCCACCCTAGCACTGCACTGACTTCTTTTTGTCTCCACTCCAGCCCTGTCTCAGCCAAAGGGCACCGGCTCTACAACCATCCACTTCCATTGCCCATGGATTTCCCTAACTTGGTCTTTTGATGAGCTTTCTGGAGACTTTATGCTTTTATGTGAGATACACATGGATTGAAGAAGTGTGGGATGATTCTTATTCTTTTCATTTTCTTGTGTTCCTCAGCCCAAATCACCTAAACTCATCCATGTACTGAGTTGATTAAACTCAGAAAGACCTGCTGGTCCATTCTGGGAAATCAGCAAAAACCTTTTTTTCTGCTGTGGACTTGGAAGTGTTTGACCAGAATAGAATTAGTGACCTTTGACTGTATCACATCTAATCTCCTCACTCTAAAGCTGGGGAAATTTAGCCAAGAGAAATACACCAATTTCCTGGTATCTCCTGCTAGTTGAGAGACAGAGAAAGACCCCAGACCCCTTGGTCACCAGTCACAGGACCACCTGAGGGCCTTGTCTCCGGTTTGAGCCAGATGAAAATCAAATCTTTACATAAAAATTAAATCATCCATCTTTCTATTTTGCATATGTGACAGAAAGGAGAGGTTGAATTTTAGACCCATATAACTGGATATTTGAAGTTTCTTGACTGTCACAGTTTGGTGTCATTTAGACAGGAGGTACCTAAAACTATGGGGCTTCCCTTATGGCTCAGTGGTAAAGAATCCTTCTGCCAGTGCAGGAGACACAGGTTCAGGGAAGATCCCCTGGAGAAGGAAATGGCAACCCATTCCAGTACTCTTGCATGGAAAATTCCTTGGACAGAGGAGCCTGGTAGACCGCAGTCCAGTAAGTCACAAAAAGGTTGAACATGACTGAGTGACTGAACAAAAACCTAAAACTATAAGATATTTTACCCAAACCAGATCTTTGTATTTTCTACTAAATATTTACTGCTTCGTGACTTGGACTATCTTGATTACAGTTTCTTAACTTAAAGCATCCGTATTGGCCGTCATTAGTTTAGTGGCTCTCCGGTGTCAGGCAGATGAACGCACTAAGGAGAGAAAAGCTTCGAGTGGACACCTTATGCAGAACCAGCTTCCTGAGTTATGAAACAGAACTCTCTCAAACAGTAGCCTTGCAGACTCCATGCGAGCCGGCATGCCTTTCAGAGGACTGCTAAGTCGCTTCAGTCGTGTCCAACTCTGTGTGACCCCATAGACGGCAGCCCACCAGGCTCCAGAGGACTAGCAGATTTAAATGATCAAGTGAAAAAATTTAATCTCCCTTTTGATAATGAATGCTGAATGATCAGAGAGAAAGCTGGGACGAAGCATAATTCTGGAAAGTAAAGGTCAGCATGTAGACTAGGTAGGTGGCTGTCACCTCTTTGGCATGGGGGACTTCGGGGTGGAGGACCAGGCCAGCTCATGATTTTGGTGGCCCCTTCTGTAAATTAAAACCAAAGAGCATGCCATGCTCTTAAGGGTATTTCCAACTATAAGATTCTTAAGTGTGTGTTAGTGGCTCAGTCATATCCGACTCTTTGCAATCACATGGACTATAGCCCACCAGGCTCCTCTGTTTATGGGGTTCTCCAGGCAAGAATTCTGGGGTAGGTTGCCATTCCCTTCTTCAGGAGATCTTCCTGACCAAGGGGCCTAACCTGGGTCTCCCCCATAGAGGCAGATTCTTTACTGACTGAGCTACCAGGGAAGCCAGGATTTCTAAAGTTAGATTAAAAAATCATGTTTAATTGTCAAAACTACTATCTTATTCCTCTACCATCCACCACCAATGCCAGGTTTATCTCTAGCCTGAAAATAGATCATAGTAATTTGCTATTGTTCAGTTGGTGAGCTGTGTCCGACTCTTTGCGACCCCATGGACTGCAGCACGCTTGGCTTCCCTGTCCTGCACTATCTCCCAGAGTTTGCTCAAACTCATGTCCCCTGAGTTGATGATGCGACTACCCACTGTAGTAGTTAGTCCTATTTCCAAACAAACATACTCCTTTAAATCACATAAAAGTCCAGCAGAAAATTCCAAGAGATGCCATCCTTAGATGAGAGTTACCTTAACCATCACAGGCATAGTTCAGAAGCCTTGTTTCTGGCCATCGTGGGGCGCGTGGGATCTATTTGTTTCTTTTTCTTTTCCCCCTGGGAGCCCCTTTCTGTCCTTGAGTCTAGCTCAGTGTGTTGTGATAAATAATGCAGCGCCGTCCCAACAGTTGCCTTAGCCATACGAGGAGTACATTTTAAAAAAGAGAACAAGCAGACACAGAAATGGAAATTAACCCCAGGCCTGCCAGACTCCGTCAGGAATAATGGCGTCACATAATTCCAGGGTTCAATGAGGAGTAGGTGCCTTTTTACTGACTCGGGCTCTTTGTCCTTGCCTTAGTGTGTCATTGTGGCAACTGTCATGTAAGGTTAATGACAGCCCCTCATTACCCTTGTCAAATATGTAATATTGTGGCCCAACAACGGGCTCAATGGCTTCTGCTTGTCAGACCCCTCTGTTTTGCCTAGCAGATGGTCACTGTGTTCAGAGGGGCCTGCGCTCAGATCCATCACACTGATATCCTGCGCACGCGTGTGCGCGGGAGGCACTGCCCCCATGGGACAGCGTGCGGCTGGAATGCTAATGGACCGCTGGCCGGGTGACTTCGTCCTTCTCTATGCACCCCCCGCAACCCCCTGCCAGATCCCCATCAGATTTCTCTTAGGGAGAGGGGAAGACGGGGCCTCTCTTCTATTAATTCCAGTGACACGCGACACTTTTCAGCTGTGATACGCGCCCCTTTTCCAACCCTCTATTTGGATCACTTAAGAGGCTGAGCCCATGAAATGCAGACACATTCTATTCTTGGAGATGTGGAAACAAAGGGGGAAAAAGCTTCCGTGAGGGAAGTGGCAGTGGGCAGGCTTCACTGGAAAACGGCTACCATCCAGGTGGCAGGAAGCTCGAATTCTAGCTTGTGCGTTTGTGCCAAGGCACGACCTGGCCTCTGTTTATTCCCCCAGGAAGGTCACCAGGCTGCAGGAGGGGAGAGACAGAGGTCACAGGGTCAGACACAGCGAGGGGATGGGAGGAAGACAGCTCTCTCCCATCCCAGGGCTTCTCCAATTTTCTCATCTTCAGTGTTTCTTTCACCATGTCACTTCCTTTCTCAGAACTCAACAGTGGCTCCCAGTTGCTTCGACTGGGAGCAAAAATCAACTTCAACCCTAAATCACACCTGCAGAGTGAGTTACTGGGAAAGCCACTCTTTCCCCTTAGTAATCTGTTACAAACCTCTCCACCTTTTTCTGTGCCTGAGTTTTCTTGGCTTCAAGTCTTCACTCATGCCTCACTGTCCACATGAAACTCTCTCTCTAATCAGCATCTCTTTTTCACAGACATTTCTTGGGCACCTTCACCAGCCCCGCTTAACTCTGATAATCCCTGCTTTTCCAATTATTCCTAATAGATAAAGAATTTCTTTGTTAGTAGTATACATTCAAACTAAGAGAATTTTAGAATCTGAGGAACCTTGGAAATCATTCCATGCAACCAATTCATTTTCTAATTTCAACTTAATTTTATTTTTTAACTTTTTATTTTATATAGGAGCATAGCCGATTAACGATGTTGTGATGTTTTAGGTGGGCAGCAAAGGGACTCAGCCATACATATGCGTGTGTGTTAGTACTTCAGTCGTGTCTGACTCTTTGCAACCATATGCATATACATAGATATATCAGTTCAATTCAGTTACTCAGTTGTGTCCTACTCTTTGCGACCCCATGGACTACAGCACACCAGGCTTCCTTGTCCTTCATTATCTCCCAGAGTTTGCTCTAACTCATATACATATATACAGCCATAAATATATGTACCCATTCTCCTCCAACTCCCCTCCTATCCAGGCTGTCACATAACATGGAGCAGAGTTCCCTCTGCTATACAGTAGGTCCTTGTTGGCAACCACTTAATTTTGAAGATGAAGCAGTCTTTGTTGGTCAAGACTGAGTTCAAGGACCTAACATGATAGCAAGACCAGCCCTCAGGTGTTTCAATCCTGGGTTTTGAGTTTTTTTCCACAGCAGCCACACTCACTCCCTTTGTTTTAATATTAATTTTAGTTATTTTTGTTGCTCAGTCATGTCTAACTCTTTGCGACCCCATGGACTACAGCACGCTGGGCTTCCCTGTCCTTCACTGTCTCCTGGAGTTTGCTCAAACTCATGTCTGTTGAGTTGGTGATGCCATCCAGCCATCTCATCCTCTGTCATGCCCTTCTTCTCATGCCTTTAATCTTTTCCAGTATCAGAGTCTTTTCTAATGAGTCAGTTCTTTGCATTAGGTGGCCAAAGTATGGGAACTTCACCTTCGGCATCAGTTCTTCCAGTGAATATTCAGGACTGATTTCCTTTAGGATTGACTAGTTTGATTTCCTTGCAGTATCGTAGAGCATGTCCTTATCAGTTTTCTCTGCAGTGGAGTGCAGACTCTCTGAGGCGTTGTATCCTGTGTTCCTTTGTGGTTCTGGCAGAACCCACCCAGGTCTGTTGACATGGCTTCAAGTCACACCTCTGATGCCAATCCCTTTTATAATCTCCACAACATCTAACACTTGGCCAGATTATCTGCTGGCACTAACCTAGAAAGTGACATTTTCTGTTTTATCTTCTGAGTGACCCATCCCTGTGGCCAGCCATTCACCGTGAAGCAGCCTGCATGAGCGAACTGCCCTGTTAGGTCTTACTGAGCAGAGAAGCGTGCGGCCTAAAACAGGGAGGGGTTGTTACTCCGTGGGTGGTGGTGTTACTCCAGTGGAGTTCTTACTCCACTGCTTCTCCATGAACTTTCCTATGATGTAGGAAGTGACGCTGAAATAAATCAGAAGAATTGCATCCAGCCTTTCCAGGACGGAAAAGGAACTAAATCCTCAGGTCTTTCTAACCAAGTGTCTGTGGAGGAAGATACTATTTCAGATGATTATAGATTTGGCATTTGCTGAGTGTCCTTTTTTCCCTTCCCTTTCATTAAATATGTGGAAATTTCCACTTCAGTGTTGAAGAACTTTATTTCTTAAACCAGATATTTGATGACCATAGAATGCATCTGTTCTTTTTGCTCTCAGTCTTCCCTCTGAAGTTTTATATTGTTTCATTTAGTTGTGGTTTTGCTCAAATCATACAGTGCACAAGCACTGTCTCCATGGCTTTTGTAAACCATAGAATTCTTTGCCCTGAATAGCATCGAAGTTACACCCTGTAACTGCCATTTAACAGTCATGCCCTACTCTCTCCACAAACATTTGCTGAGCACCCAATAGTTCAAACATTATTCTAAAATAGAGAAAGAAGCAACACAAAATCCTTGGTCTTCAAACACTGCCTAGGGGTTAAGGAGTTATATAAACAGATAAGTCTTATTGTTCAATCACATCCTTTTCCTTCCTCTTATCTAATCCAACCCTCTCTCCCTTCTCACACTCGAGTTTTACAATCTGCCTTCAGTGTTCTTGTCCACACTCACTAGTCTTCCCTAGATTCCCAGATTCTTCTCTAAATTTTGCTTCCACCTCTTGAATCCTTAAGTGGCACTCAGCTGTTCCACAAAGACTTGGAGGTTCATTGTGTGTTTTCTCAAATGGCAGTTACTCAGGGCTGAGGATGGAGTTGGTGTCCTCTTCCATCCCTATTGTCAATTCTGGCCATTATTTCTGCTCCATGTTATTAAAAAAATCCAACTCCATCCTATTACTTTGAACCCTATACCATCTGGTAAAACCACCTGTCACTCCTTAGTATGTGGGCTGCCAGTAATCTCTTGGTAACCAGCTCCTTGTTTATCATGGATTCTGGATCACAAAGATGGCCTAGTTCCTTGACCACTGATCTTTAGTGAGTCTTTTCCACTGCCCATCTTTCTCCTATAGTCACATTCTGGATGTTGCCATAATCAGGAAGGGTATTACATGGAAGGGTATTACATTTAAAATAACATAAATGAAATGGCCTATTCTCTCCCATCAACCTCCACCTAATTCACTTGTTGAAATATACCCTGGAAGCACCATTCCATAGATTTCTGCCATCTATTTTCCTCCCCATTTTCTCCTTGCCATCTGATCCCATGAGGATTCAGTGGTAAATCGTTATTATCACTTCCTTGCAAAAAGCCTTCAGTTGAGCTGCCCCAGTTCTCATCCACCATGTTTTCCATCCATAATATTTCTTGGCAAAATCCCAAACCAGGATAAATCCAACCATCTGTCTCCCTGTGGCTACATCTGAGCAGCTGATTGCCATTGGTGAAAATAACAAACTGGACAGGCAGGTTTTCCTTCAGATGTATCAATAGCATTTCAAATGAGTACTTAACATGTCCCAGAAATCTATATTTCTTTAGGAAGCATGCCCTAAAAGACCATCACATCACTTCCTCTCTCTTCAATCCTCTCTCCATCTCTTTCCGCAAAACATTTTTTGTCCGCTCTTCCTGCACCCTTTCTGGATTCCCCAAGTCATTGCTCACAGGGCATCTAGGCTGAGTTTTTAAAAATGCAAATGGATTACATTTGTCTCCTCTTGGAACCATTAAAATGATGTCCCTTTGTATCAGAACAGCGTGCAGACTCCTCTGTGAGGCTGCAGCTTCTATGTCTGCTGTGATTCTCACGCCCCAGGTGCTCTCCTGCCAGGTCCACTACTGCCATCAGTGCCTGTCACACCGATCTCTGTCCCCTGTTGTCACACTCGCTGCCTTCTCTTCCTCTGACTAACGCCCCTTGTGTCTCAGATCAAACCTCCCTTTCTCAGAATAGTGTTCCCTGAACTCTCCCTCCCCAGCTCTTTCCCTCCCTCAGCTTCTCCTGGGCACATAGTTCTTCCTGATCCACACAGCATCATCACAACTTACAGTTTGCATTTACACATGCGATTCATTGTTTCATTTCTAGACTTTTTACTTGACTCTGCCAAGGAAGGCATCTTGTCTGTTTTGTTCGTCATTGCCTACACAAATTATAATAGAGTTATTGCCCCATTGTGGGAGTGCTTCTCGGCCTTTTGGCTAAGATCACGTTCACTATGGGTCTTCCCAGGTGGCTCAGTGGTAAAGAATCTGCCAGCCAATATAGGAGACGTAAGAGATGCAGGCTTGATCTCTGGGTCAGGAAGATCCCCTGGAGAAGGGAATGGCAACCCACTCCAGTATTCTTGCCTGGAGAATTCCATGGACAGAGGAGGTTAGTGGAAGTGGGCTGCCATTTCCTCCTCCAGGGGATCTTCCTGACCCAAGGATCGAACCCCAGTCTCCTGCATTGCGGGTGGTCCCTTGCATTGACAGTGGATTCTTTACCGCTGAGCCACCAGGGAAGCCTTATTTTATATATAATAGTGTGTATATGTCAGCCCCAATCTCCCAATTTATCCCTCCTCCCATCCTCCGATAACCATGAGCTTGTTTTCTACATCTGTGACTCTATTTCTGTTCTGTAAAGAAGTTCATTCTTAGTGTTTTATTTCTTATTCTAGAATAAAAGTTCCTGAAATACAGTGGCTTTTAAAAATACAGACTATGTCTTTCTGATTCCTAATAGTAGCTGTTCAATAAACATGTACAGATCTCGTCATGAATAATGACAGGCAGATGTCCTCACTGCGCTGGAACTATGCCAGTTTCTTAGACAAAATAGGAAGAATGCCAAGAATGCTGTGCTGTACTAAGTTGCTTTAGTCATGTCTGACTCTTTGCCACCCCATGGACTGTAGCCCACCAGGCTCCTCTGTCTATGGGATTCTCCAAGCAAGAATACTGGAATGGGTTGCTGTGCCCTCCTCCAGGGAGATCTTCCCTACCCAGGAATGGAACCTGAGTCTCCTGCATCTCCTGCACTGGCAGGCAGGTTCTTTACCACTAACGCCACCTGGGTAGCCCAATGCCAAGAATACCAACTGTCAATCTCCGACTCCACCTTCTAGAACTATGATTTCCTAGTCAGTAAAACAGACATGAAGGTAGCTCCTCCTCTCCAAATTTCAAAAATGAATAAGATAAGCTTGAAAAGAACACCAGTGATTGGGAGAGGCAGGCCTTCTTTCTCAGGCTCTAAATTCCAAGCAAAATTTTCAAAACACTGTTGATCAGCCAACATCTGCCTGCCTGACTCGGGCTCAACTGAAATCACTGGGACCTTAATTTTCACCCGCTTTTGAAGAGAGTGTGAACAGAGGATTATAAAAAGCTGTGTGGTGGTTTAGTTTGTGACTGCCTTCTTTTCCCCTTGTCTAAACTACTTGGGAAAAAAAAAAAACATAAGACAGCTGTGGAATGAGCCAGTTCAGCAATCTGTTTCTCGCCTATCATTCCACCCCACTGTCTGTGTGTTCCTCTGGGAAGGAATCCTGGGGAAGAGATGGCAGGAAATCACAGGCAAATTCTAGAACTTCTCGGGGCTAGGAGCAGGCAGGAAAAGCACAATAAAAACTGTAAAATGCCAGCGCACAGCCAGCTACTCCCTTGGGGCTGATCAGGGGAAGCTGGCCTTCCTCCCTGGAGACTGAGGCATTTGAAATTAATTGTTTCCATTTTATGCAGACACTCCACCTGAAATGAAAGGAATAACATAATCCAGTGCAGTAATGGGCCTCCTTATAAATGCAAATACACACAGACACGCACGTATGTACATGCCAGAGAAAGCAAGTGTTATTAGCATGTAATTAAATGACCAGGTATCTTCCCCTGTGGCTCAGACGGTAAAGAATCTGCCTGCAATGCAGGAGACCTGGGTTCAATCCCTGGGTCAGGAAGATCCCTGGAGAAGGGAATGGCTACCCACTCCAGTATTCTTCCCTGGAGAATCCCATGGACAGAGGAACCTGGCAGGCTACAGTCCATGGGATTGCAATGAGTGGGACACGACTGAGTGACCAACACTAAGTATCTCCATACTGTCAATTTTCTAGGTAGTAACACTGTCCCCAGTGAGTGAGCAGTATGATTTTTTAATGTTTTTTTCCAGCTTCCAAGTCCCACAGTGTCTTTATTGCAGTGTTGGGGTACGCCCCGCCTGCTTGTGTTTCATAAGCTGATGAGCAGACAGAATACTGTCTGCTTGCTGATGGTGACTCTTCCTTAGAAGGAAATGAATCCCTGGGGCTTCTTGTCCAGAGCAGAGGGGTTTAGCTTTGCAGATCCAGGTGTGGCTCATCCACTCCACTGCTCCAAATCTGCCCAGAAAATTCCAGTTTCTTCTCATGACTCTGTCTATGGTCTATTTTGGGCCTGACATTTGTTTACCTTAATTCCCTTCTTCCTTCTCATCCCCATCGGATTCCATGTCCCAGTCCCTTTATTCCTCTCCTTGTTTTGGGGACACAAATTGTTCTTCCCTGTTTCTGTGCTTTGTTGCTGTTGTTCAGTCACTAAGTTGTGACTGATTCTTTGTGACCCCCATGGACTGTAGCACTCCAGGCTCCTCTGTCCTCCAGTATTTCCCAGAGTTTGCTCAAGCTCCTGTCCATTGAGTCAATGATGCCATCCAACTACCTCATCCTTTGCTGCCCTCTTCTCCTCCTGCCCTCAATCTTTCCCAGCATCAGGGTCTTCTGTAATGAGTCAGCTCTTCACATCAGGTGACCAAAGTATTGGAGCTTCAGCGTCAGCATCAGTCCTTCCAGTGAACATTCAGGGTTGCTTATCTACATGCTTACCTTGTTCCTCAGCCTGGTGTTCTTGTCTCTTCCTTTCTTTATTCAAGAAGTCTACTTGTTCTTCAAGTCCCTGCTCAGATTCCCTGTCTTCTGGGAAGCCAGAAACGTGTTTTAATGTACCCTCCTCATTGATCTACTGGCTCTGAGCCTCCAGACTTCAGTCACACTTTTTATTTTTAGTACCCACTCCACATTCTGACTTGTGTCATTTGCATTTCTGTCCATCTCACCCACAAGAGTCTGTGAGTCCCCTGGGACTTGGGGTTCTATCAACTTCACTTTGGCACATTTTCACAGACACTCCATACATTGCCAGATACGCAGTCGGTGTCCAATGACCAGATGGTGCAGTGAAGTAAATCCAAGTCGATTCCTGGGCTCATCAGGTCAGCTCTCTCCTTTCCTCCAAGTATCTGTCTTTGGAGTGTGTTTCTCAAAGGAAAAGCTGGTGTGGCTGCCCTTGTGGGAAACCAGCACACAGAAAGTGCTCAGAGTGGGTGCAAGGTGGGGCTCACATGATACCTGGAGGTGAGGGGCTGCGGGCGCATTGGATTCTCAGTTGTCCAAACGCTGCTTGAATAAAAGACAATGCAGGTGTCCATTCATATAAGAATGCGGCATTTGCTCAAAGCAGAAACTAAAAAATGTATTAGTTCCCCTCTTCATCCCTGAAAGTATGTTGTTGCTGTTGTTCAGTTGCTCAGTCATGTCCTACTCTGTGACACAATGGACTATAACACACCAGCTTCCCTGTCCTCCACTGTGTCCCAGAGTTTGCTCAAACTCATGTCCATTGAGTCGATGGTGCCACCTAGCCATCTCATCCTCTGTTGGCCTCTTCTCCTCCTGTCCTCAATTTTTCCCAGCATCAGGGCCTTTTGCAGTGAGGCAGCTCTATGCATCAGATGGCCAATGTATTGAAGGTATATGAGCTTTTAAATTCATAAATTGATGTTGAGTTAGTTTCCAGTCCTCACTTTGGAGGCATTTGTTTTTATCAGCTCTGGACTATCTGAAGAGCAGGAAACATTATATCAAAGTCATGTGTGTTCGTTTTTGTCTTCCTCCTAAGGAGAGAAGCACTTACCAATTTGGGGATGAGGGTTAAAAAGAGCACGATAATAACAACAAGCAACAATTGCATAGCAATTTGCAGCCTACAGGCCCTTCAATCTGCTATTTCATTTAACCCTCAAGACAATCTTGTGAGGTTGGTCTTATTGCCCCCACTTTGCAGAGGAGGAAACTCGGGCTAATGATGTTTAAGTGACTTGTCTAGGGTTATATAAAAGCCCTGAGACTGACAGAATGCTATTTATTCAGAGTAACATAGAGTGAATTGAACTCCAGGATGATTATGCTGGAATTTTCCTCTATAATAATGTGCAGCCCTGACTGACTGCTTACAATGGAACAGACACTGTTCTAAATGCTTTCCATGTATTAACTCATTTAATCCTCAAACCACCATGTGAGGTAGGAACGGTTATTATTACCCTCATTTTACAGATGGGAAAACGGAATTCCAGAGAGGTTAATTATCCCAGTCTTGCTCACATAACGGATAAATGACAGAGTGAAAATTGAAACGGAGGCAATCTGGCTGCCAAGTCTGTATTCATAACCACTAGAGGTGACTGCCTCAGGGAGGATGTGGTACCACTGTGAGGCAGTGACTCTGATGAATAGTAATAGAATGCTTTCATCCTTGCATCAGCGTTTAGTGTTTTTAATGTAAGACTTTCGAAATCAACAGAAAACATTTTAGAGACAGAATCTCGGGGTCCCATCTCCTCTTTTTCCTTCTGTGCACACCCACTGCCCAGAACAGTGCTCAGTTTACAATATCTGTTGATATTTTTCTGGCTCAGAAAAATATCTGTTGAATGAATGTAAATAATACCTCCAATACTCAGCAGTAGCTGGTGAAAATAGCTCTTTTGACCAGACCATGAATTTATTTTCAACTCTTTCTCTGTGTTCAAGTTGAAATTGTCTTCTCTTTTTCTCCAGCTGTTTCTGTTCACCTTCTGGGCTCTGTCTGTATGCCACTTGCTTTGAGAAGTGTGCCCTACCCCTTTCCTACTTCACCACTACCACGAGTCAATCGGATGCTCCTTTGAGGGAATACATAGTTCCATACTTTCCCTTAATGTAATATTTAAAATACTTATGTCAGTTTCCTTTCTAAGATTCTGTATGTGTGCGTGTGCACCACACACACACACACACCCACACACCCACACACACACACACACAGAGTCATTTCTGTGCAGGCAAGGATGGTGTGATTCATTCCTGCTGTTTCTCAGGGGACTTGAATGGTAAATGTTCAAACTGTAGCTATTTGTTTGAGGAATAAATGAGTGAAGGAATCCACTTTAGCAGCAGTTACCCAGAAGTGTTCATTGATTAATAGAAATGTATAAGCAAAACGCATAGCCTTAACTAGTAAAGCAGTTGTTAAAAGTCTTTTCAACACAATTTTTCTAGAGGTTAAGGGACATATTTCAAATGTGGCGTCTCCGTACATTTTCTTCTTTCATTTAGAAGGGCTCAGAAAGTGGTTACGGTGGCTTCTGATTCTTGCTTATTAGCTCCTATTCTGAGAGGTTTTTTTTTTTTTTTTTTTCCCGCCGGAATGTGATCTGCTGTAACCTTGACCTGACTTAAGTTGGGATATTCCTTGGTGCTGCTGTGAATGGTATTTGTTCTTTTTTGGAGTGGAGAAATTAAAAATGATCACACACAGGAAAATTGATCTCTTCTTGGTCCAATTTTCCAGATTAATTCCCTCAGTGAGTTTGAAAATTTTTTATTTTCATGAGCATTTATTTGTTGGATGGGAGATTAGGGATGTAGAAGGGAGAATAGGACAGGACATATCTTAGTGGGACATCGACCAGAAATAATGACATCTAGAAATGTTCAGTGGAAATATTATCTTAAAAGGTCCTAGACTTAGATGGTATTCATATTCCAGGCATATTAACATCTTAGCATTTATTTTGCTTTGTCTTATAATTTGGTATATTTTGATCTCTGGCTTTTGAACTCTGAATTTGAGAATGTACCTGGATTGGCAAAATTAATTTTCTCATAAACCGTCAACACTGTCATGTGGATGACACTGTCAAATAGTGTGCCATGAAGACTTCTGCTCAAGTGACTTACTTCTAAAGAGACTTTTTTAAAAATGAAAGCCAAACTGCAAGGCTGGTAAAACGCAATTTTTGGTCACTGTGTAAACTCAATGTTTCTATCTGCCCCAGATCTCAAGTTGATCGTCAAACAGATAATATTAAAATCTACTCATTTTTACAGAAATGTAATTTCAAATAATTAACAATGATTTAATAAAGAATTTGTAGAAATGTCTTGTTCTTGGTTATAGGATTCATTATCCTTGAGTCTTTTCTAACAGGATAAAATTTATAATTTTCTGCATATATAATTAAAAAAAAATCTGTGTCACATAGATTCAGTGGGGTTTTGCCCATGACAAATTCTTTTTTGTGTAAAGTATCTTGTCATAACAGATTTTAAAGCCTTGTTTATTTAAATATAATTTTACAGTGTATCCTGATGCTCAAGTGAGAAACCTGAAATTGCTGTACTTATGATCTTTCTCTGTCTTTATATTTTCCACACTGGCTATTGATATCTGATTGTGTAATAGCATCCTTCCGTTAACTTTTAAATTCTAAAGTGTTTTCGAAGAGAAAAGAGAGAGAGAGAGAGA
The DNA here is from genome assembly GCF_032405125.1 of Capricornis sumatraensis. Classification (NCBI taxonomy): domain Eukaryota; kingdom Metazoa; phylum Chordata; class Mammalia; order Artiodactyla; family Bovidae; genus Capricornis; species Capricornis sumatraensis. The sequence goes on from NC_091079.1 coordinate 47,581,236, forward strand.
CTGATATTCATCTATTAATAATAGCTATTTTCTTTTAGTTTACCAATAGAATCCCCCGGTTTTCCTTGGCTACCTTTGATTAAGACTGCATCCCTAAGGCTTCCTTGATAGATTTGGCCAAAAGATTATGTTTTGGCACTTCTGCTTTATTATGTAAGCTGAAGTGACATATATAACTTCCATAAAGTATCCTTGTGAGTAAGGGTCAAACGTTATTTTAAACTCTCTTCTTTCTTCCTGGTTAGAATGTGGATAGGAGGGCTGGATCTGGAGCAGCTCTTTGGGACTATGTGGTAAAGTCACATGCTGAGAATAAATAGCAGAGCTAAAAGGTAGAGGGAGGATCCACATGCCAGTCTTTCTTGTCATATTATTTTTTTGTTGCTGTTCCTGGGTTGTAAGTTCTTTTCAAAATATATCTTTTCAGAATCCTGACTCTATACGTATTTATTTATTGCAGAATCTTAGTTCCCTGACCAGGCATTGAACCCCGGGACCCAGGGCAGTGAATGTACAGAGTCCTAACCACTGGACCACCGGGGAATTCCCTACTTATCAGTCTTGAATTGCCCACCACTGGACTTTGTTGACCTGAGATAGATTTTTGTCTTAAAACTTGTCATGCTACTCTGCTTTTAAACTAAACGTTAACCAATGTAAGGAGCTAGAGCAGATTCCGTGAGACTATCTCAGGCAGGTATTCAGAGCTGTGTTATGAAGTCATTTGTCCTTGTGGAATTTGGGGGGATAGCCTCATAGGCAGCTGGGACCCCTACCCTGGGATCTGTGAGGTCCTGTCTGTGGCCTCGGGAGTGGTAGGTACTGTCAGTCATTCTCCTAGGGTCCACTGTGTGCTGGCAGGCTGAGTGAACAGCTGTCCAACAGGAATGGTGTGTAGTGTTATTTCTGACGTCTTCGGCAGGGATAGTGGGGTTGTTTCAAGAGAGAAGTTATTTGCCACTTCCTAGCCATCACCACTTCATATTCATATTTTGAGCTTAAATACGTCTCTGTTTGACCCAAGAGCAAAAATAAGCCTTTCCTCAAATCCTAATAATTACCTAGGAACATCCAACCATCCTTAAACACTTAAGCACATTATTAAAATTTTGTGGAGATTTGAAAATGGTTCTGACAACATATGCTTTAGAAGAGGATTTACAAACTTTAGAAAGAAAGCTTATTAACACACGAAACAGTTTTATGACAATCACTTAGACTCTAGTTCTCTCTTTGATGGAAATATTTTATGTATGCTCATTTGCTCAATCCTGTCTGACTCTTTATGACCCCATGGATGGTAGACCGCCAGTCTCCTCTGTCCATGGAATTTTTCGGGCAAGAATACTGGAGCAGATTGCCATTTCCTACTCCAGGCAATCTTCCCCACCCAGGAATCAAACCCGAATCTCTTGCTTCTCTTGCATTGCTGGCAGATTCTTTACCACTGTGCCACCGGGAAGCCCAGAAATACTTTGTACTACCTCTTTAAGCCAATGAATTAGTTTCACTTTGCCTTATCTTTCTTTTTTTTTCTCAAAGAATAAAAAAAAAATGAATAAAGAAAAGTCTGAAAAACAGTATTGGAACTAGGAAGATGATATGTTATACCACCCTATAAAATATATGTGACGCTAAAAGTAATATTTACCCCTCCTTTATAGTTGAAGGATAACAAATTTTTTATGAATCTGTGTGAGGGTGTTTCTTATGTATAGATAAGATTCTTAAATTTCTATCCTGAATAATCTTCTTGATTACTGAGAATGTCTCAGTTTCTGATAGTGCAACTCTTTATGCTCAGAAGGAAGAGTTGAGAGTTTGTTAACGGGCAGTTGCCACTGAAAATCCCCTGAACCAGTGTAAACGCCTCTTCTCTAGTGCATTGGGAATAAATCAATAGACATGGTAGGCAAAAGACTTAGTAAATGGCTCCCTTTCAAAACCATGATGCAGCCAGACACATTATATTTTTAAAATACGAATCATTAGAGTTGATAATTATAACTCATATTGTAATTAAACATTTTAGAGTTATGTTTCTCTAGCTTCCTTTAATATGTCTAACTTCAAGGCTATAGCAAACTACAGCCATTGTTGGTGAAATTAAACTGTAGTTTGATTGCTCACTTAGATAATTTATGAAGCACCAGAGAGTTGAGGCTGAGAATGGTAACTCTGGGTAAAATAATTTAACTCTGAACAACTATTTTAACATTTCTTCATTTGATAGAAAAGAGAGAGGCACAAGTATTTTGTTGAATTACCTCTAAATCTTAAGATGAAGGAGCATATCTCAATTAGAGTACTATTTTCAGAGGCTAAGAGAGCATTTGGGGTGGCGGTTCCCAGAAAAGAGTTCCTTCATGGATTATTTGATTACCTGGGTAATTCCAGAGAGCTTGTGTGAATTATCTCAGTTTTTTTTCTCCTTCCTTATTTATATCTAGTCAACATCAAATGCTGAAGATTCTTTATTTTAAAAAGGAGTTCACCTTTTTGAGTTTTGCAAGCAGACATCCACATGGTCACTCACCTTATTTTTAAATTAGCTGCACCTGTCTCTTCATGTCCTTTAGGAAAATTCTGTAGAAAGTACACTGAATGGTGGGACATCTGTATATTTAGCCTTGCCCCAACCATTGCATCCTAACAGTTCTAAGTTCTGCTTTTCACATAAAAGTTCCTGATTTTATCTAAAGTCTGATTGAGGAAGAGAGTGTATCTTTATTTAAATACTTCCTGGTAAGAAAAAATTCATGATATCCTATTTCAATGTTTAACACCCTTCATGCTTCATAGAATACTCTTGAATCCAAATTTTGGGAAAAACATTTTTTTTTTCCTCTCACATCAAGACTCAAATTCCTTTTTGGAATCTGCAAGCATCACCTCTCTCTTCCCTTTCCTGTCTTTTGCTACAGTGTGGGAAGTATAACAGATGAATGCCATGGAGCCTCAAGTCATACCAGGTCTGGCTCTCTGTCCATCTCTAAGGCTCTCCATATGGCTTATGAGAGTGGTGCCCCAAATCTTAGACTTCTTTTCAGGGAAGAGGGGGAGTGTTACCTTTGGGAGATCTGGCACCATTTATTGATAGCTCCTGGGCCCCAGGGAAAGAGGTGCTGGTGAGAACTTATGAATCCACCTTGTGTCTGGCTGTGGGAGGAGATGCTGTGATTTGCAGCTGACCACCATGTGTGGAGGAGGCTCCGTTCCCAATGGAAGGTAATGAGGTGCTATTTCCAGTGGGAGGAAAGGGATGCTGGAGAGACAGAAATAACAGATGTCTGCTCCAGGCAGAAAACTATAAATAACCGGTACCTTGTATGTCTGTGCCACGTTTCTATAGCTGTACCTATATCTGCGTGTGTGTCAGTATCCATGTTTGTTTGGATCTCCATCCACCTATTGTCCATATGGGCTTCCCCGGTGGCTCAGTGGGTAAAGAGTCTTTCTGCAATGCAGGAACCACAGGGGATGCAGGTTCCACCCCTGGGTTGAGAAGATCCCCTGGAGGAGGGCATGGCACCCCACTCCAGTATTCTTGCCTGGAGAATCCCATGAACAGAGGAGACTGGTGGGCTACAGTCCATGGGGTAGTAAAGAGTCAGACACGACTGAAGTGACTTAGCACACACAAACATATTGTCTATATAAAAATTATTTATTCTATAGCATCTTGGAATATGTTTCTGTTAAAGACGATCCATTATACGAATGTAGCCACTGAATAAATATTTATCGAACACTGACAGTACATACACTTCCAAGAACATACAAAATTAGGTTCAAATGGTTCTTGTCCTCTATGTCTTATTTTTTTCTCAACCATTAGAATTAATGTTGCTTCAAAGCAGGTGAAATATTCTTACAACATTTTGCACACAGTATGCACATATGATTTATGAACTTTTTCTTTATATGACATTGGCAGGAGGAATACTCCTGGGAGAAGTGTGACTTTATATATAATTTAAAGTCTTCTTGTATTGCAGATATAAAATTTCTCACCTGAAATCTGAACTTTTCAGTTTTTTAAATCTGGTGTTTCTAGCCATTGGTTTTCCTTTCATTCCTGAGGAAGATGCTATTCCTCCAGAAAATACTGTTGGTGTTATCTGCAGAGATACAGATTCTACAACTAATTTTTAAAGCACAAGTCTGGTAAATAAGCTCAAGATTAATATAGAAGAATATGACTAAGTAATAAAGATGTTTATGTAATGAAGAGTTGTTTTATTGTATTTGGCAATGGTTCTGAAATCTTTTTTTATTCCAGAGAATGCAGTATAGTTTTATTTAAAATGTTATATGAATATTTTGAATCTCTGATCTAAAATATGATTTGCAATGGTGAGATGAAAAACATATCCATTAGTAGCAGCAGTTTGATAGCAGCCCCCATATTTACTTTTATTAATTTTCACTTTTTCATCTTAAAATGAATTAACCATCTTGATGGTTTGCTCTAGGGGTTACTGTGTGAATTTATGAGTCAAACTGATTATGGTGCAAATGGAAAACATAGAGTTTATGACCTTTCAAACACTTAAACTAGTTTCTGAAATAGGACTATATGAATTCTGCTTCTGAAATGTTACTTCCTATCATGGTACTTCATACATTATAAATTCCGTGATGCAATTACATATATAAAAGTGAGATTCAGGATTTATTCACTTCCAACCATTATTTGGTGGCAAGTGAGTAAAATATTCTTTAAACTATCTTGAGAAAAGAAAAAAGAAAAAAAAAGGGGGGGGGTGTGGATCATTCCTTGAGTCATACAACCCATCCATGCCCAGGCTGGGGTAGATCTAGCCTCAGGGGAAATAAAGTCAAGGTCTGAAGGAGTACCTGACCTCAGCCGCTCTGTCCATTTATCTGTTCTGTCTTTTCCCCCTACCTTTCTGTCTCTCCTTGGCTTTCATGTGCTGGTGCTCAGAGAATCAGATCTCAGGCTTCTCTTTTGGGGGGATATTACCTCTAGAAAATCAAGAATCACATATCTTTACAATCTTCAGACCCAAGGGAAAGAGGTGCTGATGGAAACTGAGTCCGCCCTGTGTTTGGCAGTAGGAGGTTTTCAACCATGAGAACGTAGAAAGGGGGGGGGGGCGCTTCGCAATGGGAGGACTGAAGGATTAATATTATTTCCAGTGGGAGAAAGGGACATTGGAGAGACAGAAATTAAAGGTATTTACTTTCAGAAAGAAAAACTTTTGCATATATATATATATATATATATATATATATAACCACTTTAGAGCCTCACACAAATTACTGAAGACTCCAGAATTTGGTGTTGGACTTTACTTGCAAATCTTTATTTTATTTTTTTTTGAGTTTTTTTTTCCTTTATTTTAATTTACAATACTGTAATGGTTTTGCCATACATTGACATGAATCCACCACGGGTGTATATGCGTTCCCAAACATGAACCCCCCTCCCACCTCCCTCCCCATAACGTCTCTCTGGGTCATCACCGTGCACCAGCCCCAAGCATGCTGTATCCTGCGTCGGACATGGACTGGCTATTCGATTCTTACATGATAGTATACATGTTACAATGCCATTCTCCCAAATCATCCCACCCTCTCCCTCTCCCTCTGAGTCCAAAAGTCCGTTATACACATCTGTGTCTTTTTTGCTGTCTTGCATACAGGGTCGTCATTGCCATCTTTCTAAATTCCATATATATGTGTTAGTATACGGTATTGGTGTTTTTCTTTCTGGCTTACTTCACTCTGTATAATCGGCTCCAGTTTCATCCACCTCATTAGAACTGATTCAAATGTATTCTTTTTAACAGCTGAGTAATACTCCATTGTGTATATGTACCACAGCTTTCTTATCCATTCATCTGCTGATGGACATCTAGGTTGTTTCCATGTCCTGGCTATTATAAACAGTGCTGTGATGAACATTGGGGTACATGTGTCTCTTTCAATTCTGGTTTTCTCGGTGTGTATGCCCAGCAGTGGGATTGCTGGGTCATAAAGTAGTTTTATTTGCAATTTTTTAAGGAATCTCCACACTGTTCTCCAAAGTGGCTGTACTAGTTTGCATTCCCACCAACAGTGTAGGAGGGTTCCCTTTTCTCCACACCCTCACCAGCATTTATTGCTTGCAGATTTTTGGATCGCAGCCATTCTGACTGGTGTGAAGTGGTACCTCATTGTGGTTTTGATTTGCATTTCTCTAAAAATGGGTGATGTTGAGCATCTTTTCATGTGTTTGTTAGCCATCCATATGTCTTCTTTGGAGAAATGTCTATTTAGTTCTTTGGCCCATTTTTTGATTGGGTCATTTATTTTTCTGGAATTGAGCTGCATAAGTTGCTTGTATATTTTTGAGATTAGTTGATTGTCAGTTGCTTCATTTGCTATTATTTTTTCCCATTCAGAAGGCTGCCTTTTCACTTTGCTTATATTTTCCTTTGTTGTGCAGAAGCTTTTAATTTTAATTAGATCCCATTTGTTTATTTTTGCTTTTATTTCCAGTATTCTGGGAGGTGGATCATAGAGGATCCTGCTGTGATTTATGTCAGAGAGTGTTTTGCCTATATTCTCCTCTAGGAGTTTTATAGTTTCTGGTCTTACATTTAGATCTTTAATCCATTTTGAGTTTATTTTTGTGTATGGTGTTAGAAAGTGATCTAGTTTCATTCTTTTACAAGTGGTTGACCAGTTTTCCCAGCACCACATGTTAAAGAGATTGTCTTTACTCCATTGTATATTCTTGCCTCCTTTGTCAAAGATAAGGTGTCCATAGGTGTGTGGATTTATCTCTGGGCTTTCTATTTTGTTCCATTGATCTATATGTCTGTCTTTGTGCCAGTACCATACTGTCTTGATGACTGTGGCTTTGTAGTAGAGCCTGAAGTCAGGCAAGTTGATTCCTCCAGTTCCATTCTTCTTTCTCAAGATTGCTTTGGCTATTCGAACTTGCAAATCTTTAATTGGGTTTCCCTAGTGACTCAGATGGCAAAGAATCGGCCCACAATGCAGAAGACCTGAGTTCCATCCCTGGGTTAGGAAGATCCTCTGGAGAAGAGAATGGCTACACTCCAGTATTCTTGCCTGGAGAATCCCATGGACAGAGGAGCCTGGTGGGCTACAGTCCATGGGGTCACAAAGAGTTGGACATGACTAACACTTTCACTTTCAAAGGCAAAGTAGCATGATAATGAATAGAACATCTTTTGACATCTAAAGACTCTGAATTAGAATCCCAGCCTTTCTTACCTCTTAGTAACTCTGTGGCCTTTCTTCTGGATAGATTTGTGGTCCTTCAGAATTTATAGGTTGAAGTCTGACCTCCAGGGCTTCAAAATGTGACCTTGCTTGGAGGTAGGTTCTTTATAGAGACCCTCATTTTAAGTTAGAATGAGGTCTTTAGGGCAGGCTCTAATCCATTATGCCTGACACAAAGGGGAAGTTTGGACGTAGAGTCAGACATACACAGAGGAAAGACAATGTGAAATAGCCATCTCAAGGCTAAGGAGAGCAACTTGGGACAGATTCCTTCATCATGGACCTGAGAAGAAACCAATGCAGCCAACACCTTGATTTTGGACTTCCAGCCTCCAGAACTTTGAGACAATACATTTCTCTTGTTTAAGCCACACAGGTTGTGATACTTTGTTATGGTGGTCCTAGGAAGTTAATACAGCCTTGAATATCTTACTTCAATTTGTACAGTCACTCAATAGATATTAACACCTTTATAAATCCCCCTCTTCTCCCTTTACCTCTTACTCATTGTCCTGTAGTCCAGAAATACGACTGAAAGTTTTGTATCCTTCTGCCCTTTCAAAAGTAAAATATGTTTTAAAAGCATTTGGCTGCCTTAGGACAGATCCAGGTGAGAATTTAAATAATCTACCAAGGAAGAGGAAGCAATAGCTATTTTAGTAGATGAAAATACTGGGTTTTAATGGAAACCTTATTAAGTAAGGGGATGTAATAGCTTCAGAGTGTAAGCTATTACAGAGTGTAAGTGCTCAGGAGGAAAGTTTTAGAGTTAGACAACCTGCATTTTAATTCTCAGTCCTGCATTTACTATGTAATCCTGGGTCGGTTATATAATCTCAATGTATTATATAATCTCCCAGTGTATCTCAGGTTCCTCTTCTATAAAATGGGGGTACTAATAGCTGTGCATGGTGCTTAGTCTCTCAGTCGTATCCAACTCTTTGTGACTCCATGGACTGTTGGACTGTAGCCCGCCAGCCTCCTCTGTCCATGTGATTTCTCAGGCAAGAATACTAGAGTAGGTTGCCATTTCCTTCTCCAGGGGATCTTCCTGACCCAGGGATTGAACCTGAGTCTCTTTTGTCTCCCGCATTGCAGGTAAATTCTTCATCCACTGAGCCATCGGCGAAGCTCCGCTAATACTGAATCAGGATTAAATAAGTTAATAAATACAAAGCTGGGAACAGTTCATGGACTACAGTAAGCTCTCACTAGAGGCTGGCTTTTGCTATTTACTTCCCTCGAGTTTCCTCTCAAGACTGGTTTAAAATGAAGAGTGCTGTGAATGTTCCAGGGTGGAAAAGTATAAATCATCCTGCACCACAACATCTACTATATAGATATACTTCTAAATATCTTCACTGTAGAACTGGCTTAAGAATTCAGCATTTTAAAAGACTCTCCTATAAGCAGGAGGAGGCAGAATGTTCATGGGGTATCTCATTGTCTCTCAAGGCAAGGAAACGCAAAGCTCTATTTCTCTCTTGGCTGAGACATCTATACAAGCATTCAAGAATTCAGGGCAGGATTACTCAGGAAGCACAAGAAGATTATCCCCTCGCTGCCTCATTTATCCACACACACAGCTCCAGCTGTAATTGGCATCCTTTATCTTTAATGCCTGGGCCCTGATAGAATGAATGCCCTTTGTACGGCAACACACCTGGGAGATGCCACCATCCGCTTCCTAATGAAAGAGATGCGAGGGGGTCTTCACAGAGACACCAGAAAAGAAGCAGCTGCTCTTGTGATGATCGTGCCAAGAAGGCCGCTCATACCTGAACACAACCTGGTTGTGTGCAACACTTTTAACAACCTGGTCAAACACACACATTTCCCACTTTAAACCTTGGCTTGATCTGTGGGATGATACTCTTAACGGTAACCTTGCAGGAGGACAGACTAACTCAGTGATATAATTGCCTGTGAAGTAATTTATAGCTCAGGTATGGGTGCAAGTCAGGCTAACAGTGGTTTATGGTCCTTGGAAACTTTGCCTCATGTCCTGGCATAATGGAGATTTGTGTGGTCTGTTTTCAAAAATCCAGAAATTGTTCTCACACTTGATCTGCAAATTAAGTTGCAAATAAAATGCATTCACTTGCAAGATTTTTTATGACTTATCCTAAACCTAATGCTTGTTGTGTCAGTGTTTGGTAATATATCAGAGAAACTGATTTATTTTGTGTGGGGCTGCATTTTAACATTTTATTTAAATTTTCATTTTTAATTTGTTTTAGACCCAGCCTTCTCCCTCCTCCCCCAGATAGGTCTGTGGATCAAGAAAATTTGTTCAGTAGCCTAAAGGCATGACCTCTAGGTCATGAGCCACTATGTAATTTCCCCCCTTAGACTGAAGGTCTAGAGCTCCACATAGTAGCTTCCATATCTCTTATATATGATTTCCGATGCCTTATGTGTTCTGCTCTGAAATCCCGTCCACAGGGAAGCTAAATGATCAAGGCCAAAAAATCAGTCCCAGGTACTCCATGAAAAAGGAGGGGATTCCTATCATTACACACTTTATTCCGTCAATTCTCTGTCAGAGTGTATATATTTACATATTGCATAGAATTATGAGTACCAAGCCATTCTTAAAAAATTACGCAGTTTTTCTACTTCTACCTTAAATACAGCATTACTTAAAGCTTTCTCGCCTGTTACTTGTTTTCTCAAAATTCTCATTTTCACTTACACATGTATTTTTCATCGACACGTGGATGTTTTACAGTTTCTAACTGGAGCCTCAGCTCTGCCTCTCTAACTGCTTCTTAAACAATCCACGCACAGCACATCTAGCAAAATCAATACCAGTTTTAGCTCCTCCTAGGAGCTGAGCACTCTGGTAGGCCCTGCTAAGATACAAGGAGGAATTAGGTAAGGTCCAATCTCCTTTGAATCTCTAATAACCACATAGAAAGAGCTTTATTAAAGTGCTTTGTAATAAACAATGAACGGTGTAGCTGCGTATTCTCCGGTTTGGGAGAGAGAGAGCTTGACTTTTACTAAATGACGTAACATTTGGGAAATGTTATGGGAGAAATGGGATGGGATGGGGCAGACTGACGAATATGGGACAAATGGCAAGAGGGGAAAGAAAGGGGTCTTAGCATAAGCAAGTGACTGAAATCTTATGCTGCTGAGGATCAGAGCAGAATCAAGAGCTGCAGCTTCCGCCCACTTGCAAGTGTACCGGGCAAAGTGGGAGGAGGCGCATTGGGTGAGGGCCAGAGGGAGGCAAGCTCACTCTATCCCAGGGAACTTTGAGGGCTGGGCAGGAGAGTCCATGGAAAAGCCTAACTGGTGGAGGGCAGATGTTAGGAAGACACCCAGAAGGTAGAACCAGGGATGGAGTTGAGACAGATCATAGCAGAGAGATTGGTCTACAGGTCATGGGGGTGACCTTCAAAAGCATTTTAGAGCTGGCGAGACTTGAGTTTGAAGTGCAGCTCCAGCATGTTCTAGCTGCATGAGCACCCACAGTTCATTCAGCTCCCTGAGCACCATCCTTCAGTCTGTAACGGGGGAGTAAGGGATTGGGTACGAGGGTCCATGAGGACGTGTATACAGTATCCATCGTATTTGTGCCTTCCATTTACTCAGTAAGTATTCCAAAATTTTAGCTAGTATTTTGAATTATTATTGGTATAGCACAGGTTTTCATGGATTCAACTCAGTACAGGGCATACTGATCCATCCAGCTATCCATTCAATCAGCAAATGATTCAACCAGTAAACGATCCATTCAATCAGTAAACTTTGGCTGGTTACCTTCCAGGCACTGGGGATGTAATTGTGAACAAAAGTTTCCAAAGTCTTGGATAATATTCTACTGAAGAGAAGCAAACAATGAACAAGCACCTGAGTAAACACTATGCTGAGTGGTGACAGGTACCCTGGGCCATTTATGCTGTCCACTCCAGTATTCTGGCCTGGAAAATGCTGTGGACAGAGGAGCCTGGTTAGGCTACAGTCCATGGGATGGTGAAGCATCAGTCACAACTGAGCCACAGCCTAGAAAATTGCTGGCATATGTGTGACGTGTAAGAGTCACTAATAGTGCCTCCTTTCAGTTATGTAAATGTCTTTTTGGCTGGTGAATTATATGATGACCCCAGAGAGAGGATAATTGAGCAGATGCTGGCACAGGGCTGGGGTAGGGGATAGTATTTTATACAATGATTAGTCAGGGAAGGTCTCACTATTCAAGTGTCCTCTGAGCAAAGAGGGAGAAAGTGAGTAGTGTGTGTATGTGAGAGAAGAAATTTCCAAGGATGTGCAAAGGTGAAAGTGTGCTTGGCATGATCATAGATTAGCAAGGAGGCTGGCATGGCTGGAGATGAATGAATGAGGTGAAAAAAAAATAGGAGATGAGGTCAGAGACCCAATCACCTATGTCCGTGGGGACCAAGGCAAACACAGAGCGTAAGGACATGGGCTTAGTCCGAATGAATTTGGAGGCAATGAAAAACGTGTGCAGGAGAGTGACATGAACTAACACATTTTAAAAGAGTGACTCTGTACTACCCAGGATGGCAAGGGTAGGAGCAGAGAGATGAACTGGTATAGTGTTGCAAGAATCAAAGCCGAAGATGGCAACAGGGTGGTAGTGGCAGACAGAGTTAAATTATGCATATTTTGAGAGTATAGCTCACAGAATTTGCTGTGGATTGAATGTGGGATGGAGAGGAAGAGGGGACATAAGAAGGACTTGAGGATCTTGGGCTGGAGCAACTGGAAGAATGGATTTTCCACTTAGAGAGATGGCAAAGATGGAGACATGAGCAAATTTGGTGACCAATGAGGAGGGATGTCGGGAGCTTGATCTTATTAGCTCGCTCTCTATTAGAGATCCAAGGAGACTGTAGGGTATTCAGGTGGATATGAGTTTGGAGTTAGGACAAGTCCAGGGTGGAGACATCAGTCTGGGAGTCTTGGAAGTGAAGTGGTGTTTAAAACCATAGGATCAGAAGAAAACATCTCTGAGGGGTGTATAGCCAGAGAAGAGAAGTCTGTCTAAGAACTGAGCTCATGTCTACATTCGAAGGCTGGGCTGATAAGGAGGAACCAGCAAGGTGGAGGGAAAGTGCTCTTCCAGCAGCCAAAGGAAGGATGGATTTCAAGAAGGAGGGAGTAAATATCTGTGTCCATTGTTGTTGACAGGGCAAGTGGTGGTGTGAAACTCAACGATAACTCTCATGGGATATGTTTTGGTGTAAAATGAGTACCAAATATATTGTTAATACTGTGCAGGTGTGTGCATATTCAGTTGTGTCCGACTCTTTGTGACCCTGAGGACTGTAGCCTGGCAGACTTCTCTGTCCATGGATTCTCCAGGCTAGAACAGTGCAGTAGGTTTCCATTCCCTTCTCCAGGGGATCTTCCTGGCAGGGATCAAACTCGGGTCTTCTGAGGCCTGGAGAAATAATTTTTTATGATATTCACAGATATCAGAAATATGATATTCATAAATATCATATATATGATATTCATAAATTCATAAAGATATCATGAGCATATTTTTTTAAAGAATGAATTTCCCTGGATCTCAGATTCTGTCACAGACTTGACCTTAGTGGTATGTGCACACAATGAGTGTATATGTGGGTTTTTATGTGTGTATGTGTGTGTGTATATAATAGAGAGAGAGAGGGCCTGACCCACAGTATAGCTCAAAGAGAATCACTTTGCCTCCGGTGGCCCCTTGCCAGACAGTGCGGTTGGCTGGCTGCTGTCTCTTATTAGTAAGATTACGTATTTCAGGATATCTGTGTGCCCTTGAAATGTCTGAAGGATTTGTCTTGCTTCTAAAACAGATAACAAACTGGAGCTTTAGCCAAGGAGCTCGGGTTCCTAATATTGCTATTCACTTTTGTCCTACTTCCAAAACTCCCTTGTGCATCCCCCAAGTCTGAACCCGTGGGCCATGAGAAATAGTGACAAATGGGCAGAAAAAAAACAACCTTAGCAGGAAAAGTATGGAAGATCCAAGGTGCTTCAGAAATTGAGTGTCTCCTTTGTAAGGGGATTGCAGGTTATGGCTGAACAGAAGTCTCTAACTCACCAAGCTTTCATCAATTGCAGAGGGTTGTTTAGCTGGTTGATATTTTATAGATTTTACATCTTTGATGCTAATAATACCTCCTGCACTTAGTTCAGCTTTAGCCACTCCTCTTGGCTATACAACTGCTAGGTGAATCCGAATCTAGGGTTAGGGCTTCCCATTTGCACTAGCGGTAGAGAATCCACCTGCCAATGCAGGAGACCCAAGACATGAGGTTCAACCCCTGGTTGGGAAGATTCCCTGGAAAAGTAAATGGCAACCTACTCCAGTATTCTTACCTGGAAAATTCCATGGACAGAGGAGTCTGGTGGGCTATAGTTTGTGGGGTCACAAAGAATCATACATGACTGAATGAGTGAGCATATGTGCACACAGGCAGGGTTTATAAGCCCCGTGACTTTAGTTTTCCCATATGTAAAATGGAATATCCCATAATTGTGAACTGAAAATGCACTTTTATAAGTGTTAAGGCCAAAGCTCTGTTCAATGAGATGCTTTATTTTTGTGGACACCACACTGCATGGGAAACTATGGCACCTCATGAAGATTTATAATTGTTGGGCTGCACCCAGATGCCCTAATTGTATCTGTGTCTGCAATCGCTGATGCACTGACTTGATTCGATATTGTGAAGCCTTGATTTTCTCAAAGGTTAAAGCTGAAAATAAAAGCAATGCTGCTTTGTAATGTCTATTGATCCTGAGTTGATAATAATGTCTTAGGCATCGTGGGAGAATCATTGCTTATCCTGACAAGCACAGTCTGCATTCCATCTTAGCAACTGAGGCTATTTCATGGGCAGGCGAAGGTTCACTGGAATGTTCTTCTTCCAAATGGCTCCCCTTTAACTACACAAAATATGTTAAAATGAGAGGCCTCCGTGTCAGAAATCCACAAAAGCAAGAGGGAGAAAACCCAGCTCCTCTGTTCTTATCTCACTCACGCTGACGGCAGAGGCCTCTGAACAGTAGGGAGGCAGAAATGAAATTTATCACCAGATAAGCCTTCCAAAAGTCCAGGCGGGTGAACGAAGGTGTCTTTCTCTTGTAGATGGTATTTTCCACAGGGCAGGGTGAGGCTCCCAGACCCTAGAATCACCACTTTTCTCCCTTGCTGAGCCTCTGCACAGCAAAGCATGCGATGTGATGCACAGATGTGGACTGAAATTTTTAAAAACGTTCACTGACCTTTCGGTAGCTTTCATGCTGTTTAAGAATCTACTGACCTGCAGGCAATTACCACACGTAAATGCCTAGCTTCTGCTGGGAATTCAGCTCTGGGCTTCTGCTGCAGCTCCTCTCCTTTCCTGCTTTCCCCAGGCAGTCCTGTGCTGCAGCAGGGCCCCAACTGGTTCAGCCCACAGGGAGAACGCGGGCCCAGCCTCTCCGCCCGGGCTGGCTCCGGACTGGTGTTTGCTTGCAAACATGCAGTTACCAGGAAATGTGGAGTCAGCTCTGCTCCTGTTCCACTTAATTTTCTTCACCCCATGCACTGGGTTTTTCTCTTCTGCTGCCCCAGCTGTTCTTGCTGTTCCCAGGATGACAGAGTCCCCGCCCCTGCTGCAATCTGAGCTTCCTACAAGGTTCCTTAGTTGTCTACTTGACCTCAGCTGCCCTGCCTAGATTTTTCATTTCCCCAAGCCTTCCCATGTGTGTGCATGCTCTGGTCTTGTCTGACTCTTTCTGACCCCCTGGACTGTAGCCCACCAGGTTCCTCTCTCTTTGGAATTTTCAAGGCAAGAAATACACGAGCGAGTTGCCATTTCCTTCTCCAGGGGATTTTCCCAATCCAGGGATTGAACCTGTGTCTCTTGCATCTCTGCTGCATTGGCAGGCGGGTTCTTCATCACTTGCACTGCCTGGGAAGCCCACTGAGCCTTCCACACCCACCCTGAAAACTTAGCAGAGGCAGCCGGAGCAGCAGCAGCAAGTGACAAGGGCATTCATGGAGGCACTGATGCAAGAGTCAGATACTGGGTTCAGATTCTGCCTCTGGTATTATTCTCATGGGCAAGCTGCTTACCCCTGAGAGCCTCGGGTTCCTCCATTGGAAGATGCTGCCAGTCTGTTGCAAGGATGTGTTATTTTACAATAACATGTGAAAATTCAGCACCTTGAGGACCCCCCCACAGTGTCCCTGTTCACCTCTGCTTCTCTTCCTGAAAGTATGCTTAGTTCAAGGCAGTGTTCTGGGGTCTATGAGCAAACGCACATGATAAACAGCAAATAGAAACTCTTCAAGGGTGTGAGCCTAAGTGGGAAAAAAGTCTCAAGCCGACTCCAGGTTCTAAATGAAATTTGGAAGCTAACAGGGAATTCCTTGGTGGTCTAATGGTTAGGACACGGAGCTCTCACTGCCAAGAACTGGAGTTCAATCCCTGGTTGGGGAACTAAGACCCCACAAGCCACACAGCATGGCCAAAATAAAAAGAGAAAGAAATATATATATATTTTTAAAAAGCTACCAATGGGGGATAAACTACAGGGCAGAGATAATTGAGGAATTAATGTGAGAGATGATGGGCTATAGAAATTGACTGGAGTGACTGAGAAAGATTTTATGGAAGTGGTGCAGTTTAAACTGGGTCTTCAAGATGAACAGTTTTAATCAAGTGGAGAAAAGAGGGCGAGGGAGTGTTGGGCAGAATTGCACGGAGTCAGGAGCAGGTGTGGGGAGTACGGAGCCCCTAGTCTGGCTGGAGCAGAAGGCTGCCAACTGTGGGGAAATTAGCTGACCAGAGTGTGGTGACAGGACTTCTTTGCCAGATTTAGCAAATAATAATTTGGGATGCCCAGATCAATGTGAATTTCAAATAAACAGGAGTAATTTTTCAGTCTAAGTTACGTTCCCAATACTGCATACTTATACTAAAAAAAAGTGTTTGTTTATCTGAAATTCAAATTTAAGCACCCCATATTTTATCTGGCCACCCGACCATAAACTCCAAGCGAAGGATTCTGCTCTTGACCTTGCATCACTGAGGGCTTTAAAGAGAAGAGTGAACAGATGAATAAAGCATTTTAACAGAGATTGGCTGGATAAAATGCCAGAATGGCTCGGAGAGGGAATGAACTTAGAGGCAGGAGGGTTGGCCCTTTTGCATTCTCTTCCTGTTTAAACTTTCGCTCTCATAAAAAGAGACCGAATTCTCTCGATACTGTAAAAGGTAAAGATATATTTGTTTTTTCTACAATTTAGAAAATTACAGAATATGAGGATGCTGGATGAAAGTTTAGTGCCCAACCTGAAAGTCATTCTAGTGACCATTAATCCAGGCTCTGAGGACTGTTAATACAGCGCTTCTAGAGCTGCGATCAGCAGCCCGTCACATACCAGCAGTGTAGGGGTACTGCCTCCAGCTTTGTCTAGAATTCTTAGTGATGAGCATTTTTTTCTGGGACGCTATTGCTTTGGTTTGATTTAGAGTTCACAAGACAAGGAAGTAGTTTAAATAGTAATGTTCTCCTTGGATATTTATTTAGATAGACTTAGGAAACACTGGGACATACTTTTTATTCATTTTTAGAGGTTTATCTGGTTGCTATTTAAAATTAGATTTCCTATTGAATGCATTTTTACTCTCTTAGTGGAAGAAAGCAAATCTTAAGGGCTTTTATTTCTGGATAAAGGAATTTCTAAGATTATGATTTTAAGACAGTTTTCAAAATGGATTTTTTCTTTTTATCAACTTTGATCAAATTTGATCTAATTTGCTGAAATTTTAGCCTATTGAAAACTATACATCTTGTTGATGGTTTGATTATTTCCTCAAGTGATTTCGCTAAATATTTTCACTGAAAGAGAAGACCCAGGGAACTCATCCAATCCTGAAACTGATTTTAAAGATGTTGAATATATATTGTTTGTTGTTGTTTAGTCGCTAAGTCGGAACTGACACTTTTGCAACCATATGGATTGTATGTAGCCCACTAGGTTCTTTTGTCCATGGGATTTCCCAGGCAAGGATACTGGAGTGAGTTGCCATTTCCTTCTCCAGGAGATCTTCTCAACCCAGGGATTGAACCCATATCTCCTACAAGTGGATTCTTTACCACTGAGCCACCAGGGAAACCCCCTGAAAAAAAAAGTAGAAATTTTTTCATTAAATACATTAAAATATGTATTTGTAGAATTCTATTGATATGGAAAATCCAAGTGCTTTCCTTTGTCACCAGGGGCAAGGACAGGTAGCAATTAATATCAGAGGCTATGATACAATGGCCAGTTGAAATCATATTCTCAACAAGTTTTAATGAGGACACAGGTGCATATACCTGGCAACCATGTCTTTAGAAGCACTGGTGACTCTTACTTTGGTTACTGATGAGCAGTCTTTGCTCCCCAGTATCGGGAGTTTAGGGTGGAGCTAAGAAAATTGTTTTTAGCATGTGATGTGTTCTCACATATAAGCACTCAATGTGTGTCCCCTGACAAAGAAACATGATTTTTTAAAAATAATTAAATTTATTTAGTTTTAATTGAATGATAGTTACTTTATGATATTGTGTTGGTTTCTGCCAAACATCACCATAAATCAGCCATAGGTATACTTATGTCCCCTCCCTCTTGAAACTCCCACCCCATCTCACCCCTCTAGGTTGTTACAGAGCCCCGGTTTGAGTTCCCTGAGTCATACAGCAAATTCCCATTGGCTATCTATTTTACAAGTGGTAATGTATATGAGAAACCTGACTCTTTACTTTATCTTCCCAAAGTGGTGTCTTTTCTTGAAATGAGAGCATTCAGGTACAAAAGTGCAAATGTTAAACCAGCACCTCCATTTGACTCTCAGCCTCAGAGTCAACCCAGGAAACCTAATCAGTAAAAAATCATATGCAGAGACTCTATCTAGAGGCCTAACCCAGAGGGCCCACCAGTTCAGAATGCCCCGTCTAGTTCACAGTGACATCCATGTCTGCCAAGATGTTGGTGCAAATCTTCTGGCTGCAGTGACTTGGTGTGCTGCCTTCTGGCCACAGACACATCTCTCTTGTCACCCAGGAAACAGCAGAGGTGACTCTGCTCACCAGGGAAATATATTCTTCCCAGGTTCTGTGCTCTGAGCTCAGGAATTTGAGACCAAGAGGCTAGAATCAGTTGATAGATATATACTGGCCCCCTGAGTTTAATTTTGGTTGAAGACTTTGCTCCTTCATTTAGTTGCAATTTTGAGAACCCTTCTCTGTTGAGCTGCAAGCCTTATCTTATAGTTACTGAAGAAAATTCTTCAGGATTATGCAAATGAATTCAAGTTGAGGAAAACTGGCCTTCCCTCCAAATCCCATTTCTAATTCTGTGGATTTGTCTTGGAATTATTTTTGAAATGCACGTCAGTCTTTTGACCTCCTTTACCCCAATTTCATCGTCTCAAACACTTTGGGTTGGTTTTGCCCACCTGTACCAATGTCACGTCCTGCTTCACAGCCATCCCCTCCATTTCCTCTCCTTCCCCTTACAAAATGAGGTAAAAGACATAAATGCCTGTAGCAAATGAACAGAAGAGTTATTCAGGGACAGAGTCCCATGAACGCTAAAGCCAGAAGGATGAAAGCAAGGCAGCCGTCTTGATTTTTTTTTTTTTTTTTTGATCTTATTCCCAAATTCCCTTCCTAAATCTTGACTTAAGGGCCATTGCTTATTTTCATGCCTAAGTTTTTTTCCTCTGGCTTAAGTTTCTTCTTTCATTCCCTAAAAATATATTAGTACATACTGGTATCTATCTATTTATCTATCTAGGTATGCATTTATAAACTTTCCACTAGTTTTGTTGGAGACGAGGTATACTTAGATAAGTACTAAAGAAAAGCTTTAGTTTGGCTTAGGGGTAAGAAGATCAGCACTTCCTTTCATGTAGAGAAGATTCCTAAGGCCTACTTTCTGATATCTTCTTAAATACTGCCGATGATTGAGTCTTTTAAAAAACAGACCTAGTGCCCTTTGCCCGGGGCTAGCGAAAAGCCTTTTCTGAGGTGAATTAGTTTGACTTATAAAAATTTATATCATATAAGCTATAGGGTTCTTGAGAGAAGACAAATTGACAAGCAGGCACCTTTTCTCTTTTTTTGGCCTCCAAGTATGATTGAAATATGCATTTTCATTTCATAGAAATTGAGAATTTTAGAAATTGTGGGGTCATCTTTAGGGTTTTCTGAATCTGGCAGTCTGCCACATGCTTTGAGCGGGAACATTCATGAACACAATGCATTAAAAAATTAGTTATTCAATGCCAACTAAGATGCTTCTTGACCAAGCCAAGAGGTCAGCCACATTACCCATACAAGTCATTCCATTAGCATGTGGAGCGACAATGATTTTTATAAAAGATGAAGCAAAATGTGTCATGGTGCTGTTACAGGAAGCCGAGCTTCGCCAGATCCGGAGGACCCTTCTCTGGGAGATGAGGTTGAAGCTTAGGGATGCAGCCATAAGGATGGTGGGAAGTGATAAGACACATGCCGCTGTTGAAACGAAATGGGAGTCCGGATAAGTGGAGGAAAACTACAGGAGACTCCGAGGGTGTCTGTAGCATATGGAGCTATCCCAGAAAGGTGGCACCCTGTATACCAATCGTCTTCCTTCCCACTTTGATATTAAAAATGTGCTAAGCACAAAGCTTTGTATTAAAAAAAAAAACCTTTAGCAGTTCATTAATCTCTTTTTAAACATAAGAAAATATTGTTGCAAATGAATGCATAAATAGTTTAATACTTTAAAAACTCCTAGAACCCTTTTAAACTACTGCCTGTCGAACGAGTGTATCTCTTACCTCTAGATCACTCTTACAGGCTGCTCCAAAGAATGCTTGGCTTACCTCCCTTTTGTGAAAACAGCATCCAAGTATTTTACTGACCGAAGAAGGTAGTGAATAGAATCCCCGGCCTTAATATCATTCCCCAACTACTGCAGCACAGTTTGGAGTTTCTGGAACAAAGGTATGATGTGCTTATATATTTTACTATTTTGACACAAAATGCTTTCTGTTGTGTTGGGAAGCTGCTTGTAACCCTGTGTCCTATGCCTTCTGCAATAAAAACTGTTAGCATAAGATAAAAAAGGTTAACATTCCGAACATCTTCCGTGCTCCAAATAAAGGCAACACAGTGCAATCTGAAGTCCTTCCAACAGAGGGCTCTATGGGTTTGATTTCGGTGGAGAAAGTGAGAGAAAACTACTTGGGTTTAGGTTGCTATAGTAAATTCTGTATTATCCTTAAAAATAGAACCGATAAAAATGGAGTCAGTTGAGTTGAACTGGAAGAATCATCTGAAGATTAAATGTAAGGTCTCCTCTTATAAGACAGAATTTCATAATTCTCTGAATTGATGTTCTTTTCAAAAGAGAAAATACATTTTACCCTCTCTAAATAAGAAAATAGGCAAATTAGAGATATTCCATGCTTTGAAGTACTATTAATATTACCTCATTCAGTCACATTTTAAAAGAAAAAGGAGCGACTGCATTCATTCTCTCTTCAGAGACATTTTATCTTTGCTGTTGGCAAATGATTTAGTGTTGGTGTAAGGAGCTGTGGTATGTACATAAAATGCCTTGTAAATATTTAATACGCAAAATATATATTAGTATGCATGCAAAATGCAAAATGTTAGTAAAATATTTTTACAAAGATAAGTGATACTGTTTAGAAAGGTGAAGTACAAAGACATAAGAATAAGCTCTAGTGAAATATATTTCTTTACTTAGGCATAGCATGCAGATTACTTTTTCATGTTAGGCCTAGCTTTTAAATCTATTTTCAAATCAAAGAAGCTTACAATATATGCATCAAAGTAAAGCAAAAAATCAACTAAAACAAGTTACTTTTGGACCATAGATTTTTTTGACTTCTAATTTTTAATCTCTTTAATCTCTTTCAGTGTTCTTTGAAATGCAGAGGTCATTGTATTCTATGAACAGACAGGTTTTAAAATTTGTAACCTATCTTATTGTGTCTAGTTGAAAATATTGTTATACTTTGATGTGTCTGGCATAACTAATATTCATTTTAAATAAATAATTTGAAGTTTGATTATATTTCCTAAAATGCATTTACCTAAAATAACCAGAAACACCCCTTTAAAATACTCTCTAAATATCATTTAAAAATATTGGCATCTTAAATGCCCGTATTCACTACCTAAATGTTTTCTTCTAGATTTTCTTGAATACAAATGCAGATTACAATTTAATACTCTGAGTAAACCATTAGTATATAATCTATGTATAATAGGTGTATATTTATATGTAATAGTATGTTAATACATTTTGTATAATTTATATTTCTGCAAAAGGCTTATAATTATTTTCACTATAATGGTTTTGGCCCACTAAGATTTTGCTATATATGAAACTTTGATCTGATTACATTAATAAGCAAACCCTTGTTTATTAATATTGTGTTTATGAAAAGTAAATTCTTATTTATAAATTGTGTGTTCATAACATATGTCCTTACTGTGATCTGTTACCAAGCAAATAAAATTTGGTTTGATTATCCATAAAAGCATTCTCAACATTTTTTTTATTTACAAAATATTTTGCTTTAAAAGAATAAACACAGTGGCAACTGGACTGTTGATGTAGAAGAGTTTGATTATCAATTATATTTCTTTTTCTTTTTTTCTATGAATTTGGGAAGACAATTCTAACAAAAGGAAGATTCAACAATTATTTATATTCCTTTCTGAAGGTTTTTTTTTGTTGTTAATAAAGGATCTTTTTGATACAGTTTTCACCATGGGTAAATATGTTTTCTAATTTTTATTTTGTTTAAAATGAAACTTATCTGGAGCAAAAGTGTTGATTTCAATGGATTTTCTAATAATGATTAATAGCAGCAAACAATTTTGCTTCATAGGGTGGCTGTTTTAATATTGTAAAATTTTGCTTGTATTTCCAGAAGTTTTTCTTACATGTAAATTCTTCCAGAACATTTCCCTCTTCACACACAGGGAGAATTATTTTGTTTGGTTTCTTTTTACTTGCCAGTGATGAATGTAAAGTTACAGGCCAGGTGCCCTGAATCTGTAGAGGACAGAGTAGGTGTGGAGCACACACAGACAAGTATCTTTGGCTAAAATAATTGTCCATTTTTGTCATGGGGTCCCGAGATTTAGGTAACTTTTGCAGGTGGTAGTTAACCGTCACTAATATTTCAACCTTTTTATTTAAAAGATAGTTATATTGACAACCATAAAATGCCGAGTAAAGATAAGGTGGCTACATTTTAGACTCCATTTCCACGAAAGGCAGAAGTCACCCATATTATCTAAGCATCAGTTTATATAGTATCAACAATGCATCTGTACAGGTAAAATGCAAAACGAAAATCGTCAAGTCCTGTACCCATCTTGTTTACAGCAAGGCCTAGATCAGCATTATTTGCATCTGTGAGTATTGCTTTGTATGGTTAAATGAAAACGAAGTCCCCTCACCCCAAACAATAATATTTTCTAAAACCAGCACACAAAGCTCATGGTTTGCTTCCTGCACCTGCCAGTTTGGGAACCTATTAAAGCCACCCTGGAAATTCTCCTTTCTTTGTGCAATATTTTATGCTTTTCTTCTCTTCAGGGCAGATTGGTTCTGCCTGCACTTTATTCCTGAACCCACGTTCATTCGAAATGGATTGGCAGACTTAAATGCTCCATCCAGTGCCGCTGCTGCTGACTAATAATACCCCTCCCCCACCGCGGCTCCCAACCCATCACACCCAGCAATCGCGCGCGCTCTCTCTCTCTTCCTCTCTCTCCCTCTGATCCCCCCTCTCTCTCTGTCTGTCTCTCTCTGTCTCTCATACACACAGACACAGACACATACACTCACTCACAGGCACCGGTGGCCCTATTGTCAACAAAGAATGCATAATGGTGAAGTACCCGGCAGTAATTTTCGTGATGTTTCGTCTTGCATGTTTTGAAAGTATTTCTGAAGAGTATAAATAAATGTGTCCTAAACTCTCCCCCTTTCTCTCTGCTGATACTCGGAGCTAAGCTCTCATCCTACGGGGCAGCCTCAGAAACCCAGTGGCCAGAATGCTTTCAGGGACCACTATGGGGACCACTATGTGCCTCCACCGCTTCCTCACTTTTCAGTAATATTAGCACTGTATAGATTTAATAATGGGGTGATAGAAAACATCTTGAAGATGAGGTGGTTTCTCTGATCTGCAGAGGAAAGACTGAAGGCATCTGATTTGTTCGTGTACCAATTAATTATTGAAGCAACAGAAAATACGAGCTACTGCAAAGAGGTTGCAGTGTGTGTGTGTGTTCTGTTGTCTGTGCTCTTGAGCACATGTGTATACATACGTGTGTATTACTTAGAAGGGAATCTTGGCCAGAAATTTCTTCATATTAACCCTGAAAATTACTGTACGATTGTCTGTGTGTGTGTCTGAATAAGGTAGTATTTTGATGAAGTAAGAGCACAATCCTTTTTTCTTTTCCTTTTTAACCTGTTCTCTCTTCACACCACCTAAATGGGCCTCTCAGCCAAACATCACCTTTAATTTTAATTTCTGTTTTTAGCCTGTACTCTATTAGCACCTTTTCTGTTTTACAGTCGACTCACTGATACAGCCCCAGATCTGTTGTGAGCAAACAATACGGTTTTGTTTCATGTTCCCATAAACATTGTTCTACTGCGTGGTGGTGCATTTCCTGTTCTTGTACCGTTGGGTTTGGAGGGTACTGTCTCATGATATTCAGACTTGAGTTCATCTTTTTTTTTCAGAGTCTAGGGCTCCCTAAAGTTTTAAGGTAAAAGACGAACATATCCTTAGGTTTTTGTAAAATTTGTTGCTTTGTATTATGACAATAGTGTTCCTATGCCTGACATCCTCATAATAATATTAAGCTCTATTTTTTAGTGTGATGTACTTTATACATTTGTATAAATGTCACAGCCTGTAATCACTTCCTTTGTCATCGACGATTAATCTAAAAAAATCGAATAATTCACTGCCCCTTGCCATTTACATATCGTCTGCTGCCATCTGCTCTTCTCAGCAGCAGTAAATGATGGGTAATTAACTCAGTGCCTTTGTCTTTCCCTTGCTGAATGTCTGACACATATAGATTTTCCTCTGTGTGTGTATGCTTGTGTGTGTGCATGCAAGTAAGGGGAAAAGGGAGGGAATAAGAGAGAAGAGAGCAAAAAAGAATGAATGATAGTGCAAGTCTGGAAGTCAGCACAAGATAATTTCAAGAGGAAAAGCCAAACAAAGATAGTGGTCCAGAGAAAGGGCATATCTCATGACCTTGAGCTGAAAGGAAGAACTCCTAGAGCCATGGCTGCTTTGCACAAGCAAGAAGCGTTTTTCTAAAGCCTCAATGGTCAAGGTCAAGATGCAAAATCAAGTAAGGGCTCCATAAGCTATTCCTACCTACCAGAGGGCAAAGAGAGCATGTAAATGAGACTAAATAGAGGGTACCCTGACCACAGGACTTCTGAACCAGCAGTCAGCATCTGTGGTTTAATAAATGATTATGGAAAGGAAATCTCAGCTGATCTTGATGCAATGCATTTTTAAAAACAGAAAATATCTAGGAAAACTTACCAGGGTTTATGAGACTGCAGAATGTAGACATGCTTATTTTCACAGGAAAAAATATGACCACCCTGGATTTTCCCAAATTTGCTGTTAAATTATTCAGTTCTTCCTGGTGCAGCCCAAGAGTGCTTTATGAAGACTATGCTATTCTGAAGACTTTTAATATAAAGACTGTAATTATTCTTGTTTGAATAATACCCTATAATATGTGAAAATTATTTGACAGGTGGCTGTTTGATAACATTAAAAGAAAAATAATTAAAAAATGAAATTTTAAGGAAAGTCAGAATCAGCCTTGCTCAACATGGTTTTTATACTAAGTAAAGCCAGCCTATAAGCTAAGTACAAGAAATCTGCTATAATTATTTTCTCATGGAATTAGTAAATCTTGCCTCAATTAGAGATGATATATAGGTATCTCCCGGCTTTTTGTAAGACCTACACTAGTATCTGTTTTTGCTAACTGAAAGAAATCAAAGACATTGGAAGGAGATTGTTGCTTCCATGAAAAAAGGCAAAAAGCAAAACTCTAGTTTAGCGTTTATTTGGTAGCCAGCGGTTACAGAAGCAGAGGGCACCCGGAACTGTGAGTGTGGCACCCCCAAACTCCTTCCCCGGGAACCACAGTCAGCATCTCAGCGTCCAGCCACCATAGCTTTGAACCATATCTGTGAGCATTTGTGTTTTAACTCTGTTTATTTTGTGCATCCAGTAGCAAGATGTGACCTGAGGTAATTGCTTCTTTGCTTTCACCATTTTAGCTTAAGAAAGGTTTTGTAGGAAGCCTCTGTTTTCGGAAACTTGTATGTTTGCTTGCTGGTCTGTAATTTAAACAAGCTAAATAAAATTCTTGTTCTCAAGGAGTTTGTACTTATATATGTACTAACATAGAGAACTGTTCAATCAATCAAAGAAATACCTAAGATATATATATATATATATATATATAAAGATCCTGAAGTTAGATTTTGTAAGATTGTCGTTCTCATGTGTTCTTAAGGTTTGAATAATCCTTGAACGCCCCACCAGAGGGGAGAGATTAATATAGAGTCTGGAGAAGCTCTTGGAGCACGTTTCAGTCTGTGTGAGATTTTCTATGTAATATTTTATAGTGCAGTCCTAACTCTGTACTTCTATTTTTCCATCTGTATAATGGCCATGGAAACACTCTCCTCTTTTTCTAAATTAATAACGTAATACAAAGCAATTGTGTTCTGAAAGCAAAATGCGTTCCTAATGATATTGTAATGCAAATGGTAGTGCTTATTTCTGATACCTCAATCAGGCTATTGATGTTTTTTATGGATCATGAATACTTAAAAACATTAATCTGTTGGCTTAATTTTGGTACGTATGGTTAATCTTTGCTTTAACATCTATCACCACTGGCCTCTGAAGGTTAATTTATTTGTTTATAATTATAAAGCAACTGGACATCACTTGGAAGGCCATTGAATTCGTGAATTACATTTTCTACATTAGCTTCAAATGACTTGCAGAGACAACTTAATACATACATTATGTGATGAAATTGCTAAAAATATACATAAATATTTGACTTAGTAAGTCACTTAAATATGAGAATGTTCTAAATACATAAAAATGGACTCAGTATCTCATTGCTATTGTGTTAACTGTATGAAGTCATGTACTTTATGAAACTATTTAAATTGCATAAAAATTTTATGACTTACAGGTAAATTTGTCAGTATCTAATTGAGTAAGATATTATTGAAAGCTTTCACTGCAATTGTTAATTCAGCATCTTTGTTCTCTCAGGCTGTTACATGACCCAACAGGCTGGGAGAACAATATTGCTGAATGTAATTGGCATATGTCAGCAAAATATAATTAGTAACAAGCCTTTTTCTGAAATGTTCTTTTTGTTGATTTAAAAAAGTTGAAGATTTCCTCTTGGATTAAATTATAGCTTGAACTTCTCTCTCATTAATTCTAGTAGGTCTTAAAAAGAAATTGCGAATTAATTTATTTTTAGATTTAAAAATAATTTTTCTTTACTTGTATGTTTGGCTATAGCAGATCTTTGTTGCTGTGGGGGCCTTTCTCTAGTTGAGGTGTGCAGGTTTCTCATTGTCTTGGCTTCTCTTGCTGCAGCTCCTGGGCTCTAGGACACAGATCCAATAGTTGTGGCACACTGGCTTAGTTGCTCCTTAGCATGTGGTATCTTCTTGGACCAGGGATCAACACAGGTCTGCTGCATTGGCAGGTGGATTCTTTACCACTGAGTGACTAGGGAAGCCCAAAAATGGTGAATTCACTTAAATTTTTATTCCAGAAGTACGTATTGATTTCCTGTGCTGTGCATACACTGTGCAGGCTTGTCTTTCCTTCAGTGGGTTTTTAGTTTGATTTTGGGTATGAGAGCTCTGTAGAGAAAATATGAGACACTGTATTTTCAAAGGTTATCAACCAAAATGAATGCTCAACGCTTCCATTTCCATCCCACCCCCGCCTCCCCACTGCCACCCCGCACATCTTGTGGTTTGGAATAGATGTGATGACAGGGTATTTCTCAGGGATTGGGATTGGTAGTTACTGACACCAAAGGCAGAGGCAGAAGAAACTGTTTGAATAGGTTATCATGGCACCTCTGTATATTCAACCCCAGCAATGTTATGGTCAGGGTTGGGAATGGGGGAATTGGGGATACAATTGTCTTCCCCCTCCCTGTATAAATAAGAAAATGGGAATCTTTCACTCTAGGAGATTTTGGAAAACAAAAACTTTTCCTGCAACATATAACTTTTTTCGTGGGAACAGAAAAATGTTTGTCAAATTGTTATCTTTGTGACAAGAACACTGGAAAATTTCCTCAGAACCCGGAGTTGCAATGAAACATCATTTCAATGAAAGGCTGCTTTAGCTTCACATCTGGAAATGTGATCATTTCACCTAAGAAAGTTGTGACTTTGTGGTTGTAGCCAAGTCTTTGGAGATCAAACTAGTCAATCCTAAAGGAAATCAACCCTGGATATTCATTAGAAGAACTGATGCTGAAGCTGAAGCTCCAATACTTTGGCCACCTGATGCAAAGAGCTGACTCATTGGAAAAGACCCTGATGCTGGGAAAGATTGAAGGCAGAAGACAGGAACGACAGAAGATAAGATGGTTGGATGGAATCACTGACTCGATGGACATGAGTTTGAGCAAACTCTGGAAGACAGTGAAAGACAGAGAAACCTGGTGTGCTGCAGTCCATGGGGTGGCAGAGAGTCAGATACAACTGAGACTGAACAACAGCCAAGTCTAAGTGAGGGGTCGTACCTGCCACATCCACAGTGTCAGTGGGATGAACTTGGAGGAACAAGGTAGGTAAGGAAACCAGGGCTTAGTCATCCATACCGACCAGAAGCAATGCTGGTGCCCCCGAAGTGTGACACAGAACACGCAGTGCTCAACCATTCTCCTTGCCAGGGTCTTTCTCTCACATCTTTAAGCTAATCTAATCCCATGCTTTGGGTCCTTCCTCATTTGCTCTCTCACTCTGGATTTGGAGCTTCCTGGGCACCATCCCTACCTTCCGAGCAGGCTGTTCCTCATCTCTTTTGTCCAGGATCTTCGTTTCCTTTGTCTTGTCCTTAGGTGCTGTGTTCCTGGGAGCCTGTCTTCTATTCTTCAGTGTTCCACACAAACTGTGATTGTCTGGCATTAATGCTACGCTATGTTACATATCTCACCATCTTTTACTGCACAGGGATCATTCCAAATGCAGAAAAGTTCTGCCTATAAAACGAATTTGGGGCATGGAGGAGACCAGGTGGGAAATTTGTCTATTTCTCTTCACACACATCATCCATTTCAAGACTTTATAGCAACTATATTTGTGCCTGGGCTTCCAAGGTGGCTTAGTGGTAAAGAATCCATCTGCAGTGCAGGAGATGCAGATTGGATTCTTGGTCAGGAAGATCCCCTGGAGCCAGAGATGGCAACTCACTCCAGTATTCTTGCCTGGAGAGTCCCATGGACAGAGGAGCCAGGCAGGCCACAGTCTATCAGGTCTCAAAGAGTCAGACATGACTTAGTGACTTAGCACACATGCACATATTCGATTCAGACTTCTAAAAAAGTTGTAAGAGTTCATTCACTAAAATCATACAGCAGAATTTAGAATTGTGAGCATTCTTGGTGAGCATGCTATGACTAAACTGTAAACCTATCATCTTGTGTTAGATACGGAAAAGCTAGAAGGTCAAACTTCAAATCTTAGCCACACTTATCAACATAATTAATCAAGCAGCATCTGTAACTCCAAGCAGTGATGCCATATGCCCTTTTGCATCCTTCATCTTTGGGCTGTGGAACTCTGGAAATGTCAAAAAAGAATAAGATTATTAGATAATAATCTAATCCATAATTTTATAAAGGATGTTGTAGTGAAATGCACTGAGTTTGAAGTAGCAAGCCAGGTAAGCTTTCACAGCTGGGAAGCAGAGATCTGGCTGAAAACAAAAATCCCTAAGAAAAAGCTAATCACAGTCCACACCAAGCAGAGACTTATTTGGGGGCACTTCACATAAACTGAGAAGAGTGGGGGAGGTTGAATGATTGTTGCAAATTTATAAGAGACTAAGTTCCTGCCTATGAAAAAAAAATCAGAGTGGGCAGAAGGACCCGCCCAAACAAAATGAAACCTTTCTGCAGTGCAGAGGGTAGCTCTTTGAACCGAATAAAAACTTTTACCTAAAAAAAGATGGAATTATCCGAATGTTCTCAGTAGTATGTACAAATAATTTCAAAAGCAAACTGAATTATTTGTTTTCACTCTCATCTTGAATATGATCTGAAATTTTGAGGAAAAAATAATAATAGAAAATGTTTCTACTTGGTTTTATTGAGCCTATCTTTGCATGAAATGTCCCCTTGGTATCTCTAATTTTCTGGAAGAGATCTCTAGTCTTTCCCATTCTGTTGTTTTCCTTTATTTCTTTGCTTTTATCATTGAGGAAGGCTTTCTTATCTTTTCTTGTTATTCTTTGGAACTCTGCATTCAGATGCTTATATCTTTCCTTTTCTCCTTTGCTTTTCACTTCTCTTTTTTTCACAGCTATTTGTAAGGCCTCCTCAGACAGCCATTTTGCTTTTTTGCATTTCTTTTTCTTGGGGATGGTCTTGATTCCTGTCTCCTGCACAATGTCATGAACCTCTGTCCATAGTTCATCAGGCAATCTGTCTATCAGATCTAGTCCCTTAAATCTATTTCTCACTTCCACTGTATAATCATAAGGGATTTGATTTAGGTCATACCTGAATGGTCTAGTGGTTTTCTCCACTTTCTTCAATTTCAGTCTGAATTTGGCAATAAGGAGTTCATGATCTGAGCCACAGTCAGCTCCCGGTCTTGTTTTTGCTGACTGTAGAGAGCTTCTCCATCTTTTGCTGCAAAGAATATAATCAAGAAGATTAGAGATACCAAGGGAATATTTCATGCAAAGATAGGCTCAATAAAGGACAGAAATGATAGGGACCTAACAAAAGCAGAAGATGTTAAGAAGAGGTAGCAAGAATACACAGAAGAACTGTACAAAAAAGATATTCGCAACCCAGATAATCACGATGGTGTGATCACTTACCTAGAGCCAGACATCCTGGAATGTGAAATCAAGTGGGCCTTAGAAAGCATCACTATGAACAAAGCTAGTGGAGGTGAGGGAATTCCAGTTGAGCTATTCCAAATCCTGAAAGATGATGCTGTGAAAGTGCTGCACTCAATATGCCAGCAAATATGGAAAACTCAGCAGTGGCCACAGGACTGGAAAAGGTCAGTTTTCATTCCAATCCCAAAGAAAGGCAATGCCAAAGAATGCTCACACTACTGCACAACTGCACTCAACTCACACGCTAGTAAAGTAATGCTCAAAATTCTCCAAGCCAGGCTTCAGCAATACATGAACCATGAACTTCCCAGTGTTCAAGCTGGACTTAGAAAAGGCAGAGAAACCAGAGATCAAATTGCCAACATCCACTGGGTCATCGGAAAAGCAAGAGAGTTCCAGAAAAACATCTATTTCTGCTTTATTGACTATGCCAAAGCCTTTGACTCTGCGGATCACAATAAACTGTGGAAATTCTGAAAGAGATGGGAATACCAGACCACCTGACCTGCCTTTTGAGAAACTTGTATGAAGGTCAGGAAGCAACAGTTAGAACTGGACATGGAACAACAGACTGGTTCCAAATAGGAAAAGGAGTACGTCAAGGCCGTATATTGTCACCCTGCTTATTTAACTTCTATCCAGAGTACATCATGGGAAATGCTGGACTGGAAGAAGCACAAGCTGGAATCAAGATTGCAGGGAGAAATATCAATAACCTCAGATATGCAGATGACACCACCCTTGTGGCAGAAAGTGAAGAGGAGCTAAAAAGCCTCTTGATGAAAGTCAAAGAGGAGAGTGAAAAAGTTGGCTTAAAGCTCAACATTCAGAAAACTAAGATCATGGCATCTGGTCCCATCATTTCATGGGAAAGAGATGGGGAAACAGTGGAAACAGTGACAGGCTTTATTTTGGGGGGGCTCCAAAATCACTGCAGATGGTGATTGCAGCCATGAAATGAAAGACGCTTACTCCTTGGAAGGAAAGTTATGACCAACCTAGACAGCATATTAAAAAGCAGAGACATTACTTTGTCAACAAAGGTTCATCTAGTCAAGACTATGGTTTTTCCAGTAGTCATGTATGAATGTGAGAGTTTGGCTATAAAGAAAGCTGAGTGCCGTAGAATTGATGCTTTTGAACTGTGGTATTGGAGAAGACTCTTGAGAGTCCCTTGGACTGCAAGGAGATCCAAGCAGTCCATCCTAAAGGAGATCAGTCCTGGATGTTCATTGGTAGGACTGATGTTGAAGCTGAAACTCCAATACTTAGGCTACCTGATGCGAAGAGCTGACTCATTTGAAAAAAAGATTGAGGGCAGGAGGAGAAGGGAATGACAGAGGATGAGATGGTTGGATGGCATCATTGACTCAATGGAGATGGGTTTGGGTGGACTCTGAGGGAGGCCTGGCGTGCTGCATTTCATGGGGTCACAAAGAGTTGGACACAGTTGAGCGACTAAACTGAAGTGAACTACATGGTTTACTCAAAAGAACTTACAACTCAAAAATAAGAAATCAGAATTACTTAACACTTAGCAGGTCAGGTAGTTTATAGCAAATACTATTTGGGGAAATGTTTTTGGATTCCAAAGTGAATAATTAAAAATAAAAAGGAAAAATTGTACATTTTAAGAATATTTTATGATTAAATTTAAAACTGAAAAATTTTAAAGTAATAAGGTAACCGTTGTGAACATGTTGATTTTGTATTATAATGAGTACTTTTTTAGGGAAATTTAAATAGTCATAAAGAAGTAAGCATAGGCTTGTGCATTTCAACTGTTTAAAATAAGCTATAACAATATATTATACAACATGGGGGATTCAGCCAGTATTTTATAACTATATAGAGAGTATAGACTTAAAAAATTATGAATCACTATATTGTACATCTGTAAATTATATAATATCATACATTAGCTACACTTAAAAAAATTAACAGTAAGCTGTTTAAAATAAAGGCAATTGTGTAGAGGGTTCTCTATGTATGAAAAGCAGAATCAGACAGTTTTTATGTATATTAATTTAATCTGAAATTGCAAATTTGAAAACTGATCTTCATGCCCTGTAAATACTATAAATAATTTGTGCCATGAAATCTACCCATCAATTTACTTATTAGTTGCCCAGTCAACAGATATTTCTAGTAACCCTTTGTTCCAGGCACTTTTCAGAGTGCTGGAGAAAGAAGAATCAACAAACTAGAACCCCTGACTTGAGGAACTCTCAATCCACTGAGAGTACTGAGCATGAAAATACATGTAAATTCTTTCTCCACGCCCAAGGAGCTCAATTAACTTCATTCCAAATGACAAACTTTAGGATGATTTTGTCCCAACAAAATGCTGCATTTTGTTTTAAAAGCCAGTGTGCACCCTACTTTTAAGTGGAGAGTAGAGCTGCTTCATGCATGGTGAATAAGGGTGACTTTCTTTGGGCAAGTCCTAGAAATGAGTCTTGAACAAATCTGGAGAATGGGTGGTTCACTCTCTTCTTACCCAGTTTCATATGTACTTCAACCTTCCAGAAAGTATGGCCCTGAATACATGTTTCACACAAGTAAAACATGTGAGTAGATGCACAAAAGGAAAAGAAAAAAAAAAAGGAGAGAGAAATGAAAGATTAACCAGAGAAAGAATTCCAAAATTTTCAAAATACTTAATAGGCAGTAAGCTTTGAGTGTGTATACTGCAGACCCAGGGATGGAAATCTTGAAAAGATGAAATTTTTCAGTTCAGTTCAGTTGCTCAGTCGTGTCCGACTCTTTGTGACCCCATGAACTGCAGCATGCCAGGCCTCCCTGACCATCACCAACTCCTGGAGTTTACCCAAACTCATGCACATTGAGTTGGTGATGCCATCTAACCATCTCATCCTCTGTCGATCCCTTCTCCTCCTGCCTTCAATCTTTCCCAACATCAGGGTCTTTTCAAATGAGTCAGCTCTTTGCATCAGGTGGCCAAAATACTGGAGTTTCAGCTTTAACATCAGTCCTTCCAATGAATACCCAGGACCAATTTGCCTTAGGATGCCTGGTTGGATCTCCTTAGGTGAAAGTAAATAGAACTGATGAGCCTATTTACAGGACAGGAACAGAGACAGAGATGTAGAGAATGGACTTGTAAACACAGGGGAGGGTGGGATGAATTGAGAGAGTAGCATTGATGTATACACACGACCATGTGTAAAATAGCTCATGTAGCACAAGGAACTCAGTTTAATACTCTGTGATGACCTAGAGGGGTGGAGGGAGGTTCAAGAGGGAGGGAATATATGTACATATATATATAGCTAATTCATGGTGTTGTACGGCAGAAACCAACACAACATTGTAAAGCAATTATACTCCAATGAAGATAAATATATAAATACAAAACAAAAATAAACAAAGAAGGCCAACCAGTAAAAATAAAAATTTCTTTATTTTTTGAAAGCAAGATGTACACAAAGATTCCCACTGTAGGCGACATTTAATTGACATTAACAATTAACAACATTTAACAATATTCAGATCATGGAAAACAAAGTCATGTTCATTTCTGAGCACCATATTTTAACTGGGACACTGGCAAATTCCATTGAATAGGGAAGAAGAACAAGAATAAAGGAAATTCTAAGTTTCTTCCCATTTCTAATTGCTGGAGTCTAACTTAATTTAGGATTTATCACATAGTTTAAATATGGTCCCCAAGTAAAAGAGAAGAAAACAAACACCTTCACTCCCACTCTTTTTCCTTATGTGAAGGATGAATTCAATACATCTTATTAAAAGAAATATCAAAGTCTGTCTGTGTGAATTTGTACTTAAATACCGTCCTGGGGGAATAAGTCCTATGTAAGGATTTAAGTCTGCAGACAGGAGAATTTTGAAGATCTAGAATTAAAATAGAACAGAAAGGAGATTTGAATAATGTGGAGATAATTATTTTTCTTTTGATGCACATTTCTTCCAGTAAAAGTAAGCACTTTGCCTTGAAAGGTGTGTATGATTTTTGGCTAAGCCATTCCACTTTAGAATTGTATCATAAGGAAATCATTAAAGATTTATGCAGTTTTCTATAAGAGTGTTCATCTCAGTGTTACTATTAATAGTGAAAAAAAATTGAAGTAATCTACATGCTAAATGTTGGAGGATGGGTTAAATAAATTATCCTCACAATGTAATGTGTAATAAATAGTTGAGATGGGAGCTATTTACACTATATTGTTAAGTGAATAAATCAGATTAAAATTTGTATGCATCATTTTCTATGTTATTTTATCCCAAAATATGGAAAGAGAGGATTAAAAGAATAATATGGTAATTGTGGCTCTTTCTGTGTGTATGTGTGGAGAGGTAATGGCTCTTTCAACTTAATTTCCTTATTTTTGCATATTTTCTTTTTTATAAGTGCTTATTTTCTAATTCTTTCCCAGTGAAATTGTATTGTCTTTGTAATAATAAAATATATTTTAAATTTAAAATTACATGTTGTATATTTAGGATATAAAATATGCATATTTCTATTGGGATAATATATATCTATGGTATAAGTAATATATGTTCAGTTCAGTTCAGTTCAGCCGCTCAGTTGTGTCCGACTCTTTGCGACCCCATGAATTGCAGCACTCCAGGCCTCCCTGTCCACCACCATCTGCCGGAGTTCACACAGACTCACGTCCATCGAGTCGGTGATGCCATTCAGCCATCTCATCCTCTGTCGTCCCCATCTCCTCCTGCCCCCAATCCCTCCCAGCATCAGAGTCTTTTCCAATGAGTCAACTCTTCGCATGAGGTGGCCAAAGTACTAGAGCTTCAGCTTTAGCATCATTCCTTCCAAAGAAATCCCAGGGTTGATCTCCTTCAGAATGGACTGGTTGGATCTCCTTGCAGTCCAAGGGACTCTCAAGAGTCTTCTCCAACACCACAGTTCAAAAGCATCAATTCTTCAGCACTCAGCTTTCTTCACAGTCCAACTCTCACAGCCATACATGATCACTGGAAAAACCATAGCCTTGACTAGACGGACCTTAGTCGGCAAAGTAATGTCTCTGCTTTTGAATATGCTATCTAGGTTGGTCATAACTTTTCTTCCAAGGAGTAAGCGTCTTTTAATTTCATGGCTGCAGTCAACATCTGCAGAGATTTTGGAGCCCCCCAAAAATAAAGTCTGACACTGTTTCTACTGTTTCCCCATCTCTTTCCCATGAAGTGATGGGACCAGATGCCATGATCTTTGTTTTCCGAATGTTGAGCTTTAAGCCAACTTTTTCGCTCTCTTCTTTCACTTTCATCAAGAGGCTTTTTAGCTCCTCTTCACTTTCTGCCACAAGGGTGGTGTCATCTGCATATCTTAGGTTATTGATATTTCTCCTGACAATCTTGATTCCAGCTTGTGCTTCTTCCAGTCCAGCGTTTCTCATGATATACTCTGCATAGAAGTTAAATAAGCAGGGTGACAATATACAGCCTTGACGTACTCCTTTTCCTATTTGGAACCAGTCTGTTGTTCCATGTCCAGTTCTAACTATTGCTTCCTGACCTGCATACAGATTTCTCAAAAGGCAGGTCAGGTGGTCTGGTATTCCCATCTCTTTCAGAATTTTCCACAGTTTATTGTGATCCGCAGAGTCAAAGGCTTTGGCATAGTCAATAAAGCAGAAATAGATGTTTTTCTGGAACTCTCTTGCTTTTTCCATGATCCAGCGGATGTTGGCAATTTGATCTCTGGTTCCTCTGCCTTTTCTAAAACCAGCTTGAACATCAGGGAGTTCACAGTTCACATATTGCTGAAGCCTGGCTGGAAGAATTTTGAGCATTACTTTACTAGCATGTGAGATGAGTGCAATTGTGCAGTAGTGTGAGCATTCTTTGGCATTGCCTTTCTTTGGGATTGGAATGAAAACTGACCTTTTCCAGTCCTGTGGCCACTGCTGAGTTTTCCAAATTTGCTGGCATATTGAGTGCAGCACTTTCACAGCATCATCTTTCAGGATTTGAAACAGCTCAACTGGAATTCCATCACCTCCACTAGCTTTGTTCGTAGTGATGCTTTCTAAGGCCCACTTGACTTCACATTCCAAGATGTCTGACTCTAGATTAGTGATCACATCATCATGATTATCTTGGTCATGAAGATCTTTTTTGTACAGTTCTTCTGTGTATTCTTGCCACCTCTTCTTAATATCTTCTGCTTCTGTTAGGTCCATACCATTTCTGTCCTTTATCGAGCCCATCTTTGCATGAAGTGTTCCCTTGGTATCTCTAGTTTTCTTGAAGAGATCTCTAGTCTTTCCCATTCTGTTGTTTTCCTCTATTTCTTTGTATTGATCACTGAAGAAGGCTTTCTTATCTCTTCTTGCTATTCTTTGGAACTCTGCATTCAGATGCTTGTATCTTTCCTTTTCTCCTTTGCTTTTCACCTCTCTTCTTTTCACAGCTATTTGTAAGGCCTCCCCAGACAGCCATTTTGCTTTTTTGCATTCCTTTTCCATGGGGATGGTCTTCATCCCTGTCTCCTGTACAATGTCACGAACCTCAGTCCATAGTTCATCAGGCACTCTCTATCAGATCTAGGCCCTTAAATCTATTTCTCACTTCCACTGTATAATCATAAGGGATTTAATTTAGGTCATACCTGAATGGTCTAGCGGTTTTCCCTACTTTCTTCAACTTGAGTCTGAATTTGATAATAAGGAGTTCATGATCTGAGCCACAGTCAGCTCCTGGTCTTGTTTTTGTTGACTGTATAGAGCTTCTCCATCTTTGGCTGCAAAAAATATAATCAATCTGATTTCGGTGTTGACCATCTGGTGATGTCCATGTGTAGTCTTCTCTTGTGTTGTTGGAAGAGGGTGTTTGCTATGACCAGGGCATTTTCTTGGCAAAACTCTATTAGTCTTTGCCCTGCTTCATTCCGCATTCCAAGGCCAAATTTGCCTGTTACTCCAGGTGTTTCTTGACTTCCTACTTTTGCATTCCAGTCCCCTATAATGAAAAGGACATCTTTTTTGGGTGTTAGTTCTAAAAGGTCTTGGAGGTCTTCATAAAACCGTTCAACTTCAGTTTCTTCAGCGTTACTGGTTGGGGCACAGACTTGGATAACTGTGATATTGAATGGTTTGCCTTGGAGACGAACAGAGATCATTCTGTCGTTTTTGAGATTGCATCCAAGTACTGCATTTTGGACTGTTTTGTTGACCACGATGGCTACTCCATTTCTTCTGAAGGATTCCTGCCCGCAGCAGTAGACATAATGGTCAACTGAGTTAAATTCACCCATTCCAGTCCATTTTAGTTTGCTGATTCCTAGAATGTTGACATTCTCCCTTGCCATCTCTTGTTTGACCACTTCCAATTTGCCTTGATTCATGGACCTGACATTCCAGGTTCCTATGCAATATTGCTCTTTACAGCATCGGATCTTGCTTCTATCACCAGTCACATCCACAGCTGGGTATTGTTTTTGCTTTGGCTCCATCCCTTCATTCTTTCTGGAGTTATTTCTCCACTGATCTCCAGTAGCATATTGGGCACCTAATGACCTGGGGAGTTCCTCTTTTGGTATCCTGTCATTTTGCCTTTTCATACTATTCATGGGGTTCTCAAGGCAAGAATACTGAAGTGGTATAAGGAGTATATGTTACATAAACATATATAGATAGATCACTTCCCTGGTGGCTCAGATGGTAAAGAATCCGCCAGCAATGTGGGAGACCTGGGTTCAATTCCTAGGTTGGGAAGATTCCCTGGAGGAGGACATGGCAACCCACTCCAATATTCTTGCCTGGAGAATCCCATGGACAGAGGAGCCTGGCAGGCTATAGTCATGGGGTTGCAAAGAGTCAGACATGACTGAGCGATTAAGCACAGCACAGTACAGCACATATGTAGATCAGCAGGCAGATGGATGGATAGATAGACAGATGAAATAAAAGTAGAGTCTATGTTTCTCTCATGCCCCACATGTACTCCATCATCAAGTATGCTCAGTGTTGTATTCCAACCAAACTGACCTTTGATTCTTTAAACATATTACACTTATTCTTATTTTAGGATGATCACTTGAGCTAATCTCTCTGCCTTAAATGTTTTCCAGCATCTAATATACATGGCTGCTACAGTCTAACTTATTGGACTCAAATGTCTCCTCCATAATGAGGAAGTCTCTGATCACCATTCTTCAAGGGTCTTCCTCCAGTTCTCTCTCTCTTATTTCTCTACTTACTTTCCTCAGAGTTCTGATCACAACATGTAGGTCTTTTGCTTATTTGTGTGCTTGATCAATGCTTGTCTCCTGTTGAATTTAAGCACTGTGAAGTCAGAAACCTGTCAGTGATCATTGAATCTTCAAAACCTAGCACAGGACCTGACATAGAATCAGTATAGGATGAATTAAAGCTTCCCTGATGGCTCAGATGGTGAAGAATCCACCTGCAATGCGGGAGACCTGGGTTCAATCCTGGGTTGGGAAGATCCCCTGGAAGAGGGCATGGCAGCCCACTCCAGTACTCTTGCCTAGAGAATCCCCATGGATAGAGGAGCCTGGTGGGCTACAGTCCATAGGGTCACAGAGTCGGACACGACTGAACAACTAAGCACAGCACAGCAGAGATTTCAGCAAGAGAGGCAGACATTAGGACTTTCAGCAGAAAACCTGGAGAACCAGTGTTCAGTGCTGAGTAGAGATGAACTTACTTTATGGTGTTTCTAATATGAATATGTACATACATATGTTTATGTATGTATATACATACATAGAAGCTTAACACTTGTATTTTGTTGTTCAGTCGCTCAGTAATGTCTGACTCTTTGCGACCCCATGGACTGCATCCATACATATAAATTTATAATTTATGCATATTTAAAAGCATATGTAAATATATTTTGTATATACATGTAAATGTTGTATGAAATTTCAGGCATATACAAAAGTAGAGAGAATAGTATAATGAATCTACTTCATGAGTCCATCAGCTACCTCTGACAGTTATCAATTTATGGTTAATCTTGTTTCATAAACAGAACTTTCTTCTCTCTGTCTGGGTTGTTTTAAAGCAAATTCCAGACATATTATTTTCTCCTATAATTTTAATATATACTCTAAAAAGATAAAAACAACTATAATTCCACTATTGTACCAAATGAATAATAATACCTTAATATTTTATATGTCAGGTATTCTCAAAAATGTGTATTAGCATTTCTTTTCATCTAAAACACTGCTCTTGAACCCTCTTCCACTGCCCATCTTTTTAAAAATTAATCCTTAATTCTTAGATGTCATGCAGTCAGAAATACAGGCTATTTTTCTTAATGTGGATAGTTCTTTGGCTTTCAAAAGTGAACTCCTTTTCAAATTGCCTCAGAGATAAGATAAGCAAACAGCATTTTCTTTTGCATTATATTTTACATATGTATATTTCTGGTATATTTTCCCATGAATCTTTTTATCCCTCTCGGTTTTAACATTTTATTAATCTACCATCAGGTGATAAATCACTTTCAGAGAGTAAAATATCTTGAAACCTTGTTCTAATGAATATCTAGATTTGTAGGTAATCAATACATATTTGTTGATTTTATTCTGATGTTTGGATACTGCAGATAGCATAGTATGGATAATAATTTATGAGTAGCTGTGTAAGAGTAATCTTTATTTTTCAATAAGCTACAGGAAGGGTAGTTTTTTTCTCTCTATACCTTAGTCTGGTCCAATTTCTTAAAGCATTTTTAGGTAACATTCACTAATTGATTGCACTGTGAGTTGTTTATAAGGACAAGACATATTCTTCACAAGTTTGCAATATCCTGGTATAAAGGCACAATTTTGTGGCGAAACAGAAAATTCTACTGAAATGCTGTGTATATCACATATTTTTGCCAGGTTTCCAGTTGTTAGTAAATTACGTTATCATTCCTCAAGTTAGGACACTAGGCTGACATACTAGTTGAGCACATCCATCTGGGGTTCACTCACTTGGTGAGCAAGAGCCTGCTAACTAACCTCTACTAGCTGCAGCCAACAATACACACTAGATATTAGCCAGGGAGTCACCAAGGCTGGAATTTTTTTCCCCTTAATTCTAAATATTGCATTTCATCCATCTAGCATTTTCACATATTCATCAGCTAGCCTCTGACTAGTAGATAAATGGGTGGTGGAAACATCCCTAGAGACTAGGAGACTCGCCTCTGGTTTTGACGTGATTTTATTCAGAGGATTCACACATTTATTGACCTCAAGGCTAGTGAGGTCAACATGACAATGCAGTGTGTATTGATTTGGTTCAATCCAGGAATTGCTCATGTATCGTTTATATTTATGTAAATAAAGCACTAGTCTTTCATCTTCCAATTACAACATGTTACTGAATTAATGTGATTAAAGATGGTGCTGGACTGATGTTAACAGGGCCTTGCTTTCTGTCATAAAGTGCAAGGGAAGAATCATGCAAAATTAATATATTTCTAAGGCGGTGAATATGCATTCCAGCACCAGTTATTATAAACTCCCTGCTCTTTTTTTCTCTCTTGTTCAAGCCAATTTCATGCTAAAATACCTTGACATCGTTTCTTTTTATTCCTGGCTTTCCCCCCTGTTCTATGCCTGCATCTCCAAATTATATTATGTGGTAGATTTTTCTATAAATGGGAATATGATATCTTTGAGATGAACAAGGTTGGCAGGAATTTAGTATCCGAAGAGTCTTGAATAGGCATGTCTGTTATTTTTATTGAAATATTTTCAGCTATCTATTTTTCTTAACACAATAATAAAAATGACAGTGTATGAGGTAGGAATTACGAGTTCATACATTTGGCAACTGAACTGCTTTTTCCTAGGTCATTGCTTTATTGTCTAAGCTTGAAATCACATTTTGGAACCAATAATACAGAAGACACACAGCTATGATCCAAAAGATAAATCTTTCTTTTTTTCTTTAATTAGAGGAGGGGAAATCTAAGGTTAGAAATGTGAGGAATTGTATGGGTTCTTGCTCTAATTGATAGAACAAAACAGCACTTGCCACTGAAGTATAAAGAAATGTATATGCTATATTATAATTGGTTTGATATCTTGACTTTTAAAACTATTGAATGCAGAAATCATTTTATGGAAATATTACAATAACAAAGGGCATCTGGTATCTGTTTCACCTCATCACTTATCCATTCAGTAGAAAAATAGATTGAGAAGCACATTCTGTAGGACAAGATTTTATGGGAAATACAGTATGGTTGATATTGTGATCTGTTTCTTAAACTTATCAAACTATACCACCACTGGGAGACATTTAGTATAGGGACAAGAGATGCATTCCTAAGCACTCCCTTTGGCTGCCAGGTAAGGGACATCTAAGAACTGACAGCAGTGTAGTATCCTGGGGAATCAGTCCGGTACAAAAAAATGAATATAGACGAGATGGGATCTCTGGGTATGGAGCAATGGGGAAGGAGATGATTGGCACTGCCTGCTGATATATAAAGGTATATTATGCACAATAACAACAGCTTGGCTCCCTGGGCTCCTGAGGCTCACCACACTCTAGAACGGAAGGTACATAATGTGCAGGATAAGTTTATCTTCCAGCATGGTCTGGGCAATTACTTGGTATTGATTTTCTGAAAGTTCAGTCTTACGTGTCAGCATCTTGTTGGCAAACTTTGCAACATCATCCAATCAAGTCAGGGCAGTCATGAGTGTGTGTAGAGAGAAACCATCACCAGCTGGTCCTTTCTGCAGGATAGGTGGAGAGCCCCCAGCCCTCTTCGCGAAGAAGACTCTTGCAATTGCCCTGTCTCATAGGGGGAATTGTAATCTCAGGGAATCCCTGTGCCTGATTGCGGTTCTTTTCCCAGTGGTGCACCTTTGACCTCTGTATTGATTCTACCCTCTCATCAAAGGCGCTGATGTCATTCCTTGTGATCAAACAGCATTTGCATTTAAGAGCTGCAACTGTGCGCTGACCCCAAACCATTTCGCCAGAATGAAAGTCGACCGCATGGCAGATGCGTTTCCCCATGATATTAGAATCCATTGTGCCCTTTGGTAGGTGTTTTTGTCATCTAGAGAAAGGCATATACTTGCTGCTCCAGAATTTCATTTCACTCCAACCAGAAATTTAAATTCTTTAAAACAGAACAGGGATCAAAATGATTCCCACCTTCAGTCCAATAAATAGCATTCCTACTTGTTAAAGCTTAACACAAAATGATAGAAAGTCTGAGTGTATTTTCAGAAATTCTAGCTCTTTAAATAATTCCTATAGTCTTTTTCAGTGTTTCCTTACTGATATATACCCAGTATAAGGCCTGTTTGTTGACTATCTACTTAAATATTCTAAATAGAAATGACATTTAATAATTCTCTGAGGAAAATAGTAGATGTTTCATTAAAAAATGCAATGCAATCTAAATATCAACCTTCAAATTGTTTTCTTTCTCCCACCTCCCAGCCCTTTCCTCTTCTCCTGCCTCCTCCTTCTTCAAGTATGATGCAAAAAGGGAAGAAAACCACTTCTGAGGCATAGACACCTAAAGAGAAATTAATGTCCATCAACAGTTACCTGTATTGTATTCTGCCTTCCTGTCTTTCCTTTAGATTCTATTCATTCTCATTTATTAATTTCAATCAATAAATATTTACTGAGAATGTATGTGATGGTGCTAGGAATTCAGTGATGAGAAAAATAGATGTGGCCCCTCATGGAACTGACAGTCTAACTCGGGAGACAGGCATCAAATGACTATACAAATAAAGATGAAGACAACTAGGACAGAAAAGTTTACATTAATAGCTGAGAGTAGAAATTATTCTATGAATGAAATCAGAAATATTTGGACAAATACTGAAAAGAGCTTGCTTTGCGGGGTATTGAAGATACTGAAGAGTGTGCATACCTTGGATACCCTGGATACCAAGAGAAGTAAATTGAGGTGGCATAGGGTGACAGAAAGGGTGTGTGTGAGCATGCTAAGTCACTTCAGTCGTGTCTGACTGTTTGC
This sequence comes from Capricornis sumatraensis, assembly GCF_032405125.1. Lineage (NCBI taxonomy): Eukaryota > Metazoa > Chordata > Mammalia > Artiodactyla > Bovidae > Capricornis > Capricornis sumatraensis. Next base: position 47,624,717 of record NC_091079.1, read on the forward strand.
AACCCTATGGATTATAGCCCCCCAGGCTCCTCTGTCCATGGGTTCTCCAGGCAAGAATACTGGAGTGGGTTGCCATGCACTCCTCCAAGGGATCTTCCTGACCAGGGGATCAAACTTGAATCTCTATGTCTCCTCAATCGGAAGGTGGGTTCTTTATCACTAGCGCCACCTAGAAAGCCCAAAACAGATGGGGTATGGTTTATTAAATTAGCAGATTAGCAGCTAATATGGGAAATACTTTAGATTCTTATAGACTAAGTTCAAGCCAATGGTCTAATTTTTTTTTAATTTTTGAAAAAGAATCTTTAGTCATTGTTGTGTGGATAAACTACAGAGACTATGAATGAGGATAACAGGGGTTGTAGTTTCATTTGAGGTTGAGAGGGACATTAGACAAGACTTCTTGGTTTTTTTTTTTTCAGATCTTAGCTTTCTTGATTTTATTTTGAAGAAGAGTTGGATCTCTCTGTAAGAAAATAATTGCGAAAACATCTGAGTTTGTAAAGATGTTAACTTTCACATGGTCACTTGATTATGTTTTTTTGCATGAGTTAAAATTGAAAAATATTGATGCTATTTTCAGTTTCGTAGTACATTTACAGTTATATCATGCATTAGTGCAAACTGTTTTAATCAACTTTGAAAGGAATCTGATAAAAAAGTAAGGACGAGACCACTGACATTCACATAGGGCTCTGGAAATATAGTACATGGCACAGGCAGAACTTGAATTCAGGTCTTATTCCTGTAAACTCTGTGCTCTTTCAATTAATTTTGAAATCCAGTATTTGAGGTTGTGAAAGCATTCATAGGGTTTTTTTCCCTTTAATTTAGCCATCTGTTACAATAAACATAAAAGGTACTCAATTAAAAAAAAACATATTATGTGAAAACCTCTATCCAATATAGGAATGCAACTGACAAACAACAAATCTGAAAAGTATACAAGCAACTTATGCAGCTCAATTCCAGAAAAATAAATGACCCAATCAAAAAATGGGCCAAAGAACTAAATAGACATTTCTCCAAAGAAGACATACGAATGGCTAACAAACACATGAAAAGATGCTCAATATCACTCATTATTAGAGAAATGCAAATCAAGACCACAATGAGGTACCATTTCACACCAGTCAGAATGGCTGCGATCCAAAAGTCTACAAGCAATAAATGCTGGAGAGGGTGTGGAGAAAAGGGAACCCTCTTACACTGTTGGTGGGAATGCAAACTAGTACAGCCACTATGGAGAACAGTGTGGAGATTCCTTAAAAAACTGTGAATAGAACTGCCTTATGACCCAGCAATCCCACTGCTGGGCATACACACCGAGGAAACCAGAACTGAAAGAGACACGTGTACCCCAGTGTTCATCGCAGCACTGTTTATAATAGCCAGGACATGGAAGCAGCCTAGATGTCCATCAGCAGGCGAATGGATAAGAAAGCTGTGATACATATACACAATAGAGTATTACTCAGCCATTAAAAAGAATACATTTGAATCAGTTCTAATGAGGTGGATGAAACTGGAGCCGATTATACAGAGTGAAGTAAGCCAGAAAGAAAAACACCAATACAGTATACTAACACATATATATGGAATTTAGAAAGATGGTAATGGTAACCCTGTATGCGAGACACCAAAAGAGACACAGATGTAAAGAACAGACTTTTGGACTCTGTGGGAGAGGGAGAGGGTGGGATGATTTGGGAGAATGGCATTAAAAAATGTGTACTATCATGTAAGAAACGAATCGCTAGTCTAGGTTCGTTACAGGATTCAGGATGCTTGGGACTGGTGCACTGGGATGACCCAGAGAGATGATATGGGGAGGGAGGTGGGAGGAGGGTTCAGGGTTGGGAACTCATGTGCACCTGTGGTGGATTCATGTCAATGTACGGCAAAACCAATACAGTATTGTTAAGTAAAAAAATAAACAAACAAACAAAAGGAATGTCTGTATTGAGTACATCGAGATAACTTTCAAAGACACCATTCTTATGGTGGATAGAGAATTGAAAAGAGGTTCAGATGGACGGCCTAACAGGCTTCTCGTTGGTCTGGAAACAGCAAGAAAACTAGATCTTGGTGAGGTGGGATGATCTCTAATTTCCCACTTTATTTAGAAACCAGGCTAAATTAAAAATAATAGCATTCTGAGGAAAAGTAACAATAGCCCTGCCCCTGAGATAAGCACCTATAGAGAAATACTTTGATGTCATTAAATAATCTCTATGTTGCTGACTTTTATCTTGGGGGAGAGTGGTTTAGGAAGCCTTTGACAAATCTCCCATCTCTTCTGTCATATTCTTGTGATTATTATTTCATGGATAGGCTCAGTTCCATGAATCATAATTGACAACATGATTGTACTTATTAATCATTATTTAAATCAGGTATTAGATAACAAATAATTGAGTGAACTGTCCTCTACATACATAGAGGATGCTGATTAGCCATATTTACAGCATGCACATTGTTCTTTTTTTTTTTGTCATTTATTATTTGTCGTTTGGTGAGGAACTTGGATTCTAAAGCTCACAGTTGATAACCCAGCTTCACCACTTCAACAGAGGTCTGACCCCAGGTAAGTTAATTCAACTTTCTAGGGTTTAGGGTCATCATCAATAAAATGGGGTTGATGACACTTTAAAAAACACTTTTCAGGATGAAGTTAGACGGCTAATACGAAATAAACTAATGTAGGGATTTTTGCCTGTCATTCACTTGAAAGATGAACAGACCAAGTAATGGGTGTTGTCATTGGCCAGGGGACTGGATAGATCAGGGTAGGCCACAAAAGAATATAAGCAACATCTCCTGTTAACATCTAGATATGTAGACCCAGATCCTGGGTTAAACGTCACTGGCATACATACAGAGGTCATGGTCTTTTACTCGTCTGTGAACTTTCACCTGGTCACTTGATTACATTCTCTTTTGCAGGATTTAAAAAGTTGTGATCAGAAACTAAAGGGAAAACCTATGATTTCGGGTCTCATGTCTTCTTGATTTATCATAATGTGGTGTGTCCCTAACCTTCTTGTTCATTTTAAATACACCCAGAATGTTCTTCGGAAAACCAAAGTCCATGAGGACATTTTGCACACAACGCAATGGAGCATAATACAACTGCTTCATCATGGTAGGAAAAACTTGGAAGAAAAAAGTGGATGTTTTTACTCAAAAGCACAGATTTCATCTCCTTTCCCTGGGGCTGCTCTAGGATGCTCTATGTAAGACAGATATTGTTTAGTTGCTCAGTCGTGTTTGACTCTTCGTGACTACATGGACTGTAGCCTCCCAGGCTCCTCTGTCTAGGGGATTTCTCAGGCAAGCATATTGGAAAATGTCATGGAAATGGGTTGCCATTTCCTTCTCCAGGGGATCTTCCTGGACTAGGAATCGAACCTGAGTCTCCTGCATTGGCAGGAGGAATTTTTTTTTAACCACTGAGCCACCAGGGAAGCCCAAATCGGATATATTTATCCATTATTTCCAATAATAACTTTGGGAAATATTAAATGGCATCCCAAACCATATTGCCTCATCTCAAATATTGATTGTGACCAGTGATAATAGTGATGGGTTGTAAGTATTTTGGGAATAGAAATGAAGAACACTGAAGCCAAGAAAGATGGACCTTTTTGAATGTGCATGATCTTACTTGACCATTTGTTTGTGTCAGGTAATTTGTTTTATTTTCAGTTTAGAATTCCCTTGCGTGTTGATTGTCATCTATCTTTCTTAGATCCACATACAGGGAAGAGAAAATGTTCACACAATTATTTTGTATGTTGAAAAAGATTTACCTTTGACAATCAGGTATCTTGTGAGTACATTTTGATGTGGCTTCTAGGAATTATGGGCTGTGTCTATTTAAATTAGTTCTTTCTGAGGCTGAATATATGTCAGTGCTTCATGTATCAATTCTTACAAGGATGAAATACAAAAGATTAGAAGAGATACTAAAGATGGCAGCTTTCCTTCAAGATTAAAATCTTTTGGGTAATTCTTTTATCAAGGAAAACCATTAGGAAGCAAAATCAGCATTTAAAATGGTATGTGGTTATGGCAACATGTGACCTGCCCTTGTTGATGGAGTCAGAACCTTTTGGTGAGGGTTGCTCTTATGAATTGTGGACTTGCCCATAGGCTGTGATTAATTTTTGAGACAAAAAATATAAGCACACAAGTACAAGGTAAGATGAGAATGTATTTCTTGCACTTCAGTAATGACTGACTTTGCTTTTGAAAACTTAAGTTGTTACTATTTAGTATTTCAAAGGCATATCTAATAAATTCTGTAGGTCTATCCAAATCATTTCTTGGGTTAGGGTAGACAGAAAGAAAGCCTGGAATGTATCATAGTGCTATTTCCATGTTGCAGGTGAGGGGAGTTAAGTACACAGATGGAGAGAGAACAGTTATGCTATGGAGGCCAAAAGGTAACCAGTGAGGGCACCTGCCAATAGGAGTCTTGAGCATAGTGGGAGGAGCTACCAGTCGAGGATGTGGCAACCTGCCTGATCGTCTCCCATCATGCTCAGAGCTTTATCAAGGGTCTGGGCTTAACATGTGGAACCATGCACTTTTGGCTTTTATTTCCCAGCTTTTGAAACAGCCTGACCCCAAGCTCACCTGAGAGCAGGTTAGCATCACTCACCCAACAGCTTACCTCCCCCACCCCCCACCCCCCGGATTTTTTCCAGTGATACAAATGCATTCAACAGAAACACTCTGACCACATCAAATGTTACCTGTAATTTTTTTCCAAGTGAACTAACCACATCCACCAAGCCTTTAACCCTATTCTATGCATTTCGGACACATTCATAAATGCTGATTTTCCTGCGGGTTGGTTTCTTCTGCTACATCAGTGTATAGAGAAGCTGAACATTTCAACCCCTTGCCGCAGTGACAGGTGACGCGTCTGATTGTTTGCTGATGTTGATTTGGAATGTTGATGCTTCAGGAAAAAAGAACTCCATCGAACAGACAATCTGCACAGCTCACGAACTACACAAAGAGCATTTGCTATAAATAAAGTGTCAACCGGGCGCTGCAGCTTTGTGTGGAACCATTTTCAAATTTTCCTTTTTGAATTATTAAATAGACCATGTCAGAACAACTCTGATTATTATCCAATCCATATGCTTCAACATCAACCTTTTATGTAATATCAAGCGACTGCAGTGATCAATTGGACCAATCATGAAGGCTCCCTCGTTCTGGAAAGGAGTCAAGCCCTCCATCCCACTGCAGCATCTTATGCAGATATGCAAACACCTACGGCATAGCTTACAGAGGAGGCCGCAGCAGGATCTGCTTTTAGGAATGCGTGCAGGCTGTGAAAATATATTTAGTTCCTTATCAAGAACTTTAAGCCTTAGTCCATCTTTGTGCAATTTTAAGCCTGTTCAGGTGAGTTAGAAATAACACTCTTATCCAGCTATACCTCTACCAGCAGAATTATGTACATAACTTACATAGTAAATAAAATGTGCTAGCACATAGTTTTGAAAACTGTTGTATATAAAAAAATAAAATGCTGCCTTTGGTTTTCTTTTCTTTTTTTAAACAAATACAGTATCTCCTGGAAATGGAGATGGATATGCAGGCATGTAGCCACGTGTAATTTATAAAATGTGATAAAATGATAATCTCTCACCTACACTAATACAGTTTATCTAGATAAATAACTCTTAGAATGAATACTGTGGATGCCTTGAGGGTTTTCAGCATTTAATTAAAATGGAACAAAAATATTCACTGTCTGTGTCGGGATTTTAGCATCCACTCTTGACAAGGATATTCTTTAGGCTGAGAACAGATTAGTGACATTCCCTGGGAAACAAATGGGAGGTGGTATTTTTCTACTCCTCAAGAAAAAAGAGGCTAAAAATGCATGGCATAGAAATCTTAAGATGAAATGGTTTCCGGAGTACGCCTCTGTTCGCCACCACAGCCCCCCCTCCCAGGGCTTGGACTGAGGGTGGAATTCAGGGGGGCTTCTCTGATAATTGCGGGTGATTGGAGGTAATACTCTCCGGCACTTTCACCAATGTCCTGGTGTGTAGCCATCACTCACAATGACTGCTAAAGCACAGGCTTTCTTCCTCTTGATGGTGTGTGATTTTGACGTTGGACGCAGGGAGGCAGGACGAGGCAGTGGCAGAAACCGAGAGAGAGAGGGAAGATGGGCCAGCCCAAGCCCTGGAGCAAACAGCCTCCCAGAATGCGGGGGATTATAGGAGCCTCCACTGTGGCCCACTTAACCCTAAAAATACATCCCAAGCTGCAGTGCCAGAGAAGTATTCAGAAGGAAGCTTTTTAATTGTTCCATTGTCTACTGAAAATTGATTTAGGTTTTCTTTTGAGTCGGTTTTTCTAGGAAAGTACTGATTACCTTTATGTGACAAACTCTGCTCTTTAAATACATCGATTGAACACTCTGTGTATGAATCATATATATTTCTTTTGTTTATTTGCTCTATTTTATAAGATTTAGGACACAAAGAAAGAAAAGTCTTGTAACACAGTGCTATCCTATCACTGAGCAAATTAATCTGGATGTTTTTCCACAATTTTGATAACAGATGACATGCTGAAAAACCATGAAATTATTACTACAATTTAATGTGGTATATTTCTTAATTTTCACATAGCAGATTCAATGTTCATGTAACTTGGTTTAAAGGCTCTTCTGCATGTGTGGGGATTTTTAGCACTCTTGAGAGAAATAAGAAATGGTACAAAAACTTGAGAAAAAACAATAAGTAAGGAGTGATATTTTTCTAGTGTGATTTTTTTTCACTTTTAGTTCTTGTTTGGAATATTCGTTTTCCCCTATGATTTCACTTTTCAATCTGGAAAATGGGATAATTCTTAAGAAAAGAACAATGGTCATGGGACTTAATGGGTAGAGTTTGTGAAATAATTTTTTGGGTCTGGAACAAAGATGCTATTCAGATAGGCAAATATGAGATGATATGTTGATGATAGGTATTAATAGAAACTGAGGCAGTAGCCCAGAGGTGCCCTCTCTCTGTGTGTGTGTCCCTTTTCTCACCACACCTGGACACTCATATAACAGTTATAATCAGTCTCAAAATATAACTCTTACAATTTAAAGTGGAAAAGAAATATGAGCAGTCAAATTGTTAATAATCCAGGTTAATAAGCACATTGTATAATTTTTTATTCCGGGTAACTCTTAGCCATCATTGTTGACAAACAACCTCAAAAAGGGTATTTTCAACATTTCAAAATCCTTGTCAGGGGGAGGAAAAGAGAATAGGACACTACTCCATATATTTTCCTCATGGGCAATGGAAATAAGCTAATATGATTCCATAGTCTTTTAACCTCACTCCCCTTCCCCCCTCATCTGATCACATTATTCACACAAGGAACCAATGAGCCATTGTCTCATTACCTTAAAATCCTATATTAATGAGACAGCCACAGTTTTTAATCATTTGAGTTAAGCCTTGAATATTCTGTTTGCTAATATCATGCATCCATTTAAAGATCAGAACAAGCACTTTTTAAATAATATTTTACTTGCCAGTAGTGACTAAAATACTGATTTTTCTCTTTGTAAAGTTGTCAAACATTCTGCAGAAAGTCTTATATTCTTCTTCAGGAGTTAATTTTATCACTAAAGGCCTGGGTTAAAAAGAAGGGTCAGAAAATGTGTCCTGGACAGTCAGCTAGGGAAATAAGAGCCCCAGCACTTTGTTTTTCTGGCAGAATTTTTTGGTGGAATTAAATACATAAAATACATACACAAATTTTGTGGCAAGCCAAACTCCACCATTTAACAAAGTTTGAAAGCATTTGAGCTAGTGCTTAAATGGTACCTAAACAACCTAGACTTGGTGTCTTTGGAGATGTAATAGTGAATAAAAGAAAGATTTTTGGTTTTGTTTCTGCTTAATCTTTCATCTGGAGAAGGCAATGGCACCCCACTCCAGTACTCTTGCCTGGAAAGTCCCATGGGCGGAGGAGTCTGGTGGGCTGTAGTCCATGGGGTCGCTAAGAGTCGGACACGACTGAGCGACTTCCCTTTCACTTTTCAGTTTCATGCATTGGAGAAGGAAATGGCAACCCACTCCAGTGTTCTTGCCTGGAGAATCCCAGGGACGGTGGAACGTGGTGGGCTGCCATCTATGGGGTCGCACAGAGTTGGACACGACTGAAGTGACTTAGCAGCAGCAATCTTTCATCATGGTAAATTTGCTTTTTTAAAAATTTATTAAAATGGCTTAGAAAAGTACTTTCAGTGGTTTGCATAGCACCTCACATTAACTTTTTTTTTTTCTTTTTAGCTAATAACTCTTCTCCAACTTTAAATCATGGCATCTAGGCCACCTTGATTCCATATACCACATAAACTAGAAAACGGTCTCACCTTTAAAAATTCCTGTATAAAAGGGCAGTAGCTAGTTAACCTCTTGAAAGTTGCCAAGCAAATTTACTCTGGACTATTGTTATCTTTTAGATAATGTTTTTCTTGGTTGATGAAAAATCTAACATTTCTTGGGATACTAGTTAAGAAAGGGGTTAAACTATTGAATTCTGATTGCCTCTTAACAACTACAGAAGTTAAGCTGTAACATACTATATTTCAAAAGGAAGAAAGGTGTTTTAAAATATAATTTGTGTTTCTCTAATATGAATTACATTCATAAATAAAAGCCATGAGCAAAATTTAGTACAGATTAAAAGGAATTTTATATAAGTGGAGTTTTCATGGCTAATAAAAAGTACCAGACCCTTTAATGGATTATCGTATCCACGTCGCTGAACATATACTTTAAAAACCAACATAATATATAGGGGATTTTCCTTGTCTTGTGTTTCTCATATTTCAGCAGTCGCTTAATCTTTTACCTAAGATTTTTTTCAGTTTTCTTAGAGGAGGCACCACACCAGCATTTATAAGAATTTTGGGGTCCGAAGCTTAGTAGCAGTATATCTGGCTGAAATGGCTATTTCATTTTGCAGATGAACAAGGTGATTTTTAGTCCACCTGAGATTACAGATGTCATAGGACCGGGACACCATTTGGGAACATCACGCTCCCAAATCAACTCTTCACTTTAAAAACAGACTCCTCTTCCCAATTTATTCTAACCTGGGATGTGCGGTCTCCCCTTTGCCTCACTCTTGTCCCAATCTGCCCCCTTAGCCATGCCCAGATGCCCTGTTCCTTGAAACCCTTGTATCCACTTCTTTTTTCTTATCGTGATGATGATTTCTGCATAAAGAATCAATCAGTCAACCATGTTTTTGATCCCATTAACTGTCTAGGGCTGCCCCAATCACAAAATTTTGCTAAGTTCTATCTGATGCATTCTTCTATAGAAGCAAATATATTTTTCCCAAAGCAATTATTAGGCACTTTATTTTAGTCCCTGATTTAAATTTTTTTTAGCAACAGAAGCTAAGTAGCCTGATTGGAATTTCAAATGATCGTCACACTGAATTGAAAAGTCTGTCTTACAGGGAATGGAACACTTTTCTTATATTTTAACCAAGTAGAGGCAAAGAGAAGGTCCTTTTTACTTTTTGTCTAACAGAACATATATTTGATGATTATTAATTTAAACAACAAAAAAAGAATATCCCAATCTTTGACTCTTATAAGGTTTTTCAGTCTTTTGTTAGGTTATTAACTGTCCTTCTCTCAATATTAAGTATACCAATTTTCCTCATGTTGTGATCTGATTTACTCTTAAGTGGTATGACACCTCTTAGTACTTGCCAGCACACACAAAAACTAGTTTGTTTGTTTGTTTCTTTCTTTTAAAATTTATTTCTAAACAAGAAAATAAGTTTGAGTTGTTGCCTGGTTCCCATGGTCTGTTTGCTAACACTCAGTTTTCCTTTTTTCACACACGAAGAAGCAAACATCATCCCTGTCAAATGATAAATGAGGCAGAATCAGTGACGTGCGTGTTTGTCAACATAAGCAAGATCAAATGATTGCTCAGCAGGAAGAAGCCACGGGAAAGCCAATGATTTTTGACTAATTAGCAAAATAATAATAATGTCTCCCTAATGATTACCTGGGTTGTGTACTGGGTTGTGGCCTTTTATCAAACAGATATTCTACCAGTGCAAACTAGTGTTTTGAAAACACACTAGTGACATGGACACGGAGCATTTCTGAGAAATCTTTTATGAAGCATCCTGTCCTGTATCACTTAAGTAATTGAGACTTAGAATGAAGCCCAATTTTTTGGTTCATGTGGTCATATAACCACTGTGCATTTACATACTGCTTTATAGGGAAAAACAGTGCATATTTTTCAGGATCATTTAAAGTTCAAGTTCATTCTCATTCATATTTGGGGAGTTTTATCAGAGGTGTTTGCAAGGAGTAACTTGATTGAAAATAGAGAATTTTTTTCAACATCCTAACCAAAGTCAGAGCAGCCGTTATCAGACCTAGCTACATTTTTATAAATCTTTTATGTAACTTCAAGAGATGTTAAGGTAGATCTAAATTCTTAGTCCTGGAAATGTCACTGGAGCTGACATTTTCTGTGAAGATCTGTGGTCAACCACTATTTATAGAAAGCACAGTGGAGACAAGAGCACTGCTCAGGTCACAGGGCGTGTGCTGAGCCCTATGAATCAACCTGCCTGAAATAAATTCACAGGATTCCTGGCTGGGGACAAAGCTACGTACTTCTCAGTTTCCTGTGTGTCAGATTCATCCCTTAAAAATAGAGATCTAAAGCAAGTGACCTTGGAACCAAGGGAACATTGTCTTGAGGAACTTAGCTCGCCATGTGGTATCTAAGTTGGGGAGTGCCACAGGGACCTTGCTCACCTAGACGTTAAAACTGCTTGAATTGTACTAAATTTCACCAGGAATGCTGGCAAATATTCCAAATGATCAGAAGCAAAAGTGTCTCATTAAAAAAAAAAGCAGACATGACTTAAAGTTATATTTTTTTCTTTGAGACTAGCAAGCTACTTTGTGCTAAAAGTTTTACCCTTTCATATAATATATTTTGTCTTTCTGTTGTGACTCTTTCGCTGTCACATAGATTGTTATTACAACAATCTGTACAAAACAACAAAAAAATCTGTTTTTTCCTTTATATGGATATATGATTTGAAATCATCAAGAAAGAAGTTTTATTGTTGGGTAAGTGTTATTTGTGTGTACAGCAGTAAATATGGGACCTGTGATTATCTTTAAAATTTTTTTACTTTTTGATATCCCAAGCCTGTCCAGGAAGTTCTTCTGGGGTCCTTCTCCCCCACCAAGGTCATTCCTGGACCCTTCTCAAGGAGTGATTTCTATGTTAGTAACTTGAGACAAGCAATAGCAAGCATCTTTCCTTTGTCTTGCCCAGGAGAGACCACTCATAGGGAGACTAGGAATGAGGAAATGGCAGCAATGATGGGGAACCTGGCACGTGAGATGGAGGGCACAGGGAGGGGCTCGCAAAAGACAAGAGCAGTGTTGATAATATGCTGAGGTGGAGTTGGGGGTGACAGGGTACTGATCAGTTTAATGAGCCACCTAGCTGCCCCCACAGATGCTCAGATATTCCTCTTAAGTTTCCACCAACGTCACTGAATTTTTCTCCGACTCTCTAGTGCTGCACTGTCTGGCAGAGTAGTCACCAGCCTCCTATGGCCCTTGAAATGTGGCTCGTCAAAATCGCCCCATGCTTTAAGTGTAACATGCATCCTGGATTTTAAAGACTTAGTATTAAAAAGATAAAATAGTTCATTAATAATTTTTACATAATTCCAAGTTTAAATAATATTTAAGATATTTCCTTAGAATTCACTTCTTTTTTAAACTCTTTAAAAATGGTTACTAAGAATTGTAAACTTACATCTGTGGCTTGCTTTAACAACCCACATTTTCTAGTTTCTGTATTTGATGCTTTGACATGTCAGGGCTTTGTTGACCCTTTGAAGGGGCTGCCTCTCCCAGGGCTTGCCAGTTTCCAGAGATAGCAATTGGCTTGCCAACTGCCAAACAGGTTGACATGTGAGAGCACCTTCCATACACAAAGCAAACATCCCAGAGCCCACACCCCCAGCTACCTCCTTTATTACCTCCATTTGTGCTATAGCCATTATCCCCCTGCTCTAATCACCCCAGGGCTGGGTACCCTATGCCCCAGAGCAGGCTGAAATTATTCAAACTAGCCAGTCCCAAGCCTGCTTGCCCTGCCTCGCCCATTCCTCCCTATGGAACTCCACAATAAAGGTTCTTACCCACTTACCCCGTCATCCCCTGCCTCTTGACTCACACTGGTACTGCCCCAGGTGGCTCTCCATGAAATGAATGACCTGCCCTTCTCTTGGGATCTGTGAATATAACAAAATATCTTTTCAATGGCAGTCATCTTCTGATCTGTCGGCCTTACCATACTTGAATGATAATAAAACCTACATTTTAAGACACTTGTAACCTCTTGCTATGGGACAGTACTGCGAGAGTTCTATTTCTCCAGCTGGAGAATCACCTATAAAACTAAACATCCAGAACTCTTGGCCCCCTTAGATCTAACACAGCTCCTAAAATATAGTATCAGCTCAATAAATATTAGCTATTATTACTTTGACACCATAATGACAATTATATGGCCGCCCACCAGGCTTCCCTGCCCCTGGGATTCTCCAGGCAAGAACACTGGAGTGGGCTGCCATTTCCTTCTCCAATGCATGAAAGTAAAAAGTGAAAGTGAAGTCGCTCAGTCGTGTCCGACTCTTAGCAACCCTATGGACTGCAGCCTACCAAGGCTCCTCCATCCATGGATTTTCCAGGCAAGAGTACTGGAGTGGGGTGCCATTGCCTTCTCCTTATAATGATAATAAAGTGATTTAATTCTGACTTAAAGAGACCATTTTCTGTTCTTCTTCTTATTTTTGTTACTATTTCATTACATGTTAAAAATGTATATATTACATATAAATGTATATATATATCTCCTTACTTGTAAACTAGCATTTATTGAGTTGTTACTATTAGCCATGCTTGTGTTAAGTGCTTTACACATCATTTGATTTAATCACCATTACGATCAATTGAGTAACAAGTAAGCAAAAAAGCAACTTGCCTGGAATCACACAGCTTGCTAGTATTGGAGCCGTAGGGGAGCTAAATAATAACGAGGATTATTTGGGGTTGATTGTTTTAAGAAATTGAAGACTCACGATGTTTTCCTTTTTACCTTCCTGTTAACTGCCTAAAAGAATGTAGACAGAGGACCAGTTCCAAAAAGAGAGCCATCACTGTAGACTGTTGTTGTTTAGCTGTTCAGTGGTGTCCAACTCTTTTGTGACCCCATGAACTGTAGCCTACCAGGCTCCTCTGTCTGTGGGATTTCCCAGGCCAGAATACTGGAGTGGGTTGCCATGCTCTCCTCCAGGGGATGTTCCTCACCCAGGGATCGAATCTGGGTTTCCTGCATTGTAAGCAGATTCTTTATCACTGAGCCATCTGGGAAACCCATCACTGTAGATAACTACACACACCACAGGTATGAGTAGACAGGGGGAACTCCGTAAACTCTTTGTTAACATTCCTCTCTGTGTCCCATTATTTCTGTGCAGCCCAGCAGATATTTGTGAACCAAACATTTGCTCTTTTCCATCTTCCTGTGAATCACCTTCCTTCCCTCCGAAGTCCCAAGCCCTTTCCCTTTCTCCTCTCAGACAGCATATAGGCCTCACTTGCCTAACTTGTCTGTGGGTCCCATTTTCTCACAAAGCCCCTATACATACAAAATTAAATTTAATTTTCTCCTGGTTATCTGACTCGTGTCAATTTAATTCTTTGACTGGCCAGAAGAACCTAGACATTTAGAGGAAAAATTTTCTCTTCCCCACTGAGAATGTATATAATTTTGAATAATATTTAATTTTTGTATATACTTAAAAATGTTAGGCACAGTCCTCAATCATAAGGATGATAAAAGGTATATGTGCTATTGAAGGATTATAATGAAACAAATAAACATGAGATCATCACTAGGAGAAGGGCGTTGGCTCTTCTCTGAGCATGTGTCCACACTTCTACACCAGAGGTATTTCACCCCAATTTCTGTGGTTGTCATCCCATTGCTTTTCTTTCTATACATGCCTCCCACATATGTTCCTCTCAGTGGACTTACATGTAGTATTGTACTTGCCTGCTCTTAGGCTTTAGAGGAATGGACTCGCACCACATGGATTCTGCCATGGTTGCCTCTTTTGTGTGACGTGTGTCTACCAGATCCATCTGTGCTGATGGACGTAGTTGCAGTTCACTCATTTTCACTGCCATCCTGAACTCTATTGTACGAATACTTTTTGGTGGACATTTTTTCTGTTTGACATTTGGATGGCTTTTTTTTTTTTTTTGTTATTAAGAACAGTACTGCTAGAGATACTCTATTTTTTCCTGTTCTTGAATATTTTCAATGATATGTATTCTTTCTTTTTAATTTTTTAAAGACTAACTTTAACTAGTATTAGCTAATTAATGTTTTTAATTAATTAATTTTGCTGCACCAGGTGTCCGTTTTGGCAGGCGGGATCTTTGTTGTGGCATGTATAATCTTCGGTGAGGCACATGGGGTTTAGTTCCCTGACCAGGGACTGAACCTGGCTCCCCGGCACTGAGACTGCAGAATCTTAGCTGCTGGGCCACCAGGGAAGTCCCTTAGCTAACTAACATTAACTATGATTTAACTAATATGTCATTTTATTTAAATGGATTTATTTTAATTGGAAAATAATTATTTTACACTATTGTATTGGTTTCTGCCATATATTCACATGAATCAGCCATAGGTCTATGTACGCCCCCTCCCTCTTGAACCTCCCACCCACCTCCCACCCCATCCCACCCCTCTAGGCTGTCACAGAGCACTGGATTTGAGCTCCCTGCAGCATACAGCAGTTTTCTACTGACTAGCTAATTTTAAATATGGTAATATATATGTTTCAATGCTACTCTGTCAATTTGTCCCACCCTATCCTTCCTGCCCTGTGTCCGCAAGTCTGTTCTTTATGCCTGCATCTCCATTGCTGCCCTGAAGATTTAATCAATATTTTAAATGAATGTTAGACTTACAGGAAAATTCCAAAAGTGGTACAGAGAGTTTCCTGCAGACTGCTCATCTTACTTCTAAGGTTAATATCTTACTTTACTGTAGAACAGTTATCAACTAGGATAGTACCATTGGTCCGGTATTATAACTTATCCATGGGTCTCTTTGACTTTCATCATTTTATTTCCTGATACCTTTTTCTGTTCCAGGATCTTAACCAGGATTCCACAATGCATATAGTTTTTATTTTGGAAGGAATCATTTTGAGCTCATTTCTGTCTTACTCAAAAATTTACAAGAACAGTATTTCAGGGAGATTAGTCTTAAGGCAGCATGTGAACTAGATTTTAAGGCAGAGAGATAAAAGTAGGAATGCCAGGCAACTCTTACTATATTGTGATTGCTTAAGGCAGAGAGAAGAAAGGGTATGATGATGAGGGACCATCCGTGTATATATGCACTTATATACACTTCGCATAAATGTGTATATAAATGTGTATATGCATAGATGGCACACATATGCACAGATTGTATTGTAACCATGTGTTCATCTTTCTCTCTTAGAAGTCCATGAGTTCCTTGGGGGCAGAGAGCAGGAAAGCTGATTCATCTTACTATTTTCTTCAGGTTCTCAGAAGAGTAACTGGTTAAAGTAGTAATCTGCTGAAGATTTGTCAAATAAATTAATATGAATGAGAAAGCTGAGCTGAAGGGGAAACTACAACACATAGGAAGAATAAGAAAGAGAGAGAGAATGAAAGTAGAGAAGAGCGAGATCTGATCGGCTGATGGGCTAGGGGAGAAAAGCGCAGAAGGTAAGACGCTGATGGCAGAAGAGAAAAGAAAAGGAGTTAAGAGTGAAAAAGCAAGCAAGCAAGGAGATGTGAGGGATGAACAGCCAAGCAGTGGTACTGTTTTCCCATTGCATTGCTCACTTGGATCCTGCACATTGTCACCCATCACTTAAATTTAAAGCCTTGCCTCCTTTGTTTATTGCTGTTCACAGTTCTCAGACATTTCTCTATCATTTACTCCCTCATCCCCCTCCTTCACAAGGTGCTGCTAATAGTCTCCTGCTGTAGCAGTAGAATGTCGTGTGATGCTGATGCTTCATTGTCATGGGGCCTCTTGTGGAAGTTTCATCCTTCCCCAAGGCCTTTGCACCTGCTGTTCCCTCCTTCTCAGATTCTCAGCCCTTAAAGTTTCATAGGCTTGGCTTCTTCTCATCCCCAAAATTTTAGCCCTGTTCTCTTGGTTTGTTTAGTCACTAAACCATGCCTCACTCTTTGTGACCCCATGAACTGCAGCACACCAGCCCTCCCTGTCCTACACCATCTCCCGGAGTTGGCTCAAACTCACGTCCATTGAGTCAGTGATGCCGTCCAACCATCTCATCCTCTGTCGTCCCCTTCTCCTTCTGCTTTCAATCTTTTCCAAAATCAGGGTCTTTTCCAGTGAGCTGGCTCTTCGCATTACATGGCCAAAGTCTTGGAGCTTCAGCTTCAGCTTCTCTTTATTTCTCCTCTATCTTATTATGTTGTTTTATTGTCTCCAAAATGCTTAGGTCTTTAGGGAACTTTCTTGTTTATTTATTTGCTCACTTTCTTTATATTTATCTTCATCCACTAGAATATGGTTCCATGAGAGTAGGGACCTTGTTTGTCCTAAAACTTCATTGGTCCTAGGTGTTAAATGAACTTACTCATAGGCTATGTTTTGCTTTGTTTTGTGACTGGGTATCTATTCTTTAAGGATAAAGGAGAGTGATCACTAAGTTTCCAGGGTTAAATTAAAGAATAATTCACTGAGTGGGGATAAAGCAGAGGGAAGAGAAACTTCTGACCTAAGATAACATTTCAAGTGAATTTGATATCTCTTAGGGAAGTCCCTGCTCCAATATAACAGTGTGTATGTATATATATATATATATATATATATTTGAATGCCTGTTAAGTACCAGGTAGTGTAGCAGATATGGCAGATATTGAGAACAACAGACGTCTGTCCTCCAGGACCTTTCTGTCAAATGGAACTGTTTGATAAGCAAATCACTGGTTGCAAAGCAATTTACTACGAGCTGTCATAGAAGGTTGCTCTGAGGGCTCAGAGGAGAAAAGGATAGAAGAGAATAGACCTTAAAAGCAGCTCAATAGCCACTTCAAATATACAAATGAGCATTTTCACATAATGCTCTGAATGATGATAACAGGTGTTATTGGGTGGGGTTCAAATAAATCTGGCAATATTGGGTTAAATTTAACCGATTGTCTCTTTATTGCAGTACTCATCAGAGCCTCTAACTTGCTAATATTTGGTAAGCACCATTACCTACATTTGACCACAGTGACTTTCTCAAAGGGGAACTTAAAAAACTAGTTTTCACCAAACAAACTTGGGGAAATGCTAATACAGACTATAGAACAAAACACATGGGATGACATTTCTTCATAATATGTTTAGCTTAAACCTTCTAAAAACCTATTTCCTGACATTCAAGGTTGAGGTTTCCCCACTTAGGGGTGGAATTCAGGAAACTCTTCATTAGTTTCTTGTCTCCATATTTCTCCCTTCCCTTATCTTCCTGTAACTCCTTGAAGACCCACTAAAATCCCATGTGTTATAAGAAAGAGTTCATGCTCTAATTAGTGGAAGATTTCTAATAGCTCTAGAAATTTTAGAAATTCTACATTAAGGAATGATAAAAGATTAAAAATAAAGCTTATCATACTAAAATTTTGTCTCTAATACTGTTCCCTTATGAAAAGGAATTAGAATTCCTTGAAGAAATGGTTGATTTTAGGGTGAGGAACAGTAGGCACAAAATGAGTTGGGAAAATCTCCTTAATCCACAAAGTAAATGCCCCTTTCCCTCCATTAATAAAATGATGGAACATATTACAAGAATACAGGAACAGCTCCAAGGACCTCTACTGGCCACATCTAAGACAATCCGAGCACCAAAACAATCAAGTAGAGTAACAGATCATTGAAAAATAGGAATATAGAGAAAGAAATAAAAGAGGGAATAGGGAGGGTTGTTGCTTACAGTAGAATCCCCAGTGCCTGCCGGTAAACATAGAGGAAATGTTGGAGTTAGAAAATTAGCACTTTGCAATCGTCTTGCTAAAGATTGGCTCAGTTAAGAATTAGCAATTCAGAGGAAATTTTTTTTTCTTTTTATGAGTTTTTTGTTTGTTTGTTTTACCATTTATATATATTTTTTTAATTTATTTTTTTATTGAAGGATAATTGCTTTATAAAACTTCGTTGCTTTCTGTCAAACCTCAACATGAATCAGCCATAGGTATATATATATCCCCTTCCTTTTGAAACTCCCTCCCATCTTCCTCCTCATCCCACCCTCTAGGTTGATACAGAGCCCCTGTTTGAGTTTCCTGAGCCATACAGCAAATTCCCATTGACTATCTATTTTACATATGGTAATATAAGTTTCCGTGTTACTCTTTCCATACAGCTCACCCTGTCCTCCCATCTCCCCATGTCCATAAGTCTATTCTCTATGTATGTTTCTCCATTGCTGCCCTGTAAATAAGTTCTTCAGGACCATTTTTCTAGATTCTGTATATGTGTGTTAGAATACAATATTTATCTTTCTCTTTCTGACTCACTTCATTCTGTGTAATTGGCTCTAGGTTCATCCACCTCGTCAGAACTGACTCAACTGCATTCCTTTTTATGGCTGAGTAATATCCCATTGTGTGTATGTACCACAACTTCTTTATCCATTCATCTGTTGATGGGCATCTAGGTTGCTTCCATGTTCTAGCTATTGTAAACAGAATACATGTTTACAGGATAAATGGGATACATGTGTCTTTTTCAACCCTGGTTTCCTCAGGGTATATGCTTAGGAGTGGGATTGCTGGGTCATATGGTGGTTTTATTCCTAGTTTTTTAAGGAATCTCCATACCATCTTCCGTAGTGGCTGTATCAATTTACATTCCCACCAACAGTGCAAGAGCATTCCCCTTTCTCCACATCCTCCCAGCATTTATTGTTTTTGTTGACTTTTTGATGATGACTGGTGTGAGGTGATATCTTATTGTGGTTTTGATTTGCATTTCTCTAATAATCAGTGATGTTGAGCATCTTTTCATGTGTTTGTTAGCCATCTGTCTGTCTTCTTTGGAGAAATGTCTCTTTAGGTCTTTTTCCCACTTTTTGATTGGATTGTTTGTTTTCCTGGTACTGAATTGTATGAGCTGCTTATATATTTTGGAAATTAATCCTTTGTCAGTTGTCTCACAGAGAAGGCAATGGCAACCCATTCCAGTACTCTTGCCTGGAAAACCCCATGGGCAGAGGAGCCTGGTAGGCTGCAGCCCATGGGGTCGCAAAGAGTCTGACACAACTGAATGATTTCACTTTCACTTTTCACTTTCATACATTGGAGAACGAACTGGCAACCCACTCCAGTGTTCTTGCCTGGAGAGTCCCAGTGACAGCAGAGCCTGGTGGGCTGCCATCTATGGGGCTGCACAGAGTTGGACACGACTGAAGCAACTTAGCGGCAGCAGCAGCAGCAGTTGTTTCATTTGCTATTATTTTCTCCAATTCTGAGGGTTCTCTTTTCAACTTGCTTATAGCGTCCTTTGCTGTGCAAAAGCTTTTAAATTTAATCAGATCCCACTTGTTTATTTTTGTCTTTATTTCCATTATTCTAGGAGATGGGTCATAGAGGATCTTACTTTTATTTATGTCATCGAGTGTTCTGCCTATGTTTTTCTCTAAGAGTTTTATAGTTTCTGGTCTCACATTTAGGTCTTTAATCCATTTTGAGTTTATCTTTGTGTATGGTGTTAGGAAGTGTTCTAAATTCATTCTTTTACATGTAGCTGTCTAGTTTTCCCAGCACCATTTATTGAAGAGGCTGTCTTTGCCCCATTGTATATTCTTGCCTCCTTTGTCAAAAATAAGGTACCCATAAGTGCATGGGTTTATTTCTATCTTGTTTCATTGGTCTATATTTCTGTTTTTGTGCCAGTACCATACTGTCTTGATGACTATAGCTTTGTAGTATAACCTGAAGTCATGAAGGTTGATTCCTCCAGCTCCATTCTTCTTTTTCAAGACTGCTTTGGCTATTCAGGGTGTTTTGTGTTTTCATATGAAGTGTGAAATTTTTTGTTCTAGTTCTGCGAAAAATGCCATTGGTAATTTGATAAGGACCACATTGAATTTGTAGGTTGTGTTTGGTAGTATAATCATTTTCACAATACTGATTCTTCCTACCCAGAAACATGGAATATCTCCATCTGTTTATGTCATCTTTGATTTCTTTCATCAGGGTCTTATGATTTTCTGTGTACAGTTCTTTTGTCTCCTTAGATAAGTTTGTTCCTAGATATTTAATTCTTTTTGTTGCCATTGGGAATGAGATTGATCCCTTAATTTCTCTTTCTGATTTTCCATTGTTAGTATATAGAAATGCAAGTGACTTCTCTCTGTTGATTTTGTACCCTGCAACTTTGCCAAATTCACTGACAAGCTCTAGTAATTTGCTGATATTATCTTTAGGGTTTTCTACATACAGTATCATGTCATTTGCAAACAGTAAGAACTTCACTTATTTTCCCATCTGGATTCCTTTTATTTCTTTTTCTTCTCTGATTGCTGTAGCTAGGACTTCCAGAACTATGTTGAATAATAGTGGTGAAAGTGGACACCCTTGTCTTGTTCCTGATCTTAGAGGGAATGGTTTCAGTTTTTCACCATTGAGAACAATGTTTGCTGTAGGCTTATCATATATGGCCTTTACTATGTAGAGGTAAGTTCCTTATATGCCCATTTTTTGAAGAGTTTTAAATCATCTATTTCTGCTTTATTGACTATACCAAATCCTTTGACTGTGTGGATCACAACTGGCTGTGGAAAATTCTGAAAGAAATGAGAATACCAGACCACCTGACCTGCCACTTGAGAAATCTGTATGCAGGTCAGGAAGCAACAGTTATAACTAGACATGTAACACCATACTGGTTCCAAATAGGCAAAGAGGTACATAAAGGCTGTATACTGTCACCCTGCTTATTTAATTTATATGCAGAGTACATCATGAGAAACACTGGGCTGGATGAAACACAGGCTGGAATCAAGATTGCCAGGAGAAATATCAATAACCTCAGATATACAAATGACACCACCCGTATGGCAGAAAGTGAAGAAGAACTAAAGAGCCTCTTGATGAATGTAAAAGAGGAGAGTGAAGAAACTGGCTTAAAGCTCAACACTCAGAAAATGAAGATCATGGCATCTGGTCCCATCACTTCATGGCACATAGATGGGGAAACAGTGGAAACAGTGGCAGACTTTATCTTTTGGGGCTACAAAATCACTGCAGATGGTGACTTCAGCCATGAAATTAAAAGATGCTTGCTCCTTGGAAGGAAAGTTATGACCAACGGAGACAGCATATTAAAAAGCAGAGACATTACTTTGCCAACTAAGGTCTGTCTAGTCAAGGCTATGGTTTTTCCAGTAGTCATGAATGGATGTGAGAATTGAACTATAAAGAAAGCTGGGTGCCTAAGAACTGATGCTTTTGAACTGTGGTGTTGGAGAAGACTCTTGAGAGTCCCTTGGACTGCAAGGAGATCCAAGCAGTCCATCCTAAATGAGATCAGTCCTGGGTGTTCATTGGAAGGACTGATGTTGAAGCTGAAACTCCAATACTTTGGCCTCCTGATGTGAAGAGTTGACTCATTTGAAAAGACTGTGATGCTGTGAAAGATTGAAGGCACGAGGAGAAGGGGATGACAGGGGATGAGATGATTGGATGGCATCACCGACTCAATTGACATGAGTTTGAATAAACTCCGGGAGTTGGTGATGGACAGGGAGGCCTGGCGTGCTGCAGTCCATGGAGTCACGAAGAATCGGACACAGCTGAGTGACTGAACTGAACTGAACTGAATCATAAATGGGTGCTCAATTTTCACAAAGGTTTTTCTGCATCTATTGAGATGATCATATGGGTTTTATCTTTCAACTTGTTAGTATGGTGTATCACATTGAATGAGTTGCATTTATTGAAGAATCCTGGCATTACTGGAATAAATCCAGCTTGATCATGGTATATGAGCTTTTTGATGTGTTGCTGAATTCTGTTTGCTAAAATTTATTGAGAATTTTTGCATCTATGTTCATCAGTGATATTGGCCTATAGTTTTCTTTTTGTGTGTTGTCTTTGTTTGGTTTTGGTATCAGGGTGATGGCCTCACAGAATGAGTTTGGAAGGTTCCTTCCTCTGCAATTTTTTGAAAGAGTTTTAGAAGGATAGGCATTCACTCTTCTGTAAATGTTTGATAGAATTCTCCTGTGAAGCCATCTGGTTCTAGACTTTTGTTTTGGGGGAGATTTTTTTTTCTTTATCACAGCTTCAATTTCAGTGATTGTAATTGGGTTGTTCATAATTTTTATTTCTTCTTGTTTCAGTCTTAGAATATTGAACTTTTCTAAGAATCTCCATTTCTTCCAGGTTATCCATTTTCTTGCCATATAGTTGTTCATAATAGTCTCTTATAATCCTTTGTATTTCTGCGTTGTCTGTTGTAACTTCTCCTTGTTCATTTCTAACTTTGTTGATTTGATTCCTCTCTCTCTTTTTCTTGATGAGTCTGGCTAAAGGCTTGTCGATTTTGTTTATATTCTCAAAGAAGCAGCTTTTAGTTTTATTAATCTTTACTATTGTTTTTTTCATTTCTTTTTCATTTATTTCTTCTCAGATCTTTATGATTTATTTCCTTCTTCTAATTTTGGTTTTTTTTTTTTGTTCTTCTTTTTTCAGTTGTTTTAGGTGTAAAGTTGGGCTGTCTATTCGATGTTTTTCTTCTTTCTTGAGGTAGGATGGTATTGCTATAAACTTCACTCTTAGAACTGCATTTGCTGCGTCCCATAGGTTTTGAGTTGTCGCGCTTTCATTGTCATTTGTTTCTAGAAATTTTTTGATGTCCCTTTTGATTTCTTCAGTAACCTGTTGGTTATTTAGAAACGTGTTGTTTAATCTCCATGTGTTTGTGTTTCTTACAGTTTTTTTCTTGTAACTGGTATCTTGTCTCATAGCATTGTGTTTGAAGAAGATGCTTGATATAATTTCAATTTTCTTAAATTTACTGAGATTTGACTTGTGACCCAAGATGTGGTCTATCCTGGAAAATGTTCCATGTGCACTTGAGAAGAAGGTGTATTCTTCTACATTTGGATGAAATATCCTAAAGATATCAATGAGATACATCTCATCTAATATATTATTTAAGATGTGTTTCCTTATTAATTTTATGTTTTGATGATCTGTCCATTAGTGTGAGTGGGGTGTTAAAGTTTCCTACTATTATTATGTTACTGTCAATTTCTGCTTTTATGTCTGTTAATGTTTGTGTTATGTATTGAGATGCTCCTATGTTGGGTGCATAGATATTTACAATTGCTATGTCTTCTTACTGTGTTGATCCCTTGGCCATAATATAATGTCCTTCCTTATATCTTGTAATCTTTATTTTAACATCTATTTTGTCTAATATGAGTATCGCTACTCCAGCTTTCTTTTGCTTACCATTTGCACGGAATATATTTTTCCATCCTCTTACTTTCAGTCTATATGTGTCTTGAGGTCTAAAGTGACTTTCTTGTAGACAGCATATATATGGGTCTTGTTTTTGTATCCATTCAGCCAGTCTGTGTCTTTTGGTTGGAGCATTTAATACATTTACATTTGAAGTAATTATTGATATATATGTTCCTATTGCCATCTTCTTAATTGTTTGGGGGTGATTTTGTAGATCTTTTTTCTTCTCTTGTATTTTTTAACTATATAAGTCTGTTTAACATTTGTTGTAAAGCTGGTTTGGTGGTACTGAATTCTCTTAACTTTTGCTTGTCTGAAAAGCTTTTGATCATCAATTTTGAATGAGATCCTTGTTGGGTACAGTAATCTTGGTCATAGATTTTTCCCTTTCATTACTTTAAATATATCCTGACATTCCCTTCTGGCCTGCAGAGTTTCTGCTGAAAGATCAGCTGATAAGCGTATGGGGTTTCCCTTGTATGTTACTTGTTGCTTCACCCTTGCTGCTTTTAATATTCTTTCTTTGTGTTTGGTCTTTGTTAGTTTGATTAGTATGTGTCTTGGTGTGTTTCTCCTTGGATTTATCCTGTATGGGACTCTTTGTGCCTCTTGGACTTGATTGGCTATTTCCTTTTCCATGTTAGGGAAATTTTCAACTATAATCCCTTCAAAAACTTTCTTATACCCTTTCTTTATCTCTTCTTCTTCTGGGACCCCTATAATTCGAATGTTGGTGTGTTTGATATGGTCCCAGAGGTCTCTGAGATGGTCCTCAGCTCTTTTCATTCTTTTTACTTTATTGTGCTCTTCAGAAGTTATTTCCACCATTTTTTCTTCTAGCTCACTAATTAATTCTTCTGCTTCAGATATTCCACTATTGATTCCTTCCAGAGTATTTTTAATTTCAGTAATTGCGTTGTTTGTCTCTGTATGCTTATTCTTTAATTCTGTGTCTTTGTTAATTGATTCTTGCATTTTCTCCATTTTGCCTTCAAGGTTTTTGATCATCTTTACTATCATTATTCTGATTTTTTTTTTCGGGTAGTTTACCTATTTCTTCTTCATTTATTTGGACTTCTGTGTTTCTAGTTTGTTCCTTCATTTGTGTAGTATTTCTCTGCTTTTTCATTATTTTTTTTAACTTATTGTGTTTGAGGTCTCGTTTTCTCAGGCTTTAATGCTGAATTCTTTCTTCTTTTTGGTTTCTGCCGTCTAAGTTTGGTCCAGTGGTTTGTGTTAGCTTCTTATAGGGTGAGATTTGTGCTGAGTTTTTTTTGTTTGTTTGTTTGTTTGTTTTCCCCCTGATGGGCAAGGCTGAATGAAGTGGTACTCCTGTTTGGTGATGAGTGGGTTTGTATTTTTGTTTTGATTGTTGTTTAGATGAGGCATCATGCACAAGGTGCGATTGGTGGTTGGGTGGTGCTGGGTCTTGTATTGTTTCCTTTGTGTGAGTTCTCATTATTTGATACCCTCTAGGGTTAGTTCTCTGGTAATCTAGGGTCTTGGATTCAGTGCTCCCACTCCAATGGCTCAAGGCTCAATCTCAAATTTTGTGTGGATCTATATATTCTTTTCCACTGGTCAGGTACTCCTGTCCACTCTCAGCTGGTGTTCAGCATGCACTTCTGTTTCTGAAGTTATGTTCCTGATGTATCTGTGGAGAGAGATATATTTCACATCCATCTACTCCTCCACCATCTTGTTCTCTCCCTTTTTTATGAGTTTCTTTTTTTATTGGATTCAGAGGAAAATTTTGATGAAGCACAATATTTGTTTGGCATTGAAGTATCTCCCCACAGACTGACTATAGTTGTAAGGAAAAAACATTGCTAATATAATACTAACTGCATAGTTATATTGAATATTCTCTATGTGTATATAGAATATATATATAGTTATATACAGTTAAGTTTCTATATAATAGTAACTATATAGTAGCAAATATGAAACCAGACAAACCTTTATGAACTAGAGCATGCCAAGCTTCCCTGATGGACAGGGAAGCCTGGTGTGCTGCAGTTCATGGGGTCACAAAGTGTGGGACATGACTTAGCCACTGAACAATTGCAGTGCAACCAGACAAACCTTCTCTGGTTTATCCAACTTAACATTCTCAATGAAGGGCAAAAGGATGTGGTAACTTGAGGAAGCCACATCATCACTTATGAATTATTCCATCTGGGAATGTATTAGCTGAACTTTATCGTAAAGAAACAGACAAACCCCCAAAGAAAAATATCCCAATATGAAAAAGGGCTATTTTTTCAACTTGTCAATGTCAAAAAAGGGTAGAGAAAGTTTATAGAATGTTTTAGATTAAATTAGGCAAAAGAGACACAAAATAAGACACATTAACTTACCCTAGCCTGGATCTTGCACTCAAGGGAAAAATGCTGTGAAGTACATTATTGGATCCTTTGATAATATCAGAGGACAGACAGAGGATCAGAAGAAAGTATCCTATCAGTGTTAATTATACTGATAATTGTAATTTATGTTAGAAAATATCTTATTCTTAAGAATTACATGTTGAAGTATATAGAGATAATGGGCCCTGATAATATACAGCTCACTCTCTCAGTATTCAGAAAAATGATACATAACACTATCTATATTTAACTTCTATGCAGAGTACATCATGAGAAACGCTGGACTGGAAGAAACACAAGCTGGAATCAAGATTGCCAGGAGAAATATCAATAACCTCAGATATGCAGATGACACCACCCTTATGGCAGAAAGTGAAGAGGCACTAAAAAGCCTCTTGATGAAAGTGAAAGAGGAGACCGAAAAAGTTGGCTTAAAGCTCAACATTCAGAAAATGAAGATCATGGCATCTGGGCCCATCACTTCATGGCAAATAGATGGGGAAACAGTGGAAACAGTGTCAGACTTTATTTTTTGGGGCTCCAAAATCACTGCAGATGGTGACTGCAGCCATGAAATTGAAAGACGCTTACTCCTTGGAAGAAAAGTTATGACCAACCTAGACAGCATATTCAAAAGCAGAGACATTACTTTGCCGACTAAGGTCCGTCTAGTCAAGGCTATGGTTTTTCCTGTGGTCATGTATGGATGTGAGAGTTGGACTGTGAAGAAGGCTGAGTGCTGAAGAATTGATGCTTTTGAGCTGTGGTGTTGGAGAAGACTCTTGAGAGTCCCTTGGACTGCAAGGAGATCCAACCAGTCCATTCTGAAGGAGATCAACCCTGGGATTTCTTTGGAAGGAATGATGCTAAAGCTGAAGCTCAGTACTTTGGCCACCTCAAGCAAAGAGTTGACTCATTGGGAAAGACTCTGATGCTGGGAGGAATTGGGGGCAGAAGGAGAAGGGGACGACTGAGGATGAGATGGCTGGATGGCATCACGGACTCAATGGACGTGAGTCTGCGTGAACTCTGGGAGATGGTGATGGACAGGGAGGCCTGGAGTGCTGCGATTCATGGGGTCGCAAAGAGTCGGACATGACTGAGTGAATGAACTGAACTGAACTGACCTGAGTGAGTTATTTTAAGGGAGAGTCTGATAGGTGTCTTGAGTTTCTGGTAGATGTTTTGGATGACTTCATTAGGACATAAGTGGTCAAAAGATCAGATCCACTGAAGGTGAGAAATGCAAAGTCTCCCTTCAGTAATGCCCTGCTCCCACCCAGGCTTCGTTTTACAGAGTTCTCTAAGTAATACTGACTCAATTTTGATTTTTCCTTTCACAATATCAATTTGCTAAACTGTCATCTACCTATCACCTATCTAAGCATATATTTATCTATCCATCATCTATCTATCATCTATCTATCCTCAAAATGACAAAGCAAGTGGGCAAAATTTAACAGGTGAATCATGTGCAGGGTCTAATGATGTTGTTTGTATGCTGCCGCTACTCTTATTAACTTTTCTGTAAATTGAATGTATTTCCAGATAATAAAATTTTCCAAATTACCATACCACCAACTACAGTTTCTCTATGACTTGAGGATTAGCTTCATGGACTCTAGTTTTATGGACACCCAGTTTTAATCTTGATCTGACCACTTATGACCTCTCTGGTCTTGGATAATACCTTAACCTCCTTATACACTCCAGGCATTTTGTCCATGAGTTCAGCTCAGTTCAGTCTCTCAGTCATGTCCAACTCTTTGGGACCCCATCAACTGCAGCATGCCAGGCCTCCCAGTCCATCACCAACTCCCAGACAAACTCATGTCCATTGATGTCCATGTCCAACTCATGTCCATCTTATGTCAGTGATGTCATCCAATCATCTCATTTTCTGTCATCCCCTTCTCTCACCTTCACTCTTTTCCAACATCAGGGTCTTTTCAAATGAGTCAGTTCTTTGCATCAGGTGGCCAAAGTACTGGAGTTTCAGCATGAATCCTTCCAGTGAATATTCAGTATTGATTTCCTTTAGGATGAACTGGTTGGATCTCATTGCTATCCAAGGGACTCTCAAGAGTCTTCTCCAACACCACAGTTCAAAAGCATCAATTCTTCAGTGCTCAGCTTTCTTTATAGTCCAACTCTCACATCCATACATATGAAGGTGAAAGTGAAAGTTACTCAGTTTTGTCCGACTCTTTGTGACCCCATAGACTGTACCTGTGGAATTCTCCATGCCAGAATACTGGAGTGATTAGCCTTTCCCTTCTCCAGGGGATCTTCCCAACCCAGGGATCGAATCCAGGTCTCCTGCATGACTACTGAAAAAACCATAGCTTTGACTAGATGGACCTTTGTTGGCAAAGCAATGTCTCTGCTTTTTATATGCTGTCTAGGTTAGTCATAACTTTTCTTCTAAGGAGTAAGCATCTTTTAACTTCATGGCTGCAGTCACCATCTGCAGCAATTTTGGAGCCCCCCAAAATAAAGTCTTGTCACTGTTTCCATTGCTTCCCCATCTATTTGCCATGAAGTGATGGGACCAGATGCCATGATCTTCGTTTTCTGAATGTTGAGTATTAAGCCAGCTTTTTCACTTTCCTCTTTCACTTTCATCAAGAGGCTCTTTAGTTGTTCTTCACTTTCTGCCATAAGGATGGTGTCATCTGCATATCTGAGGTTATTGATATTTCTCCTGGCGATCTTGATTTCAGCTTGTGCTTCATCATCCCAGCATTTTTCAAGATGTACTCTGCATAGAAGTTAAATAAGCAGGGTGACAATATACAGCCTTGATGTACTCCTTTCCTGATTTGGAACCAGTCTGTTTTTCCATGTCCAGTTCTAACTGTTGCTTCCTGACCTGCATACAGATTTCTCAGGAGGCAGGTCAGGTGGTCTGGCATTCCCATCTCTTTCAGAATTTTCCACAGTCTGTTGTGATCCACACAGTCAAAGGATTTGGTATAGTCAATAAAGCAGAAGTAGACTTTTTCTGGAACTCTCTTGCTTTTTCGATGATTCAGCAGATGTTGGCAATTTGATCTCTGGTTCCTCTGCCTTTGCTAAATCCAGCTTGAACATCTGGAATTCATAGTTCACATACTGTTGAAGCCTGGCTTGAAGAATTATGAGCATTACTTTGCTAGCATATGAGACAAGTGCAATTGTGTGGTAGTTTGAGCATTCTTTGGCATTGCCTTTCTTTGGGATTGGAATGAAAACTGACCTTTTCCAGTCCTATGGCCACTACTGAGTTTTCCAAATTTGCTGGCATGCTGAGTACAGCACTTTCACAAAATCATCTTTTAGTATTTAAAATAGCTCAACTGAAATTCCATCACCTCCACTAGCTTTGTTCATAGTGATGCTTCCTAAGGCCCACTTGACTTCACAATCCGGGATATCTGGCTCTAGGTGAGTGATCACACCATCATGATTATATGGGTTGTGAAGATCTTTTTTGTATAGTTCTTCTGTGTATTCTTGCCACCTCTTCTTCTGCTTCTATTAGGTCCATACCATTTCTGTCCTTTATTGCGCTCATCTTTGTCCATGAAATGGTAATAATAAAAGCACTCCTTAGAAGAGTTGTTGTGTGTACTTAATGAGATAATGCAAATTAAGTTTAGCATTGTACATGATACAGAGCATTATTCAATAAATATTACTGTTACACAATAAGTATTCAATAGACTCTAGTTAATTGAAGAGGTCATGGTTGAACCATTTAAAGACATTTGGAGGAAATAGGGCTTAAATACACAGGGCTGAATTAGATGCATTTCTGAAGTCCTTTTCATTGTTATGATTCATTCTTTAAAAAATACCTTGTATCTGATTTGAAAAAAAATTGATTGGATTTTGAATGATCTTTACTCTAGAGCAATCTGTATTTAATTTTAAAAAATAAGCTGACTCTATGATCCAGCTGAAGATTCTGACTTTCAGAAGAGCTTTCAGATGAAACAGGATTGAACATCATATGCTCCTTTCCACCAAACCTGGTCTATTACTTTTCAATTACAGCCAATAGTTCCTATAAAAGAATTAAGCCATACTGTCACTAACAGTTGAATTTTCTAACTTTATACTCCCACTTATTTTGGTATAAAATCCAAGTTGCATAGCATTTGCTTCACTCTTTTACTTGATTCTCTCATTTAAGGAACTGAGTCTTAGATCAGTTGCATTAAACAATTCAGTGTCACCCACTCATTAGTAATAGATGTCCGATTCTCTCCTGGATCTGATCATCTTCCCTCACATCAGTGCATCAATGCTGTCTTTCTCTTTGTCTCCTTAGCAAAACTGACCCTGAAACAGGGCTTAGCAACCTCAATTATTCTTACCAAGACTTTTCCAGTCCTCCAACTCTTTTTTGGCTCCAATGTTCTGTTTGAGCAAATTTTGAAATAGTCTTCTGAAGGTGGGATGCAAAAGATCACATTTTGGAGTCAAGCAGAGTCAGATACAAAATCTTGTCGGTACCACATCCATGACGTGTGTCCTCAGGAGGGAAGGCAGAGTGATACTCACACTGGGCGTGAGGTCTCAGGGGACAGAGAGCTGGATGGGAATTCTGCTGAGGGGCCCCATTTGTTAGGGAAGTAATTTTGCTTTATCTCATGCCGGTTTTCTTCACTTTAAATGGGGATAAGAGCACTCACCTCATAGGACTGTAGGGCAGGTTAAATGATATAATTATGTGAAATGCTTACAAGACTAAGCATATAGCAAGTACCTTTCCAATTTTTAGTTTTCTTATCAAAAATGGTGAACTAAACCTATTTTGTATGTTTAATGTAAAGATTAAATAAACTTTGGTGAATTAACACACACACAAGACTTTAGACCTTTACCTGTTCATCAGTGATCGTTCATTCACTTATTCATTGAATGTGTATTTACAGATCTTCTTCCATAGACTTCCAGTGTTTTAAGGGCTGGGTTTTCAGAGAAGACTTGGACAAGACTGTACTCCTCTGATCTGTGGGGGGGAAAAAAAGAAAAAAGTGAGTTGCTGTTGTTATAAAAGATAAGCACTGAATCTAAGGCAGATCTATAAATCTTCGTAAAAGCATGTTTTGTTTTTTCTTATCATCCACCCTTACTTTTAAGGCTATCTGATTTCCCTTTGATTCTGAGTTTAGAATCTTCTTTCCCACAAACAGTATTTAAACGTACCTAAGTATCATTGATCTAATAAAGAAAATGAACATTTTGGGGGCATTGTGAAGTCTACAAAGCGCTTTCATGTAGGGCTCTGTCTCAGGTCCTCCTCTGATGCTGGGAGGGAGAGATACAGGCGTATTATCTCCATGAAAGCTCCTACGGAAACATGGCTGCCACAGATTCTTAGTGATTAGCAAAAGAAAAGATGTAAAAAGCAAAAATATTCCTGTCTCTTTTCTTCAGAAAGCCTACAGATTCTACAATAGGCAAGGACAAGAGCTGGAGGAGGAAAATTGGCAATTTTTTTTTTCTTTGCATAATTTTTCTGACAAAACAAAAAGATTTCAACATCATTTTTGTGACAAACTATATCCATATCTTTGGAATTTTTGCAAATTTAGCATCAATCATGTACATTTTCCAGTCATTTTCATTGAAATTTCATTCTGCTTAGCTTGTTGGCAAAGTGGAGAGCAATTTTTGTTTGCTAACGCTGCCTTTTCCCCTGCTACAGAAAAATGGCAATGTTAAAAAGTGAGGGCTCTGCCATTCTCCTGCAGGGAAGCCCCCTGTGTGTTCATTTGTGTGTACAGTCTATCATGCCTATTTAAGCATATTCTTATTTTATTTATAGGCTTGAATCATTTATTATTTGCTTGCAAATATTTTTGTCAAGGACTCTAAATTGTTGCATGTGTGCGAGCTAAGTTGCTTCAATTGTGTCTGACTCTTTGCAACCCCAAGAACTGTAGCCCACCAGACTCCTCTGTCTATGGGATTCTCCAGGCAAAGGTACTGGATTGGGTTGCCTTGCCCTCCTCCAAGGGATCTTCCCAACCCAGGGATCGAACCCATGTCTCTTAAATCTTCTGCATAGACAGGTGAGTTCTTTACCATTAGCTCCACCTGGGAAGCCCTGAATCGGTGCAGATAGCAATTAAAACTATTATTTAAATAGTCTGGGGAACAGGAAAGAAGAAATCCTCAGATCAGCATAATCAATTAAGTTCTAAAACACTCCATGCACCTTTTTATTTTATTTATGATCTTCATATTCTAATGCTTTGCAAGTAGCATAGCCACTCTTTCTAGTTCTACTTGAATGAGATTCATACCAATTTTCAAAAACAATCCCTCAAACACAGTGTTTAGTTGCCATTAAGGCTGCATCTACCCGTCACAGAATGAAGGTTTGGAAAGGAATTACTGGTGCAGGCAGGGTGTTAGTTTTTTAATATGAGAATCACTTCTACCCTGAAAGTCTCTCCATCAAAACTTACCTTTAGAAAAGTGGCTTTTGCTGTTTTTAGGAACTATTTCTAGACCAGAGTCACATAGAGCCTGTTCCCCACTGATTTCACTTTCACAGTCTGTGCTGTAGACAAAATTTTGCAGCTAGATGAAAAAAAAGATTTTTAATATAAAAGTAATGGTTCGGAAATGTTTATTTTGTGTAGGCAGAGCATCAGTTAGTACATAACATCCCTTGGGAAGATTTCCAGAAGACTACAGTGAATAAAATGGGGGAAGCTGGAAATGTATAAAAGACCCCAAATTATTCAAAGAATGATGACAATTACTTTGTCAAGTCCTGATGAATAACTAGTCAAAAAACACACACACCTAGTGAAGATTTGAAGTACAAGAAATGAGTCAAGCACTGGGCTAAGCACTCTACCTACATTATCTCAGTTAATCCCCATGTAATGCCACTGAAAAAGAGATGATTATTATCCTGTTTTTACAGTTGAGAAAGTAGATAACATGTTCAGTTCAGTTTAGTTCAGTTCAGTTGCTCAGTCGTGTTCAATTCTTTGTAACCCCATGAATTGCAGCACGCCAGGCCTCCCTGTCCGTCACCAACTCCCGGAGTTCACTCAAGCTCACGTCCATCGAGTGGGTGATGCCATCCAGCCATCTCATCCTCTGTCGTCCCCTTCTCCTCCTGCCCCCAATCCCTCCCAGCATCAGAGTCTTTTCCAATGAGTCAACTCTTCTCATGAGGTGGCCAAAGTACTGGAGTTTCAGCTTTAGCATCATTCCTTCCAAAGAACACCCAGGGCTGATCTCCTTTAGAATGGACTGGTTGGATCTGTTACATCATCATAAAACTGATCAGCTAGGTTGGATATAAAATAAACTCAGAAAAGTAAAGAGGTTAGAGGGGAGATCAGTTACTTTGATGAAAACTGAAGTCTGCAGGAAAGGAAGCCTTGACGACAGCTTCAGAAACTCCTCACCTTCTCTCACAAGGTCACTGTTCCTCTCCCCTGTCCCCAGTGTCTGAGATCTCTGTTTTCAGAAGATGCCAACTCCAATTCCCATAAATCAGCAGGCTGTGTTTCCACTTTCTAGGACTGCAGATTTAAACTTGGAAGGATTTGAATCCATTTAGTATTGCAGCAAAATGAAAGACCTTTTGTAATCTAAGAAATGAAAGCTTTTTCTCTGCAGACTGAAGGGTGAGATTTGAAACCAATCCTGAAATCTTCAGTGGGACTTTGGTTCCCCTCTGCTGGTCTCAAGGAAAGGCTATGCTTTTAAGGGGATGAGACGGAGACACAGTAGAAGGTGTCCTGAACATTGGTCTATGTGATCCGTCCTGCCCTTGGGCTGCTCATCGGTCAGGATAGGTTACACCCATATCCAGAAGAGAAAATTAAAGTAGAAAGAGGATAAATAACTTACCAAAGATCTGGCAGCAAGTAGAAGAAACCTGGATGCGAGTTTGGCTCTGTATCTTGCCAGGGTCTGTGAATTTCCCTTTATATATTTACATACTTAAATGCTCATGTCCAACTCTCTGCGACTCCATGGACTGTAGCCCACCAGGCTCCTCTGTCCATGGGATTTCCCAGGCAAGAATACTGAAGCGTGTTGTCATTTTCTCCTCCAGGGGAATCTTCCAGACAGAGAGATTGAGCCTGCATCTCCTATATCTCCTGCATTGCAGGGAGATTCTTTACCCACTGAGCCATCAGAGAAAGCTACAGGAACTTCCCATTAAACTCTGTCAACTCTCTCAGTGACACTGAGGATGGTCTGGGTATCTTACAACAAACCAAACCTGCTTCTTATTGACTTGGAGGGTAAGTGTAGAGAAGATGGAGTCTGAAGACATTTATAGGCCCTTTTCAAATGACAGTAGGAAAAGAAAAATATTTTATTTTAACTTAATTTTGCTTAAGTTCTGCTGTCATATAACATCAGTTCTGATGATCGATATCAAAGAGGCCATGGAAATCAGTAGGAAGTGTGCATCTTTGCACACCAAAATGATGCACTCAACTGTTGTCAGCTGGACACACACTGGAGTTTGAAGACAAGCACGCATGCCAGGTTGCATATTTTGGCAAACCATCAATTTCTATTTATGGATGCAGGACAGACAATGTTATTGCCTACTTTACATCCAGTCTTCTTTTTCCTCTCCAACAGAAACCTGCATTTGTTTAGAATGTTTATGTGCCTTGCCACCCTGTAGTTGATATAGATTGTAAGTAGCCAAAGCCAGTCATGACAATCATTTTCCTTGCTTTCCTGGTCTCAGGGCATAAGAGTAGCCAGTTCTGGCCAATGGATTCTAAAAAGAAGTCTGTTAAGATTATTTATGCTGAAGATTTCCCCTTTTTGTATAGAACAGACATGGTTGACACAAGTTTTCACCTCTTTTCCTGCTTTGAATACAGACGTAATGCCTGGAGCTGTGCAGCCATCTTGTGACTGTAAGGAAAAACCCATGTCTGACTTGACATCCTGGAGCTGTCCAACTCACATCAGAAACAGCTTGACTTTGCTTTTTTATGAGGAGAAAGCCGACATTTACTTTGTTAAGATAGTATAGTTTAGTACTTCATTCAGTCAGTTCAGTTCAGTTCAGTTGCTCAGTCGTGTCTGACTCTTTGCGACCCCATGAATCGCGACACACCAGGCCTCCCTGTCCATCACCAACTCCCGGTGTTCACTCAGACTCACGTCCATCTTCTCCAACACCACAGTTCAAAAGCATCAATACTTCATTACCTAAAGCTAAATATATCCCTAACAGTTAAAGGAAAGATTATAACTACATAATTATAACTACAATCTTAGTTATTACTATTTAAATTAGCTAGTGATTAAAAATATCACATTAAGGATATTTGTGGTAATATAAATGATCTGCTCAATCTTCCTCAACAACAATCTAAACTGGTTTAATATGGGTCACATAATAATACAAATATGGTACATAAATGCAAGTAATCATATGCCAAATTGAGTGAAAGTTACATACAAGTCTTGCAGAATTTATTTTAAATTTATTCCATTTTATTTTTGAAATAAAATGTGCTCTGAGTTGACACTGTCCCTTCTCTCATCTCATATATCTATGAAAAAGTATTTCACACTAATTATCTGTGAATAGAAAAAGCATAGCAAAATCAAGCCTTCATCCAGTATTGTCTTGATCCTAGCCTAAATTTAAATGCAGCCTAAATGACACCTGACAGAAGCATGTAGAGGGCATAGAGTCCTTGCTTATGAGAGATATTAGTCAAACAAATGTCATTTGTCTAATTCAGTAGTTTTATATCAGAAGATTTATCTTAAACCTTAGGAAAAAAAGAAGATTAAATGAAAATAGATACATTTAGCATAAAATGGCAAAACTCTAGAGATCAGGGTTGCTAAATTATTTCAAAAATCTTTCTCGTAGATTGACAGATCATTTTAAGTCTCCTTTTTTTCTTACACTGACATTTTTAGAAAAATTGTCTCTGTTTTCTCTTTCACTTTTTAAGGTATCATTACAATAGGTTGATAGTTCCAGTTTTTCCTATGAATTGTTTCATATTTCTGAGGATACAGAATCATTTTGATAATCCTGAAAATCACTTCATAGCTTTCAAGGGAAAATTGTCCTCAACTTGTTTTTGTTTTTCACTTAGAGAAACAAGTTCGTGGCTACAAAAGACTGCTTTCCACAATCATTATTGCTTAGGGAATAATTTGTCTCTTTTAGTAATTTTATTTTTGTTTGTTTGTATCTTTTTCCCTTTACATATCTAGGTAAAGAAAACAAATGATGTTTTAAGACTCAAGAAAACTGAATTTTACAGAATCCAAAAGCCCATCCAGGTGGCTAGATCAAGTGCCTGAATAGCTTCATACCATTTGCATTCAGAGCATCAGTGAAATCATCCTCTTCTCTAAAGAACAGATTTCACCTGGGAAGAATTTTTTCACTCAGATTGTGAATAATTTTTTCTAAAACCACATTTTCAATTTGCCAGTTCCTGGCTCATGCTGTCCTTTACTGTTCATTTTTTTTTTTTTTGCCTTTATATATCCCCAGCTTTTTTCTTTTTAACGTATTTTGTATTGGGGTATGTCTGATTAACAACGTTGTAATAGTTTCAGGTGAACAGCAAGGAGACACCACCATAGGTATACATGTCTCCATTGTCCTCCAAACACCCCTCCCATCCAGGCTGCCACATAACATTGGGAAGAGTCTATCTATACAAGAGGTCCTTATTCATTATCCATTTTAAATATAGTAGTGTGTACACGACCATTCCAAACTCTCTGTCTCCTCACCCTGGCAACCATAAGTTTGTTTTCTAAGTCTGTGAGTCTCTTTCTGTTTTGTAAGTAAGTTCATTTCTGTCCCTTTTGTTTAAAGATTCCATATATAAGGGACGCCATTCAATATTTCTCCTTATCTGTCTGACTACTTTATTCAGGATGACATTCTTAGGTCCAACCATGTTGCTGCAAATGACATTAGCTTGTTCTTTTTAATGTCTGAGTAATATTCCATTGGATATCTGTATCACATCCTCTGTGGATGGACATTTAGGTTACTTTGTTGTTCTTTATTCAAACAGAAGAGATAAGCAGATATTTCCCTCAATTTCTTCTTAGAATTTTTTCTTTTTTTCAGGAATCAGGCTGGAGTTTATACATTAAGGAACAGAAGAAAATTTCCCAAGTTACCCATTTGGATATAGCAGCATGTGAATGGGTTTAAGCAAACCTCAAGCCTGCAGAGAGGTCATGTCAGGAAAGCTCCCTCACTTGGCTAAGTAAATGATCCCTCAGTTCACACATTAAAACGACACTGAAAAGCACTCTTTTTCTATGTTTGGTACCTTCAGATGAGTAAAACAGAATTTCCCTTATAAAATATGTTTGATACTTTCCACAGAGTCTTTGGGTCCCCAAGGTGAAGACCTCGCAGATGGTTCATAGAGAATGAGATTAAGCCTTTGGGAAGTGGGGGGTCATTTAAAACCTAGATATGATGAACAAAGAGAGGCCGGGTCTGAGAAAGAGAGACATTCCGATTCTTTTCATTTAACTCCTTATTAATCTATGTGCTAAGTCGCTTCAGTTATGTCTGACTCTTTGCAACCCTATGAACTATAACCAGACAGGCTCCTCTGTCCATGGGACTCTCCAGGCAAGAATAAAAGAGTGGGTTGCCATTTCCACAGAGGACTTTAATTCTCACTTGGGCATATCCTGCCTGTGGCATAAAAAAAGAGTTTGCAGGAATCCTCAGAAAGATGACTCTGTGTGTGCAAGCATGTATGTGCACATATGTGTCTATGAGCATGTATGTTTATGCACTGTGGGGTATGTTTATGCACTGCTAGCATTATCTACTTGTCCCCAGACTAAAATATTCATCTAGAAGGGCTGGAGAGTAAATGCATGGTTTAATAATACAAAAAACATTTCTATATTAGACCTTCCCTGATTCGCTCCTGACAGTTAAATTTGAAAATTATTAGATAGGTAAATAGACTAGAGGTCTTTTTAATGTATTTAAGAATGTCCTAATTATACAAAGAGCGTTTGAAACAAAAAATAAAAGAGTCTTGAATATGGTACTGCACCGAAAGTGTTTGACAACTCATTTTAACTATCTTTCAGATAAAGAATAAATTCAGTCACTTGTGCTTACAGAAGAGCATATGGCATGTTTCGTTGGCAGACAGAGTAACCCTTCCCAGTCCAGCCACATTTCAGCTATAAGAATTATTTCAGCCTCTTTCTTCTCTAAGGCTCCCTGTAGTCTTCACTTCCCAGGTGATGGGACTGGGTAGAGATGACTGTGATCTTAGGGAAAGACTCAATAAAATGTGGGCTCTTCTTAGGGTACAGCTGCTCTGTGGGCTCCAGCGAAAGACTGCATGCCTGGGTGCAGACAGCCATGGATCACACGTTGTCACATTGCAGCAGGGCGACTGGGCCAGCAGGGCCGGGCAGTCAGGAAAATGACTGTGGCAGGAGGGGCTCAGCATCTCCGCTGGTCTTGTGTCTCAGGCATGGAGGTTAGGGCTGCAATAAACTTGGAGCTGGGGCTGTAATCATCCAAGTACCATCTTTACTATTTATGACTTACCCAAAATGAAAATGATAGGGTCAAAACTTGACCCTGGTTTTGACTTTGGAAGCCACGTCCCACTTCCTAGTTGAGTTCCAGACATGCAAGTAGCTCAGACCACAGCTGAGATTCATCCTCAGGGAGCACAGGAATTCTAGTCAGGAAGCGTGTAACTGAGGGCTGTGTTGAGAACAGACAGCCCTCCAGGCAATTCATGAAAACCTTCCTTCCCTTTGAGTGAGCTGTTCCAAGGGCTCAGCCTGTGTTTCTCAACATAGCCCCAGTTATATGCTACTTGGTGCTGGTCCAGATGGGTCCTCAGCATCAGGGACTCGATTGGTTTTTCTACCCCTCTAGGCAGAAGGGAGGTCGGCTGTTCTGAGTTCTGTGTCTTCCTTTAGGAACACAGAGCCATGTGCCAGATTCAGGAAGTGACTCATCTTAGGAGGCTTCTTCAAGGTTATTTAATTCCATGTATTCATCCAGCAAGTGGTCTCAGACTTCCTACCGTGGGTCAGGCTGTGCTTGCTGAGATGGGTGTTAGAGATGATACCTGGGTTAGCACACACAGACTTGCCCTCATGGAACTCACTATCCAGCCAGAGTGAGCCCAGAGACACAGGGAAGCAAGACCATTTCAAGCCACATGGGGATGTGGGAAGGAAAGAAGTGCTTGAAGGGCATGCCAAGGAGGGCATCTCAGGCACCCTAGCAGCTCTGTGTAAACATGACGCTGGTTCCTTGCAGCATCTCAGGTTTGGCGTCAGCAGTGTTGAGAGACAGCCGGAGCTGGGCAGCAGCCCGAGCATCTGCTGCATTGCAGGAATAACTGAAGGTTTTCAAAGCTGTTCCTGTAGGAAGATCACAGTTCTTGACTTCTGATTTCCATGTAGGTTGGCTGTAGCGTTTGACGCAGTAGGTCGTGCATCCGCAGGCAGTTGGGAAGCTAGATGTCCCACTCCCTTCCCAGCATGCCGGCAGCAACGCATCTCCAGTTTCTGGTAACAAAAAAAAAGAAAAGGAAGAAATGAAGATGATGCCGTAGAGAATGCAATGTTCCACCTTTTGAATGAGATTTGAAACATTCTCCAGGCCTGACTACAGAATAGTGTGACTCCCTGGAAACACGAATTCACTGCGACTTCAGAGAGGAACAGGGAATCATGAAATTCCAATGTTGTCTTTGAACCTAATGACATTTTATGAACATTTGTCAGAGTCTTTAGTTTTACTTATACTGCTTGGCATTGAATTCAGGAGAAAGTTCTCAGACTGCAGGTTGCTGTGGTGGTTTTATCAGCTAATGCTCTGTGTGTGTGTGTGTGTAAGTGTGTGTGCCCACATCCATGTGTGTTTTTAATATATGTGATAGTGATAATGAAAAAAGAAGACTGGAATGTTAATACACATGGGCTCCCAGGAGAGCAAGGAAGCACTGCAAATATACACAGTGGCATCAAAGCAACGTTTCTTTTGAACTAAATGATGCAAATTAGGTTTACCTCTCTCCATCTTCTTTTTCATTGAAATATATTTTCAAAAGAAATGCAATATGGATTGTCCTCATTTCCTTCTTGAAAATTAAGCCTCACTAAACAAAACCAAGTTTTTGAGGCTGTCAACACTTTGTATCAATGATGAAATTTTTTTTGAAGCAGGTTAAGCTAGACTAGAGAAGATCCTCGCTCTTGCGATATGACAACTCAAGTTCCTGAATGCTTTCACTGCCCCTTTCTTTGCCGAGGAAGCAAATTCCTATTGACTCTCATGCAGTCAGTTTTTATCTTCACATCAACTGTGAACCATTCTCCCCAACCCCACATGCCCTCACTTTCTCCTTGTTGTGTTGTTTCCTGCAGGTTTGGCTTATTTTCCCTCCTCTTCTCTTGTCTTTGTAGACGTATTCTCGACAAGTTTATTTTCCATTTGGAATCTGTTTTACCCCCTCTCCAGGAGTATTGATCCTCTGTCGTCTGGACCACCTGCTTCCCGGTATCCCCTCTTCACTGTTACACCGGCTATGATTGCATGGGGGTCACTTTTGATTATTTCAATGCTGGCTGCAGACTTCCCAGCTGAGGCCATAGAGCCTTCTCGTTTATCATCCAGAAAGCCCAGAGGGCTGCCTGGCCTTGTGCTTTGACCAGATAATTCACTCAGAGCCTTGGATCGGAAAACAAAAGGCAGCCGAATTTTCTTATAAACAGAGACAGTACTTTTGGGGTGAGGGTAAGGGGATGGAGAATGGATTAACAAATAAACATGGCTTTTGCACACTACCAAGGAGAGAGAAGAAGCCTATATATTTTCAGGTCTTGATGTACAGCGATTCCTGCAGTCGGGCCCACAGTGAGGACTTTGATGAATGGCTCTCAGCTCCCCCCACTCCCCACCCAGACTTGCGCTGCTTCAAGGAGCTGGACTGCTGTTACTCTTCTGTGAGGTCAAAAGGCCGGACAACCACAATTGTCATTAAAAGTGTAAGGTTATTTCAGGGAGGTGTAAAGTACACTGAATCCTATCAAATACATATTTTAGGCAGATCTAATCTGGAGGATGTTGCCTCCGATGAAAGGGAACTTGGTAAAAATCATCTTGCTACTCATAAGAATCATTTTAGATAAAATAAATCAGGAGCAAAGATATTTCATAGGTTTAACTGGTCACTTTGAAGTCTTGAGAACAGTTACACAAATATACCTTCCCAAGTAAAAAGGGGGTGCAACATTCTCTCATTTTTTTGCGTCCACTTGCTTTCTTGCAAGTAGCCAGGCTTTGATGTCAAGAGGTTCCTGACAGAATAAGGGAAGGTGAGTTAGAGATGTGAACCTGGCGACTCCTGCCTGGGCTTCTTGGACTCCAAGTGAATGCACCTGTGTATCACAAAATGCCCCTCCCACTTTTGCACAATATCTCACCATGTAATACAAGCAGCAGCATCTCAGTCTTTATGGAGGTAGCCCGAGCCTCCCTCCATGCTCTAATTCTCCGTCCTCCATGAGAGATGCGGAGGACAGAGAATTGTGTGTGCTTTCATTTGCCATTTTTGCACTCTCAGCAGAACCCACAAATGGTGTTGAGTCACCAAGCCTTAAACACTTGAAGTTTCTCAGGCCAGGGAAGTGCCTCATATGAGAGATGAAAGAGCTGGTGGGAGGAAGGATAGGAAAGCAGAAAATACCTTTTCTTCACATATTTTAGAAGGATCATCATGTTCTGACTTGAAGCTGAACACACCTATTTCTTGTTTTATAGCTGCATATTCTGGGGAGGATGAGGCAGCTTAAGTAGCTGTGCTTTACCAACTTTATTTCAACCTTTCTGAAAGTGGGAATGCAAGAATTACAGACTTTAATTCATTATTTTAATAAGGATGTTTGGAGACAATAGAAGTAAAATAAAAGTCTCCTGAAAAAACTGAATAGCAACAGAATTTTTGAGTAGGAAGAGATCTGAAGCTGGGCCTTTAAGAGTCTTACTCATGTTTGCATTTAAAATAAAAGCCTTTAAAAACCACAGGCTTGTGGTTTTGATTTGCATTTCTCTGATAATGAGTGATGTTGAGCATCTTTTCATGTGTTTGTTAGCCATCCGTATGTCTTCTTTGGAGAAATGTCTATTTAGTTCTTTGGCCCATTTTTTGATTGGGTCGTTTATTTTTCTGGAATTGAGCTGCATAAGTTGCTTGTATATTTTTGAGATTAGTTGTTTGTCAGTTGCTTCATTTGCTATTATTTTCTCCCATTCAGAAGGTTGTCTTTTCACCTTGCTTATAGTTTCCTTTGTTGTGCAGAAGCTTTTAATTTTAATTAGATCCCATTTGTTTATTTTTGCTTTTATTTCCAGAATTCTGGGAGGTGGATCATAGAGGATCCTGCTGTGATTTATGTCTGAGAGTGTTTTGCCTATATTCTCCTCTAGGAGTTTTATAGTTTCTGGTCTTACATTTAGATCTTTAATCCATTTTGAGTTTATTTTTGTGTGCGGTGTTAGAAAGTGATCTAGTTTCATTCTTTTACAGGTGGTTGACCAGTTTTCCCAGCACCACTTGTTAAAGAGATTGTCTTTACTCCATTGTATATTCTTGCCTCCTTTGTCAAAGATAAGGTGTCCATATGTGTGTGGATTTATCTCTGGGCTTTCTATTTTGTTCCATTGATCTATATGTCTGTCTTTGTGCCAGTACCATACTGTTTTGATGACTGTGGCTTTGTAGTAGAGCCTGAAGTCAGGCAAGTTGATTCCTCCAGTTCCATTCTTCTTTCTCAAGATTGCTTTGGCTATTCGAGGTTTTTTGTATTTCCATACAAATCTTGAAATTATTTGTTCTAGTTCTGTGAAAAATATGGCTGGTAGCTTGATAGGGATTGCGTTGAATTTGTAAATTGCTTTGGGTAGTATACTCATTTTCACTATATTGATTCTTCCAATCCATGAACATGGTATATTTCTCCATCTATTAGTGTCCTCTTTGATTTCTTTCATCAGTGTTTTATAGTTTTCTATATATAGGTCTTTAGTTTCTTTGGGTAGATATATTCCTAAGTATTTTATTCTTTTTGTTGCAATGGTGAATGGAATTGTTTCCTTAATTTCTTTTTCTACTTTCTCATTATTAGTGTATAGGAATGCAAGGGATTTCTGTGTGTTGATTTTATATCCTGCAACTTTACTATATTCATTGATGAGCTCTAGTAATTTTCTGGTGGAGTCTTTAGGGTTTTCCATGTAGAGGATCATGTCATCTGCAAACAGTGAGAGTTTTACTTCTTCTTTTCCAATTTGGATTCCTTTTATTTCTTTTTCTGCTCTGATTGCTGTGGCCAAAACTTCCAGAACTATGTTGAATAGTAGCGGTGAAAGTGGACACCCTTGTCTTGTTCCTGACTTTAGGGGAAATGCTTTCAATTTTTCACCATTAAGGATAATGTTTGCTGTGGGTTTGTCATATATAGCTTTTATTATGTTGAGGTATGTTCCTTCTATTCCTGCTTTCTGGAGAGTTTTTATCATAAATGGGTGTTGAATTTTGTCAAAGGCCTTCTCTGCATCTATTGAGATAATCATATGGTTTTTATTTTTCAATTTGTTAATGTGGTGAATTACATTGATTGATTTGCGGATATTGAAGAATCCTTGCATCCCTGGGATAAAGCCCACTTGGTCATGGTGTATGATCTTTTTAATATGTTGTTGGATTCTGATTGCTAGAATTTTGTTGAGGATTTTTGCATCTATGTTCATCAGTGATATTGGCCTGTAGTTTTCTTTTTTTGTGACATCTTTGTCAGGTTTTGGTAATAGGGTGATGGTGGCCTCATAGAATGAGTTTGGAAGTTTCACACCAGTCAGAATGGCTGCGATCCAAAAATCTGCAAGCAACAAATGCTGGAGAGGGTGTGGAGAAAAGGGAACCCTCCTACACTGTTGGTGGGAATGCAAACTAGTACAGCCACTATGGAGAACAGTGTGGAGATTCCTTAAAAAATTGCAAATAGAACTACCTTATGACCCAGCAATCCCACTGCTGGGTATACACACCGAGGAAACCAGAATTGAAAGAGACACATGTACCCCAATGTTCATCGCAGCACTGTTTATAATAGCCAGGACATGGAAACAACCTAGATGTCCATCAGCAGATGAATGGATAAGGAAGCTTTGGTACATATACACAATGGAGTATTACTCAGCCATTAAAAAGAATTCATTTGAATCAGTTCTGATGAGATGGATGAAACTGGAACCGATTATACAGAGTGAAGTAAGCCAGAAAGAAAAACACCAATACAGTATACTAACACATATATATGGAATTTAGAAAGATGGCAATGACGACCCTGTATGCAAGACAGGAAAAAAGACACAGCTGTGTATAACGGACTTTTGGACTCAGAGAGAGAGGGAGAGGGCGGGATGATTTGGGAGAATGGCATTCT
The DNA here is from genome assembly GCF_032405125.1 of Capricornis sumatraensis. Taxonomy (NCBI): domain Eukaryota; kingdom Metazoa; phylum Chordata; class Mammalia; order Artiodactyla; family Bovidae; genus Capricornis; species Capricornis sumatraensis. Next base: position 47,669,252 of record NC_091079.1, read on the forward strand.
ATCATGTATACTATCATGTAAGAATTGAATCGCCAGTCTATGTCTGACGCAGGATACAGCATGATTGGGGCTGGTGCATGGGGATCACCCACAGAGATGTTATGGGGAGGGAGGTGGGAGGGGGTTTCATGTTTGGGAACACATGTAAGAATTAAAGATTTTAAAATTTAATAAAAAAAAAATAAAAAAAAAATAAAAAAAAAAAAGTAATAAAAACTTTGTTTTATAGCAGGAAGTGATACTGAAAAAGTTCAACTATTAATGATTTAACGTAGAAAAAAAAAAAATAAATAAAAACCACAGGCTTTATTCCAGTTTGTGGAAAGTGTTGATCCAAACCGGTATCTTTCTGATAATTCTCAGACATGAAAAATCGTTTTAAAGCTCAAGTTAAATGGTTTGTATATAATACACTGTCCCTTGAATAACTCTGCTTGAATTAATTTCAACCCAGAGCATTGCCTGTTATAAACAGAAATGATGTTTTCAATACCAAAGTTCTCTCGGAAATATAGGTCTTTTGATAAAGCAAGAAATGGCATGTCATTTCCCCTTTTAAAGGCTTACACAAATCTCCTTTGTAATTCTGCGGATTTTCCCTTTGTCTAACACACTTGTGGAAGGTTAGGCAGTCACTGCAGCTTTGGAGCTCAATGAATGCAGACAAGTATCTAATAGGTGTTTTTTCTCTGTTCTGGTTGTAAACTAAGTCTCCACCATGGTCCGTGTCCTTGTATTTAAACCACTGAGTTAGTAGTTATGGGACCAAAATCTGTGTCATTGGGAAGGGGCAAAAGACAACACACCATAAAACTTGAAACTGAAGATGTAAAGTCTTAGTGTAGCATCTTTGAAATGTTTTAACAGAAAAGTAGTGTGGACCTATTTGATGTTTTTAGAAAGATAAGGTTAATTTCAGGGTAGATATTTCAGTGAAGGGAACATGCTCAGGGAGTCTGGGAGATAGATAAGGAAGACCTTGAAGGAGAGCCCAATTAGTGTGGTAGCCTTTGGAAATGATGGAGATAAGGGAATTGCTACCTTGCAAGAATAAAAGATAGATTAGGAAGACTTGAAAACGGACTGCTTGTGGAAAGTGAAAGACAGAGAGAATTCAAAGGAAAGGTCCAGGTTCTTGCATGTGAAACTAGTGGTCACTTACTGAACTGGAAAACCCAATGGGAGATGATGCTCTGAGTTGGAGATCCGAGGAGTTCAAAATACTGATGGGACAACCAGAATTATTAAGAGGACCAGGTTGGAGATGAAAATGAAAGTTAATACTTGTGAGTCAACACAAGGAGATGAAAGGGATTATAGGGATGAAAAAGGATGAGATTGTACACGGAGGGACCACCTCCAAGTAAGAGAAGAGAAGGGTAAAATGAGCAGAACATCAACACTGAGAGGGAAACAGATTCCAAAAGGTGAGAATGTTTGGCGAAGGAGAAAGTGTCTAATAGTAAATACTAAGAAGAAGATAAGAACTGGAATAATCTATTTGATTTTGTTGTAGGGGAAAATAGATCAGTGGACTAGAAATAGAAATCATCTTGCCATGGGTGGAGGATGAGGAAGTATAGATAAATTTTTCTGTAATTTTGACAAATCTATTTGAAAGCAATGAGTTGTTCATGCAGATTTTCCCACCTTGCCACATAGGAAAATTTCATTTAGAAACAGAGGCTGTAACAAATTTAATTTTTAACTTTGGCTTGACTTAGTACTTTAGCAGGTAGACCGGGTTGAAGAAATAGAAGTGGTTACAAGGATGCTATCAGAAAAGAATGGCCAACCCAGGTGAAACCGCTGCTATCCTGTGACTGTAAGTATTTGCCTTTGTCTCTGTATGTGTTTTGGTTTGCAGCCATTTATAGCTTGGATTCCATGAAGCAGTGGCAAAGGGGAGTGTGTCAGAGCAGCAGGCCAAAATTAAATTACAGCAACCTCACACTTTGCATTAAAACCTTCACTTGGAGATAGAGACTGGTAATCACGTCCAGATTTTCCTTAAAGACAATGGTCCCCCATGCAACTGGCCACACTCAGTTAATTCATGCTGTCAGCTGCCTTTATTGGCTGTGGGGAATGCAGTATTGATTCTTGAACTCAGCAGCAGCACAAAGAGCCACTAGTGCATGGTCAAAATGCTGCAATAAAGGGCTGGCAGCTTGAGAAAAGCAGCCATTCCATTGCACAAACAAGGTCAATTAGAGGACAGTGCAGTGTAATATAAATAGCATTAGCATCTCTCTTTAACTCTGATGATATCACGCTGGCAGGATGACAGTAAGGAAAATAAGGTTTAATGCCGAATAAATATAAAGGCATTTAGTGTAATTTAATTTCAAGCTCTCTATCATTTTAAAAAGTGCTAAGAGTAGCAAAATATTTAGTTTCATCGTGGGGCAGAATTTATGTCTAGAAAAATGATTTTTTGATACAACTTTGCATGAACAAGCCAATTAGTCATGTACAGGAAAAATGATCTTCTTAATTTTATTGAGAAGTAAACAATTTCTTGATCACAGATTCAATGTACTGTGCCTACCTGGCATTTATTGTCCTTTTTAGTATTAGAATTTCAAAATCTCTGGAGTGTTGTGAAGAAGGAACAAAGGATATTTTATTTTTCTTTCAAAAGAGAAGGTTGAGTTTTTTCCTCTTTTCCTTTTTTAGTCTCTGGAAATTACTAGGACCTTTTGTTTAAATACTTGCATTCATTACTTTTATTTATGGGAGAATTTTCCCTACCTTCTTTGTCAGTTCAAAATTAATTACAAATGTAAAACGCATCATGCTGTTAACACATACTCTATGCGGGAAACAAATTATACTCTCAAAATAGATAATGGACAGCTTGGAGAGGTAATTGATAAACCTACACTGCCTGCAATAACTGAATAGATTTTAGAAAATATATATAATTATTAGGAATGGAAAGAATGTGTGTGATTCCTCCTTAGTAGTGAGTGTGCCCAAGGTTGACTAGAAACAACTCATTAAAGTATATAAAAAGAGTTTAAATAAAGCTTGAATCATGGTGCCTTTGAAATGTCCATTAAACCTGAGAATATATATAGTCTCTCAGGCTGATGGTGTCAAAACCATTTTCCAGAAGAGGAGTGTTCTAGGTAACCTAATGTTACTATTAGGTAATGAACCACAACCAGTTGTGTTCATTATGAATTGGACATGAATCTCCAGTTGCTTTAAAAACTCCTTAATATAGCCCATACTGCCTCCTCCACCAGTTGAAAGATAATATTTATTCCTTCTTCATGGAGATTTGGGCTTCCCTGGCGGCGTAGTGGTAAAGAAACTGCCAGCAATGCAAGAGACTCGGAAAGAGTTGGAAAGAGTTGGAAAGATCCCCTGGAGAAGGAAATCACAACCCACTCCAGTATTCTTGCCTAGGAAGTCCCAAGGACAGAGGAGCCTGGCTGGCTACAGTCCATGGGGTCGCAAAAGAGTCAGACACGACTTAGCAATTAAACAACAACAACAACAAAATAGACATGCTCTAAGACCAAAAATACCCATTTCTACATAGATGTTAGAATGTCAGGATCACCCAGTCTTCAAGACAATCGACCAGCAGAATCTTAAGGTCCGAGAAAGACATCAAGAGGTGATTGAATCCCACTCCCTCCTGTTGTCTGGGGAAATATAGGACCAGATAAATGAAGCCATGTACCTGACGTCATATAACCAACGGCAAAGCTGGACATTTCCTAATTTTCTAATTCTTGTGTCCACTTTTTTCCCCATTACAACACAAAATTTTATATCAATTGTACTAACCAAGTTAATAATGTTCAAGGGGGAAATTTTGAAAAACCTGGAAAGTCGAAACCCTCCACTTTCCTCTCTCTCAAAAACCAATTATATGTGTTTTTTTCCCCAGACTCCTTCTGTTGTATACATGTATGTTTTGACCATAAATATGTGTCTATTTCTATCTCTCATTCTCTCTGTGTCTGTATATAGCAACTTGCTTTTTTTTCTTTTAACAATATACCATAGACATCTTTCTTGCCACAGTTGTAAGTCCAGAGCACATTCTAATGAATGTTTAATATTCCATGTTATAGCTTCAGGCTCAATTATTTAATCTTCTTTTCTACATTTGTTTTTTCCAATTTGTAATTAATATGTGGTGAGTATCCTTCTGCACATTTTTAATGCTTGCTGTAGTATTTCTATAGGATACATTCTTAGAAATGAAATTACTGGTTAAACAAATTTTTAAATAAACTTTTAATTTTGGAATTGTTTTTTATTTACAGAAAAGCTGCAAGATAATAAGCCCCTCACCCAGTTTGCTTTAAAATTGCCATCTTATATTAGCATGGTAGTATAATAAAACATACTTAATTGTCAAAAGTAAAAAAGCAATGTTGATACATTACAGTTCACCAAACTCCAGATTTCAGTAAGATGTTTCCATTACTGTATTGTGTTGTTCCAGAGTCTTCTCCAGGACACCAACTGCATTTAGTCATCAGGTTTCCTGTGTCTTCCCATCTATGACTATTTCTCACTCATTTCCCATCACCTTGATAGTTTTAAAGAGAAGTGGCTAGGTCTTTTCATACTATTCATCTCTCAGTGTCCTATCTTTTCGCCTTTCCATACTGTTCATGGGGTTCTCAAGGCAAGAATATTGGAGTGGCTTGCCATTCCCTTCTCCAGTTGACCATGTTTTGTCAGAACTCTACACCGTGACCCATCCATCTTGGGTGGCCCTAATATGAAGAACTGACTCATTTGAAAAGACTCTAATGCTGGGAAAGATTGAAGGTAGGAGGAGAAGGGGTCGACAGAAGCTGAGATGGTTGAATGGCATCACCAACTCACTGGACATGAGTTTGAGTAAACTCCAGGAGTTGGTGATGGACAGGGAGGCCTGGAGTGCTGCAGTCCATGGGGTCGCAAAGAGTTGGACATGACTGAGTGACTGAACTGAACTGAACTGGCCAGGTCTTGTGTGGAATAGATTGATTGATGTTTGCATTTCAATAGTCATTGCTACAGATGCATGCATGCTCAGTTGCTCAGTCATGTCCCACTCTTTGCGACCCCATGGATTGTAGCCTGCCAGGCTCATCTGTCCATGGGATTATCCAGGCAAGAATACTGGAGTGGGCTACAATTTCTTCCTCCAGGGAATCTTCCTGCCCCAGGGACTGAACCCACCTGTGTCTCTTGCATTGTCAGGCAGATTCTTTACCATTGAGCCACTTGGGAAGCCCCTGACCCCCCAAAAGTGTTAATAATCTATATACTCCAAATACTAGTACATATTAATGGCTATTTTTTCTAATAGCATTAATATTAGAAGATATTTATCTCGTTAACCTTTGCCTACTTGGATGGTGATAGATAGAATTGCTCTGTAGATTTAATTCACATTTACATTGAGAATATTTTTTAAAGATTTATTATTCATTTGTTTTTCATGTCTTATGAATTATTCACTCATGTTTTTGCCAGGTTTTCAAATATTTGAGTCTCAGTCAACAAATATGTCATCTTTAAAAAATCTTTCTCTTTATGATATTTTTCTATAAGGAAGTTGTAAATCATTTTCTTTATACTGTCTAAATATTTTATTATGTTTAAAAATAATACATTTTAACCCCTGGATTACAAAATGTTTATGAATTTATTCTTGTCTATTTTGACTTTGTATTGTATAGATCAGTCTCTGACACACCTGGGATTTATTTTGGTATGAGAGGTGGTATAAGGATCCAGTTTAGCTGTCCTTTAGCTTTCCTAAAGAGTTAGCCAGTTGTCCCACATGACATTTACTCTTATATCTTTTATTGGTTTGGTGAAATGGAACTCAAGAGAAAAGTAGCCATAATTTTTGCTTTCAAAATACAATAGAGCTTCAACCTAGGATGTGGGAGGTGGGAAGGAGATTCAAGAGGGAAAGGATCTATGTATGAAAGTGAAAGTGTCAGTTGCTCAGTCGTGCCCAACTCTTTGCTACCTCATGGGCTGCAGCCTGCCAGGCTCCTCTATAAATGGAATTCTCTAGGCAAAAATACTGGACTGGGTTACCATTTCCTTCTCTAGGGATCTTCCCAACCCAGGGATCGATCCCAGGTCTTCTGCACTGCAGGCAGATTCTTTATTGTCTGAGCCACCAGGATATCCCTGATATATGTAATCTTGTAGCAGGTTTACACTGATTGTACAGCAGAAACCAACACAACATTGTAAAGCAATTATCCTCCAATAAATTTTTAGAAATTAAAAAGACTTCCCAAACACAATAGAGTTTCATCTGAAGAAAAGGATGATTTATTTCATTGTGTTCCTACCTGCTACCTTTAAAGTCCTTTATTGTGTTGACTTTGCTTAAACTCTTAGCATCATCTAATACTTGCTCACTGTTTCTCCTTGAAACTCTTCTTTGGACTTTCTAATGCCACCCTTCTCCCTTTGATCTACCTCATGTTCCACTTGCTATCTCTGCCTTTGAACTTTGGTGTCTACTGCAGTGTGGGTTTTGTTCTACTTATCTTCTGGCCTTGAGTGTTTTTCATTTGTGTATATATAGTTGTTTACTGACTGCTGTGTCAGAAACTATTCTAAGCATATCACATATACTTCTTTATGTAATCCTCATAACAATCCCAATATGCAGATACTGCCAGTACCATCACCTTTCAATAGATGAGAAAATTGCCTAGAAGAATGGAGGCACTCATCCAAGTTAATCTAGGTTTAAACCATGAAGATGGAATCTGAACCAAGCCACTCTGGCTGAAAAGCTCATGCTTTCCATCAACATGCTGTATATCCCTTGAAATTAGACAGCAGTGTATTGCTTCAAAGAATTCTTATATCCTTGTCATTGGTGTTGGTATTAATATTTGCTCAAGTAAAGAAACCAGGACTTATACCTTCCATGTATAATGAATAAGTCAATATCATGATTTCTCCTTCATGTATGTTTTCAACCTATCTTTGAACCTACAGCCCTATCCTAAATTTGGCCATTAATAGCTTTTGTTTGGACCACTGCCATAGCCTCCTAACAGCAGCACTAAATCTGATTAAATGGAGTATCAGAGTCATCTGTCTAAAAGGTGGATTTAACCATGACATCCCTCTGAAGTCTTTAGGGTACTTCCCTGATAGCTCAGCTGGTAAAGAATCCACCTGCAATATGCGAGACCTGGGTTTGATCCCTGGGTTGGGAAGATCCCCTGGAGAAAGGAAAGACTGTCCACTCCAGTATTCTGGCCTGGAGTATCCCATGGACTGTATAGTCGATGGGGTTGCAAAGAGTTGGACACAACTGATCAACTTTCACTTTCCCTCTGATAATCTCCTCAGAAGCACCTTGTCCATTTTAGTCTGAATTCTAAGCTCCTTTACATAATAAGAAATCAAGGTTCTCCACGTACTGACACTTACTTCCTCTGACCACAGTCGATTTACGCTCTCTGCCCCCTCCCTCCTTGAACACGCTGTTCTGCTGCAAACTGTTTGGCTTGTGTCACTCCCTGAGACTCTCTTCATATACCACCTCTTATGAACAGTCACTTCTCCATCCTCTCTCTCCCAGGGTGGCTGGATCTAGTGCCCCCTCTCTATCACAGCATGTCATTTCACAAGGTACTAAGTCACCTGCTTGTTTGTCTCTGAGCTTCTTGAAGGCAAACCCCATCCTGTCTTGTTTCTCTTTATTCTCCCAGCACCTGAGGGTACCTGACACAGAAGGCCCTTGATAAATGTTTGTGAACTTGAATTCTAGAGTCAATTTTAAAATATTCTAAGTACTATTCCTGCCATGTAGTCACATCAGAGGGAATTTTCTGAGCTCTTGAACTACTTTAAACAGACACTTAGTCACTGAAGGAATAATTGTACACAAGTCAACTATGGAAATCATTGCTTTCAAACAGCAAGTAAAGGAACACTTCCTGGATGGATAGATGCTATGTTATTACAGTGTTTGGTACATGTAATTAACAAGCTGCTCTGGGAGACATTCTCTGACTTGCTATTAAATTTCTGCTCTGAATCTCCATCTCTACTCAAATGTAACCCCAACTGATCCATATCCCACATCCAGAACTTTAAGAGCAGAATAGAGACCACTGTCCCTAATAATTCACTGCTGGGTCTTTCTGACACTGGCTTTTGATGCCATCAGGAATTTGGGGGCCATTAAGGAAGAATGTCAATGGCACCCCACTCCAGTACTCTTGCCTGGGAAATCCCATGGGCGGAGGAGCCTGGTAGGCTGCAGTACTTGGGGTCGCGAAGAGTCGGACACGACTGAGTGACTTCCCCTTCTCTTTTCCCTTTCATGCACTGGAGAAGGAAATGGCAACCCACCCCAGTGTTCTTGCCTGGAGAATCCCAGGGACGGGGGAGCCTGGTGGGCTGCCATCTATGGGGTCTCACAGAGTCGGACACGGCTGAAGTGACTTAGCAGCAAGGAAGAATGTGGAATTCCCTGGTGGCTCAGTGGTAAAGAATCCATCTGCCAATGCAGGAGACACAGGAGACAGTGAGTTCAATCCCTGGGTTGAGAAGATCCCCTGGAGTAGGAAATGGCAACCCATTCCAGTATTCTTGCCTGGAAAATTCCATGGACGGAGGAACCTGGTATGCTAAAGTCCATGGGGTCGCAAAGAGTTGGATGCTACTGAGCACCATGACAAGGAAGAATGTGCAAAAAGGAGAAGTTGGGGTGATGGAGAATAGATATTTACAGAAAAATGAAACCCACTTATCCCACACTTCCTGTATGTCAGGCTCTGTATTATCTCAGTTTAAAATTTAAAAGAACGTATTCAGGTGATCATCACCACCCTTATTTATGAGGATTCTAACCCCAAGTGTTATATATCCCAGAGAGAGCTATACATTAGGGCAGCTGGTTTGTCCCAGAGTTCAGAGTAATCAGATTAATGGTGAAAAATTAATATCATGTATTATATTTTGTGTTGAGGCAAACTTGGTTATACTATAAACTTAAATACCCATTTCATGGCATATGCGGGGGGACTTTCTTCATTGAAAGTCTGTTCCTTTCTGTATCTCCTGGACTTTTAAAGACGTTAAGTTGTGCATTTTCAACATTTGCGCTGGAGATTATCTTCCCCTGCAAGTTTCCCCTCCGGGATTTGCATGGAAGCTATTAAAGTGCCTGACTGCCCCAAATGATGTCCCTCCTTCCTTGGGTTAGGCCCCAAGAGATGCAGCAATGATAAATGGTTAACTCCAAAATCATCTTCGTAATTTATAGACATGACTTTGTCTTGAAATTTTGCCTCTAGATAAGCAGGAGCAGCAGAAAAAGGAACTCAAACAATTCCTCTACCTTTGCTGGAGTCAGTCCTGAACAGTTAGCCCCAGCTTCTCTTCTGGGATGTACTATGTTCTTTGAAGCTCATGGCCCTAGAAAGGACTCCACTCCTTTTAACCCAAATGTCTCTGGAGACTCAGAGACCTCAGGTTATTGACATCCCTTCCATAAGCCTTTTAAGTTCAAATCTCTCAAGAGCCCAGACATCACAAGGTCCCCTCCAGGCTACTTTAAAATTTCTTCACATCTACAAATATTTTATTTTGGAGGAAGTTCAAGTGGAGAAAGAGAATTTTCTATGAGGCATCTCATCCTCTGTCACCCCATTCTCCTGCCTTCGTTTTCCCAGTGTCAGGGTCTTTTCCAATGAGTTGGTTCTTCGCATCGGGTGGCCACAGCACTGCAGCTTCAGCTTCAGCGTCAGTCCTACCAATGAATATTTGGGGTTGATTTCCTTTAGGATGGACTGGTTTGACCTCCTTGCAGTCCAAGGGACTCTCAAGAGTCTTCTCCAATACCACTTTTTGAAAGCATCAATTTTTTGGCCCTCAGCCTTTTTTATGGTTCAACTCTCACATCCATACATGACTACTGGAAAAACCATAGCTTTGGCTATATGGACCTTTGTCAGCAAAACTATGTTTCTGCTTTTTAAATACAGTTTCTAGGTTTGTCATAGCTTTTCTTCCAAGGAGCAAGTGTTTTTGTTTGTTTGTTTGTTTTAATTTTGTGGCTACAATCACTGTCTGCAGTGATTTTGGAGTTCAAGTATATAAAATCTGCCACTGTTTCCACTTTTGCTGACTTTAGATTATGAGTATTAGGATGTGTTACTCAATCTTCTCCTCTAAGTGGTCCCACAGCCCAAGATTATCTACACATGGATTTCATGAAGACTAGTTTTAGCAAACTTTGTGGGGAGCTCATATTTTCAGATTTCCTTGCTTATTCTAGTAGTGAAAATTTTATTTTGCTACCTTTTATTGTATTTTGTTTGTGTGCTATACAGTATTAAAGTTACACTTTAAAGTAGTTTTCCCCTAAAAGTGTGTATGTTTATAAATTCATTTTATTTATTTATTTATTTATTTAACTTTATTTTACTTTACAATACTGTATTGGTTTTGCCATACATTGACATGAATACACCACGGGTGTATACAAGCTCCCAATCCTGAACCCCCCTCCCACCTCCCACCCCATATCATCTCTCTGGATCATCCCCGTGCACCAGCCCCAAGCATCCTGTATCCTGTATCGAACATAAACTGGCACTTCATTTCTTACATGATAGTATACATGTCTCAATGCCATTCTCCCAATAAATTCATTTTATATTCATTTGATCTTAGTTTTCCACTTTCTTTTTGTTCCTGTTGGTTATTTTAAATGTTGTTGTTAGCTCCATATTTCATAGTCCATCTACCTTCAAGCCCTTAAATAAAAGTATGTTTTATTAACCTATAAAAGTTGTTTTCACTATGCCCACTTTTCTTAATTATGTCTGTGGAGATAGACACATGTTTATATCTTAAAAAACAAAACCTTGATTTTCTCAGGACCAATCAAGCCTAACAAAGTGAGAATTCATGGTGGTTTTTTCTAAAGAAGTTTTTGGAATTTAGAATTTTCTTGAAAATAGAAATGAAGTGCCATGTTTTTACCATCATTTTCTTTCTTCTCAATGTATTTTGCTTAAATATCAGCAGCAACATGTCTGTGAAAATATAATTATCACCAGCTCGATCATATGGTAGCTGTCAAAATTTTCTGTGTCCACTAAATAGATTTTTCTATCTTTCTTAAGTTAAATATGACCTCATTTAATTTCCTTAGCTGGAAATACTGACAAGAATAAAAAAGGAAGGAAGGAAGGAATGGAAGAAGGAAGCAAGAAAGGAGAAGAAATGACTTAGTTTCTGCTATCAAATGAACAAGAGAAAAACTGTATTTTCACGTACAAAAATAACAAAACTCTCCTGTACATCCTTAAGCTAAGATAGCCACTGGTTCTTTGGATTATTTTATATAATTAGACAATATGTGTGCTCAGTGGTTCAGTCGTATCTGACTCTCTGTGACCCTATGGACTGTAACCCACCAGGCTCCTCTGTCTGGAATTCTCCAGGAGAGTACTGGAGTGGGTTGCCATTTCCTACCCTGGGGATTAGACAATACCAATAAGTTAAATAGAAGCAGCTTAGTTTTAGTTTCATTGCTTTTCATTATAGAAATGCTGCCTGAGATGAAATCTGGAATACAGAAAACTAAACATATTATTCAACATGGATCGAGAATGTATCATGTATCAGTCATTGTCGAGCCCTAGGAATACAAAGGAGAGAGCTTCCTTGTCCTTGAGGAATTCACATTTTCTGGGGAAAATAGAGATTAAAAAATCTTTTTTAAAAAATGTAATTTCTATAACTGAAACTTCCAAAAAGTTGTGTCAGAAACAAATGATTGATGTATTTTGGTGTAGGCTTGTACTGTGATAATGAGTGGAATTTTCCAGGTGAGAAGGAAAAGTGTATTTCACATAGAAACAGGGAAACGTGCTTGGGGAATAAATGTGACAGTTATATAACGTCATATAAATAATATAAACTCTGTAGTCATTTGTGCCTGCGTTCTTCATTTGAAATAATGCTTTTGGCATTCATCTATATTATTACATGTATCATTAATTCACTTTTCATTGCCAGGGACTATTTTATTAATATTGCATGGATATACCACAATTGCATGTTCATTCACTAACTGATGGACATTTGGCAAGGCTTTTTGTGAATGTATGTTTTCAGCTTTTGTCTTTCAATTTCTGGCAATGGAGTTTCAGGGTTGAATGCTAAGTGTAGGTTTAACTGTAAAAAATTGCCAAACATGTTTCTAAAGTGGCTGTAGCATTTTTCATTCCCACTAGCAATGTCAAAGAGCATGATTGTTAGATTATATAAAAATGTATTTAGTTTTGTAAGACACTGAAAGCTGTCTTCCAAAGTGGCTATAACATTTTACTCTTGCAGTGGGAATAAATGAGAATTCCTGTCATTCCACATTCTCACCAGCATTTGGAGCTCTCAGTGTTCCAGATTTTGGCCATTCTAATAGGTGCAATAGTAATATCCCATTAGTGGTGCTAGTGGTAAAGAATCTGCCTGCTAATGGTGAGATGCAGGAAATTCAGCTTCTATCACTCGGTCAGGAAGATCCCCTGGAGAAGGAAATGGCAACCCACTCCAGTATTCTTGCCTGGAGAATCCCATGGACCCATGCAGTTGCAGAGTCAGACATGACTGAGTACACACTAGCTAGCTTGTTTTAATTTGCATTTCCTGATGGCATATGATGTGAAGGATCTTTTCATATACTTATTTGCTATCTATATCTTCTTTGATGAAATGTCTGTTGAGGTCTTTGTTCCATTTTAAAAATTGGATTCTTTGGGGTTTGTTGTTAAATTTTAAGAGTTCTTTGTACATTTTGGCTAACAGTCCTTTATCAAATATGTCTTTACCAAATATCTTATCCCAGTGTGTGGTCTGTCTTCTCATTCTCTTAACACTGTCTTTTGCAGAGCAGAAGTTTTAAATTTAAATGAAGTGCAGCTTATCTGAAATTTCTTTCATGGGTCATATTTTTGGTATTGGATCTAAAAACCCATTGCCTTCTTTCATTTCTAATGTTAGTAATTTGTGTCCACTCTCTTTTTTTCTTAGTTATTCTGGCTAGAGGCCTATAGATTACTGATCTTTTCAACTATCTTTTGGTTTTATTGATTTTTTCTGTTAATTTCCTGTTTTCAGTGTTATCGATTTCTGCTATACATATTTATCATTTTTTTTTTCTGCTGACTTTCGGTTGAATTTGCTGGATTTTTTCTAGTTTCCTAAAGTGGAAACGTAGGTGCCCAATATTAGATTTTTCTTCTCTTCCCCCCTATTTTTATTGAGATGTAATTGACATAGAGCATTGTGTAAGTTTAAGGCATAGGGCATAATGATATTACTTATATGTATTGTGAAATGATTACCAAACTAAGTGTAATTAGCATCCATCATTTTATATAGATATAAAAAAAGAAAGGATCTACTGTCTTAACTTTCAAGTCTACTACACAGCATTGTTAACTGTAGTTGTCACGTTCCACATTACATCCCTAGACTTTATTTATAACTAGAAGTTTGTACTGTTTGACCTGCTGCTGTTACTGCTAAGTCACATCAGTTGTGTCTGTCTCTGTGTGACCCCGTGGACTGTAGCCCACCAGGCTCCTCTGTCCCTGGGATTCTCCAGGCAAGAACACTGGAGTGGGTTGCCATTTCCTTCTCGCAATTCCCCCTCTGCTCACCCCTGTCCTTGTCTTTCCTAAGTACACATTCAATGCTATCAATTTCCCTTTAAGCACTGCTTTCACTGCATCCCACTAATTTTGATGTTACATTTTCACTTTAATTTAGTTCAAAGTATTTAAAAATTTTTCTTGAGTTTTTTTTCTTGACCCATGTTATTTAAAAGTATGTTTTTTTCTAGTTGTCTCTCTGTTATTGATTTCTAGCTTAATTCCATTGTGGTCTGGGAGCAGACATTGTATGATTTTTATTCTTTTAAATTTGTTAATGTATGTTTTATGACTCAGAATGTGGTCTCTCTTGGTGATTGTTTCATGTGAGCTTGAAAAGAATGTGTATTCTGCTGTTGTTGGATGAAGCAGTCAATAGATGTTAATTATATCCAGTTGATTGATGGTGCTGTTGAGTTCAACTAAGTCCTTATTGATTTTTTTTTGCCTGCTGAATCTTTCCATCTGTGATAGAAGGGTGTTGACGTCTCCAACTCTGATGGTGGATTCATTTATTCTCCTTGCAGTTTTATCAATTTTTGCCTCACATATTTAGATGCTCTGCTCTTAGGTGCATACACATTAAAGATTGTTATGTCTTCTTGGAGAATTGACCCCTTTATCATTATGTAATTCCCTTCTTTATCTTTATCCCTTGTAACTTTCCTTTCTTTGAAGTTTGCTCTGTCTGAGATTAATACAGCTAGTCCTTCTTTTGATTGGTATTAGCATGGTAGATATTTTTCCATCCATTTATTTTTAATCTAATGGACCCAATGCATATAATGTGGGCTTCTTGTAAATGACAGACAGTTGGGTCCTGTTCATCGATCCACTTTGAACATCTCTGTCTTTTATTTTATCTATTTATTTATTTTTTACATGTGGGCTCTTAGTTCACTGACCAGGGATCAAACCTGAACCCCTGCAGTGAAAGCACCAAGTCCTGATCACTGGACCACCAGGGAATTCCTGACAATCTCTGTCTTTTAACTGGTGCTTTTATACTGACAATGTTCAAAGTGGTCATTGATATGCTTGCATTAATATCTACCATATTCGTTACATTTTACTAGCTGTAACTCTTGTTCTTTGTTCCTCTTTTTGTCTTTCATTCTTTTTCTCCCTTTTTTTAAAAAAAATTTTTTTTGATGTGGACCATTTTTAAAGCCTTTATTGAATTTGTCACAATATTGCTCCCACTCTATGTTTTGGTTTTTTGCCACAAGGTATGTGGGATCTCAACTCTCCAACCGGGGATTGTACCCACACCCCTTGCACTGGAAGGGGGAAGTCTCAACCGCTGGATGGCCAGGAAAGTCCCTCTGCCTTTGGTTTTAATTGAGTATTTTAGATGATCCTATTTTCTCTCCTTTCTTAGCATAGCAGTTGTACTTCATTCTTTTTTTCTATCTTAGTTCTTGCCCTAGAGTTTGCAGTATATATTTACAACTAATCCAAGCTCATTTTTAAAGAAAGCTATGCCACTTCACTGGTAGTGAGTACCTTATTATAGCAAAATTACCCTAATCCCTTCTCCCTCATTCCTTGTATCACTATTGCCATTCACTTCACTTACATGTAAGCATTCCCAAATACCTATATAGGGGCTTTTCCCAGGTGGTGCTAGTGGTAAAGAACCCGCCTGCCAGTGCGGGAGACTTGAAATGAAGGTTTGATCTTTGAGTCAGGAAGATCCCCTGAAGGAAGGCATGGCAACCCACTCCAGTATTTTTGCCTGGAGAATCCTGTGGACAGAGGAGCCTGGCAGGCTACAGTTTATAGGGTAGCAAGGAGTAGGACATGACGGAGCGACTTAGCACACATACACAAATTATTGAATACATTGTTGTTATTGTTTTGAAAAAAAAAATGTTATCTACTAGAGCAATTAAGAACCAAGTAAAAGTAAAATAAAGGGTTTTAGTTTACCTCCACTTATTCTCTTTTCAGCGCTCTCCCTTTCTTTATATAAATTTAAATTTCTTACCAATATTATATTTCTTACCAACCTAGATAGCATATTCAAAAGCAGGGACATTACTTTGCCAGCTAAGGTCCGTCTAGTCAAGGCTATGATTTTTCCTGTGGTCATGTATGGATGTGAGAGTTGGACTGTGAAGAAGGCTGAGCGCCGACGAATTGATGCTTTTGAACTGTGGTGTTGGAGAAGACTCTTAAGAGTCCCTTGGACTGCAAGGAGATCCAACCAGTCCATTCTGAAGGAGATCAACCCTGGGATTTCTTTGGAAGGACTGATGCTAAAGCTGAAACTCCAGTACTTTGGCCACCTCATGCGAAGAGTTGACTCATTAGAAAAGACTGTGATGCTGGGAGGGATTGGGGGCAGTAGGAGAAAGGGACGACCGAGGATGGGATGGCTGGATGGCATCACTGACTCGATGGACATGAGTCTGAGTGCACTCCGGGAGATGGTGATGGACAGTGAGGCCTGGCGTGCTGCGATTCATGGGGTCAAAAAGAGTCGGACACGACTGAGCGACTGAACTGAACTGAACTGAAAGAGCTTGTAACATTTCTTGCACACAATACCTGGTAATCGATTCCCTCACACTTAAAAAAAAAGTTTATGATTTAATACTAACTCCAATTTAACATTACAAGTGTTTGCTGTGTCTTTTTATTTTTAATTCTACTTTTCATACACAAAAATTCTTAATTCTTAATATAGCAGCACAATATTTGCTGTATTTTATTATATAAAAACAGATCATATTATTAATTATATAACTGAAGCTCTTCACATTCTTGCTTGATTTGTTGATTTTTAAAAGAGGAACAATAAAACTTCAACTATGATTGTAGATTTTTTCCCTTTTATATAATGTTTTTCTATTATATATTTCAAAGCTGTTCAGTGAGGTTCATAAAACGAAATTGTTATTTCTTGATAGTGGATTATTCAATTTGGCAGTATGAAATATTTACCTTTGTTCTATTTGATGCTTGTCACCTTGAATTTTGTGTCAGATGGTAATATTGTCATACTTGCTTTATTTATAGAATACATATTTATTTTTAAACTCCTAATGCCATGGTTTAGGGGTGTCTTGTTCAAATAGCTTATTATTATAATTTGTGTCTGTTTGTGTATGTCTATGTGCCCATGTGTTTGTATTCACGCAGGCATCATTGCATTTTCCCCTTTGTTCTAACATACTCAGCCTTTTAAATAAAGCTTTAGCTATGTTATAAATCTACACTTGATAAATATGAAATAAATATATAAACATTTATTAAACATATCTGTTAAATGAAATTATACTGAGTATTATATATATATGTATTTTGATCATTAGGGATTTAGAGTGGATGAATTAAATGTTCTTATAAAACAATAAATACATTTATTCAATAAAATTTAGAAAAGGGAGAAAAGAATCACTAGCTGCTTTGCTTCCAACAACTACACAACCACTGTTAAACATTTATCCATAAATGCCTATTAAGGGCTTACTATGTGATTTTTTGGCTTCCCAGGTGGTGCTAGTGGTAAAGAATTCACTTGCCAATGCATGAGATGCAAGAGATGTGGGTTCTATTCCTGGGTTGGAAAGATTCCCCTGGAGAGGGCAACCACTCCAGTATTCTTGCCTGGAGAACCCCGTGGACAAAGGAACCTGGTGGGCTACAGTCCATGGGGTCATGAAGAGTCAGACACGACTGAAGCAACTGAGCACAAGCACATGTGCCTTTAGATGTGTTTCTTTCTCATCTAGATTATCCAATAATAATTAACAAAAATGAATTTCATATTTTTAGTGCTTATTATTTTTACCAGGGAATATTTACAGATTGTTCTGTTTAATCCTCACAACAACCTTAGGAAATAAGTAATAAATAAGTAATATGTTAATGGCCCTCTAGAGATGGAGAAAGTGAATTTCAGAAAGCTTGTCCAAGATGTCAGTATTAACATGGCCTTGGAAAATGGGGAGAAATTTTACAGGCTGAACTCCCAGTGGAATGAACTATTTTGAACTAATTTTTTTCTGCTATTGTGAGAAGTCAATAGATTTTGCAGAATTTTTAAAAGCGGACTTTATTGATTAAGAATATATTTGACTGCCTGAAATAGAAGGAAACTCAATTATCACAGCTTCATACAACATACATTAAGGTTTTCATCTAACTGTTAAGACTAGACAGCACATCCTGTCATTGTTCTAGGTGCTTTCCTGCCCTGTACTTCCCTTGACACATATGTGGTTTTACCCCCATGGTCACAGAATGGAAGCTTCAGGTCAACCTTGCTGTCTGTATGTCAGGCAGTCACTGATATGGGACAAAAAGGGATGGTACTACCAAAAATTGAAAATATTTCCAGAAATCCACAGAAACCTGCTTATATCTCTATGGACAGAAGTGTGCCCAAAGGTCATCTTGATCTGTGACTAAGGTTGGAATTATGGAGGGTCCCAGTAGTCATGTACAGATGTGTGAACTGGACTGTAAAGAAGGCTGAGTGCTGAAGAAGTGATGCTTTTGAACTATAGGTCTGGAGAAGACACTTGAGAGACCCTGGGGCAGCAAGGAGATCAAATCAGTCAATCGTAAGGAAATCAACCCTGAATATTCATTGGAAGGACTGATACTGAACCTGAAGCTCCAATGCTTTGGCCACCGGATGTGAAGAGCCAAGTCATTGGAAAAGACCCTGATGATGGGAAAGATTGAAGGCAGGAGGAGATGGGGATGACAGAGGTTGAGATGGTTTGATGGCATCATTGACGCAATGCACATGAGTTTGAGCAAACTCGAGGAGATAGTGAAGGACAGGGAAGACTGTTGTACTGCAGTCCATAGGGTCGCAAAAAAGTTGAACACAACTGAGCGACTAAACAACAAATGGAAGGTTTATTTTTCTGGGCACATTGCCACCTTAAACAAAATCTGTATTCTCTCCTAATAAGAGAAGAAAAGACTGGATAATGGCTAGACAACTAGCAAGATCCTCTGCCTGACCTATATTTAACAAGTAGTTAACCAGACTATAAATTGCCTACCATACTCTTAATGTAGTCTCTTGAGGCAGAGTGGGATTCCTGCTTTTGGAGAAAAAAGAGTGAGGGAGAATATAATGCTGCATATAGTACATGGAATAAAACTCACTGCTCTTGAAGTTTTTTTTTTTTTAATTAATTTTTTTAAATTTAATTTTAAAATCTTTAATTCTTACATGTGTTCCCAAACATGAACCACCCCCCCCACCTCCCTCCCCATAACATCTCTGTGGGTCATCCCCATGCACCAGCCCCAAGCATGCTGTATCCTGCGTCAGACATAGACTGGCGATTCAATTCTTACATGATAGTATACATGATAGAATGCCATTCTCCCAAATCATCCCACCCTCTCCCTCTCCCTCTGAGTCCAAAAGTCCGTTATACACCGCTGTGTCTTTTTTCCTGTCTTGCATACAGGGTCATCATTGCTATCTTTCTAAATTCCATATATATGTGTTAGTATACTGTATTGGTGTTTTTCTTTCTGGCTTACTTCACTCTGTATAATAGAGAAACAGTTTTATCCAGTTAGCAAAGAATTTCCCAGTTGTATGATCTGCCCAGAGGATCAGATGCTCTTTGAATTCAGCACTGATAATCCTGCACTTTGCAACTTTCTGCAGCGTCATTATTATGGTTCATTATACTGTGTGCAATTGTCTTGGCCAAACTTGAAGATGAGTTCAAAATAGCCTCTTATCCTGAAAATACTCTTCCAGCTCTGCCTATGCTAAGTTAGCAAGGTTTACCTCGCATCAGTAAGTCCTTAGGGATCCCCGGGAGCCCAGTCAATAAAGAATCTGCCTGCAGTGTGGGAGACCCAGGTTCAATTCTTGGGTCGGGAAGATCCTCTGGAGAAGGGAATGGCAACCCACTCCAGTATTCTTGCCTGGAGAATCCCATGGACAGAGGAGCCTAGCAGGCTACAGTCCATGGAATCCCAAGCAGTCAGACACAACTGAGCGACTAACACTCACAGCAAGTCATTTGGTGAGACAAGAAATAAAGGAAATCAGAAGTCAGGGAGAACACAGTTAAGGGTCTCTGATGCACCTACTGTCAGTGTAGTACTAGAAGCCTCTGATCCAAGTGGTGGTTTAATCGCTAAGTCATGTCTGACCCTTGTAACCCCATGACTGTAGCCCACGAGACTCCTCTGTCCATGGGATTTTCCAGGCAAGAATACTGGAGTGGGTTGCCATGCCCTTCTACAGGGGATCTTCCAGACCAAGGGATCAAACTCACCTCTCCTTTATTGGCCAGTGGATTCTTTATCACTGAGCCACTTGGGAAGCCCTACTAATCTGAATACTTCTATTGCCGGTGAGCATGGCTAGATTCCACCAGCTATTAATCCCTGGTAAAGTTTGGATGGGTAAGTTAAAGCAGTGTGTCTCAGATTTTTTCCACCAGCATACCTCTTGAGAAGCAGAACTGAACCTGGGAAGGTGTGCATGTATATGAGATGAGGCATGGTAACAGCGATGCATGTGTATGTAAGACATGCCACGTAGCACTACTCACTTTAAAATTTTTATCTGTTTATTTTGGCAGCACCGGTCTTAGAAGCAGTCTGCAAGACCTTCAGCTGTGCCATGCGAACTCTTGGTTGTGGCTTGTGGGATCCAGTTCCCTGACCAGGGACTGAACCCGACTCCTCGCACTGGGAGCATGGAGTCAGCCACTGGACCACCAGAGAAGCCCCCTAGTTCACTTTTATTCTGGAAAACACCCCATAATTTTTCTAGTAAGGTGGGAATTCTTTCACTCTTAATTTATAGACTTCCATTGAAGTTCTAGGGGGCTGTGAGGTTTGGCTAATTCTAAAATTGGCCACCATTATTCATTCGGTGACCCAACTGGAATCAGTGAGATTCACAGTGTCTTTTTTCCTGAGATTTCTAGGAGAGACACTTGCTTTTCTCCCCCTGTTATTTAAGACAGAGATGTACAGCCTGAAGCTCTGGCACTCATCTTCTGATTGTAAGAATGAAGTCAATATGGAGGGCGAGAGGATGAAAATAAACAACGTCTAAGAGACATTTTTTTGAGCCGCTGGACAAGCTATACCTGAAACCAGTCCTGTTCCTGCACTTTTCATTTATATAAAGCAAATATGTTCCTTTTGCATTTAAGCCACCTGGGTCCTTTGTGTCACTTGAAATAAACAAAAATCACCAGCACAAACTCC